>NW_012118232.1:194238-218360 GCF_000951035.1 Colobus angolensis palliatus
CTGCGCTCTGTACAGAGGAGCAGGGGCCAGAGGTCTGGTCCCAGCCCCTCAGAAAGTCCCCAAAGAGGTACAGGCTGGGTCGGGTGCCAGGTGTCAACAAGGGAAACTGCTTTACCTGACGTAAGTGTCCATGGCTCCTGGCGTTGGGGCAGGGTAAAGGGAAACTGACACAGGGGTTGAGGAGTCCAGGGCTCTGGCTGCTAGAGGGGCAGCCTGGGCAAAGTGGCCAGGAAAGATGGCCCATCTCCCAGAACTCCCTCATGCTGGGGTCCACCCTCCCACAGTGCGGCCCCTTCTGTCTGCTGACCTTGGAGAAACCAGGCAGCTCATTCCCTCTCCCAGGACCTGGTGCCGCCCTGGGAACACTCTTAGGTCCTCCGTGCAGTATGAGGGGGACCAGCAGGAGGTCCTGGGACTGGGCTCTGGGCAATTCACCCTGATGATTGACCCTCTGCTCCGTGGGCTTCTCTTGGCAGCTGACTTTCATGGGGGGCTCGTGTGTACCAAAAACTTCAACAAACCTTTAGTGTAGGAGCTTTTATCATCCCCATTTTATAGATGAAGAAACTGAGGCACAGTAAGATTAAGTAACTTGCCTAAAGTTACACAGCTTATCAGTGACAAGCCTAGGCTGTGAGCCCGGGTGGCCTGGCTGCAGTGTGTACACTAAAGCACTGGGCAGTGTGCATCTTGGCTCTGTCCCCATCAAGAATGCCAAAGGAGAGGCCTGCTGGTGTCCCATCCCACTTCCAGCCCTGACGCCCAAATGCAGGCAGCCTGAGGAAAGAGTCGGGGTCCCTGTCCTCACCCAGCAGCAGCACCTGCTGTCCTGGTTTAGGCTGCCTGGCCTGGCTGCTCCGAATTAAATGAGCAGAAGCTCCTACCTCAGCCAGTGGGAATGGATAGCCCCCAGGGTCACCCACCCCCTCACACTGTCAGCCTCACGTGTCACCTCCCCCTGAAAAGCAGTCTCTTACCTGGCTAAACATTTAGGTTTGGAATTATGACAAAGGTCATAAGAATAATTCATGTGAATCACGAAAACTCAATGTAAAAGGAACTGAAAGGACACAGAGACAAGAACCTCCTCCTGGATATGCAACGAGAAGCTGCCCCAGTCGCTTCACTGTCAATGCTTCTTTCACCGGCATTTGTGCCACTGCAGCATTAAGTGATCAGCCCCAAAACACGCTGTGGAACTCACCTGGGTCACTGCTGGGTGCCCCATCCCCTGAAGACAAGGTTCACCTTTAAACAAGGTACCTCTCTCTCCCTAAGTCGGAGTGACAGGAAGCTGGAGTGAGGACCCTATGGCCTGGGCACTGTCACTCCTCACCCGATACTGTCCGCCTCCCAGGTCAAGGCCCTCATGGCCAGTGTCAGGAAGCCTCATGGGGTGTGGTCAGCAGGGCTCCAGAAGTTTTATATTCAAAGTCACATCTGCCTGAGGTTCACCTGGGGGCTCATTTCTGAACCCTTTTCCTACTCTGTTACCAGCAATTTCCAGGAAGCCAGGGCCCTTCTCAAGAAAACCTTGGTCTTCAAATCACTTGTTTGCCATCGAATGTATTCTGTTGTTTCTCTAGACCAAGGGTTAGCAAACTACTGCCAGCTGCCCCTTTGTGTAAATAAGGTTTTATAGACACGCCTGCTGGCTTCTGTATGGTATCTGCCTTCTGGGTCCAATGGCAGGTTGAGTAGTGGTGACAGAGGCTGTATGGCCCACAAAGCCTAGAATCTTTACTGTTTAAATTTGCTGACCCTTGCCCTCGCTCTTCACTTACTCAAACTCTCACTAAGCACCTCCCCGTGCTGGCCTGTCCCTGGCCCAGGGTGACAACACCCAGACAGACTTGGCTGGGCCCACAGGGTACACCCCAGTTCAACGAGGCAGATGCTACACAGGCACGCAGACAGTGGGCTGCACTGCGGGGACAGAGGGGCAAGAGGGGCAGGAAGAGAATCAGGCCCCAAGGAACGGTGTGCGCGAAGGCCCTGAGCTGGCTGCTAACAAACGGGAAGGATGGACCAAAGGAGGTGTGTGTGCTGGAGCAAGAAGAGGGGGCCTTGGGGGAGGCAGGAGATGGGGTTGGGCCCTGCAGGTCACACCTAGCAGCTTCATCTTTACCCTCAGAGCAGGAGGGTGCCACGCTGAGGGGATTTGAGACCCCTCTGGCTACTACACAGGGACAGTCTGCGAGTGGCTTCATGGCTGTGGGAAGGTGAGGTGCAGGCAAGAGAGAACCAGAGGGGATGACGGTGGCTTGGACTGGGGGCAGGAGAAGCCAGGAAGGAAAGTGGATAGAACCAGAGATAGCCACAAAGAATGAAGCACCAGTACCTGGTGACGAGTTAGACAGGGATCTGAGAGAGGAGGAGATGTGCTTCAAGGCCAAGAACACAAGACAAGAACTGGCCCTGCAGGAGAGGCAGAAGATGGGCTCCAGATTACACAGGCTGAGTATGAGGACCCCCAAGAATGTTGAGAGGGTCTAGCAGGCATGGGGTGGTCTGAGAAGCCTGAGCCAGCAGCAGAGTTGCTCTGCATTTTTGAGACTGGGACTACTGAGGATCCTATCGGGGGCAGCCAGTGGGTGAGGAGGGAAGGAGGAGGGGGAAGGGGGAGGGCAGCGGACCCATAAGGCCCCTGCAGGCTGGAGAGCAGAGTCCAGCACAGGGGAGCCGAGGGCCTTGCCAGGACCCAGGGTGATGTCAGTGATGGGCTGAACCTCCTAGAAAGCTCCTTGGTAGGGATGAAGGAGGGACTGCCCAACCCAGGTGACCCAACAGGGAGGATGCTGAGATGCTGGGGACCAAAACCAAGAGCATGGTGACAGGCTAGCTTGGGTTGGCTCTCAGTAGCTGGACAGTGGATCTAGGAGCTTAGGCCAGGTGGTAGGGCTTCCAGCCATGATTCATTCACCTGAGTTCTCCAAGGAAAATCTCCCCAGGAAAGGATGAACAATGGCATTCTATTTGAATCCTAATTTTCCTGCTCAGGGGACACTGTGATCTGTCCCACTGGGGCAACATTCAGAGGGCGAGTGTGCCTTCTCTCACTCGCAGTTCAAGACATGTAAGACGTTTTATGTAACACCTTAAAGGGCCTTCTAAGCATGGTATAAAAAGAACTGATTTTAAAATGACAGGCTTTTATTTTTAGCTTCTTAAAAATTGTAGTGATGCCCAAAGAAGCTGCACTGAAATACAAGTCCTCAGAGACATGTCTGGCACCTGGGCCCCCAACTCCAAGTAGAAGAGGAACACTGGGGACATTTCAACAGACACCCCCAGTCTGCACCTCACTACCGCAGATGTGTCCTTCTCTACTGACATAGAGTAATTAGATGTCTGCTGAAAGCCTGCTATGTGCCCCACAGGGCTCCGAGATTGGAACAGTTGAGCCCAGATGCCATATCATCCTCCATGCCCACCAGTGGCCCAAACTGACCAGTTCAGATGTCCTGCCTGGGACAGAGCCTGGGTTTATGCAGCTCTGCTGGCCTCCGAGGTGGCTGGGGGGAGAGCCTTAGCTTCTCTGATGTGTGTGATGGCGACTCGGGCATCTGGGGCATCACGAAAGTTCAGAGGGGCCTCTGCATGACCACCCAGCTCGCGAGGGGCACAGGTGGTATGACACTCCCACGGGCTCTGCAGAGGTACAGGAAGAGTTCCTCTCTGGACAGGCACAGAGGAGGTGGGAGCAGAGTGCTTCTGGGGAGGGTGAAGCCCCCACCCTCGTACGTGGCAAAATGAGCAAACAAGGACAGGTGCGACTCACCTGGCTGCGCCTCACACCCCATGGATTAACGTACGGTCCCTTGTGCCCACTTTCTCCCCTCAGGTCTAGTTACACCCCAGCACTCTCCCTGGGCTATGTGGGCTTTTCCTTTGTCCCTCCTTTCTCCTGCTGGCCACCTCCTACCAGTGTGACCTCCCCTTCTTTCAGCCCCAGCCTCTTTTTCTCCCTAGCTTGGTTTCCTCTTGAGGTGGGCTTGTCCTGCATTTTTTTCTTAGCGTTTTTCTCCGAGTTCTATTTCTATTTCCTTTCAAGGCCTCTTCATTCCCTTTTCACTCTGTGTTTGGTGAGACAGCGAGGGGAACAGGAGCAGAGTGTGTGTCTGGCCACCTGGGACTGAGCTCCGGGTGGAGTCAGGCCCCTGCCACGGCTCACCTGCTATGGGGCTGATGCCAGGGCTGCCCGACCTGGGAAGGACAGCATCAACTCTGACAGGAAGGCCTTTGGGAGAAAGCAACACAGGATGAGCCGATGCAAGTGCTTTCCAAGTACTAGGTGCAGCAGGTGCAAAGGCCCTGAGACACACTCTTGGAACTCTCAGGAGGCCAGGGTGTTTGGTCTCAAGTGGTTGAGCAGGGAAGAGATATGGACCCTAGGGCCCTCAGCTCGAAACAGAAGGGAACAGAGAATCCTCCACTCCCTGGCACTGCCTCACCAGGCTGACAAGTCCGAGCAGGCACAGCCAGGGAGGATGCTGCTCCCACATGCCTGTGGCCAATTTGTAGAACGCTGGTTCCAGAATAAACTCTGGGAGAAGAGCCTCGACCTAGGAACTGACCACAGCCACCTGGTCCCACAGGCCATGAAACAGAAGGACTGGTACTTCAGAGCACAGACCAAGGTCACACCCTCAGAGACATGTCCCTTCGAGGAGCTGCTCCTCCTCCCACAACCACTGTCATCACCACCTTTGCTGAAGGCTTCCCTCATGCACTCATGTGCGAACATGGCAGGGAAGCTGGAGCTGTAACTTCTCCAAAACTGAGGAGTTGTGGGACACTCACAACCCTCCTCGGGGGCAGCCAACATCATCATTCACTTCCATACATCTGTCAGGCACCCACCACAGGCAGCAAACAAGGGACCCTAGCTCCTGGGGGCTTCCGAGCACTGACACGGCCGCAGCACCAGTCCCATCTAGGCTCGGGGGAAAGCTACTCCACCACCGACAGCAAAGAACATTTTAGGGGCAGGAAAGAAAAAGGGTGGCCAAATCCTTAAAAATACTTCTCCAAGTGCAGGCCTCACTTGAGGATTCCCCACTCCATCCCCCTGTCCCCCAGCTCTGGGGCAGCCCCTCTTCCCAGGGGCCTTGTGCTCACCTTGGCCAGGGTCCTTCCCCATATCCACATCCTGCTCTTAGCAGAACCCTGGGTGGGGGTACCTGGGGCCCTCCTTGGTGAGTGGTACTGGTTCCTATGGGAGCCTCCCCTGAGCTGGAAGACAGGTGGCATGGAAGTGGACAGGGTGGTTGGGCCAGACTGATGGGTGGAGGCGGAGCCAACATCCAGCCATGTGTCCCACTAAGCACTCTGCCTGGGCTGGGGACATAGTGGCAAGGGGAGCTGCAACTGTCCTGGGCTGGTAGGTTTGCAGGGAGGCCAGGAGATAAGGCATCAGTGGCTGATGGGGCAAGATGGGAAGCTGCACTGACTAAGGGAGAGGCAGCAGCTGGGTAAAGCCTGTGAGAGGCAGTAGGAGGGTGAGCACACAGGGCCATGCTGTCCCAGGCCCCCCTGGTGGCCACACGGGGTTGGTCAGCGTACCTTTGGCAGGGGCAGCCACATCAGGGCTCTGCCCTCGCCAGACTCAGGCAGGCACCCCATCGCCCGCCCCAGCTGGGCTCCTCCTGCACTAGGGCCTTCCAGGCAGGGCTCGAGGCACTTCCCTCTCAGCACTCAGGTGCCCCTCCTGCCTGCTCCTCAGTCCCCATCCTCACACCTAGGCTTCCTAGTGACTCCCCTTGCCCTACTCCTGGGACACCCTTCACCCTCTGCCTCCTCACTGCTTCTCCATGACCCTTTCCTATCTAAGAGCTCAGGAATAAAGGCCAGACTCCGCGGCATGGCATTCCTGTGGCCCTCCAGGCCCTGTGCTGCCCACCAATACTGCCTTCCCTGCCCAACCCTGCCCACCTGAGGCCCGCCCACTCTCCTACCCCAGGAGCCTCCTTGCCCTGGCCCCACTGCTCAGATGCCTGCCTTCCTCCCCTCATGGGTGTGGGCCCTTGGAAAATGCCACTGAAGGATTCCTAGTGGGGAACCTTGGTCCCATGTGGTAAGCACAAAGGCTCTCCAGCTATATGGCCTAGGTTCAAAGGGAAACTTGACCACTAACTCGCCAAGCAGCCCTGGGCAAGTTACTAGACTCAGGGCTTCGGTGTCTTTGTCTGTAAAACGCATCTCTTGTAGTCACTGCAATATTCATATTAACAGCTAATATGCATGTAGCACTTGCTCTGTCTGGCTGGGCACAGGCATGCACTATGGGGAACATAACTCCTCTAGCCATTGCCCTGGCTGAGCTCTGGGATGCTGGGGGAGCCATGGGCACAGATGGGGCTTGATGAGGCCCCAAATAGGGCAGCCTGTGGTCAGGTTTGGGAGGGTGTGAGCCATTGATGCACATGGTGGTCTGGCTGCTTCTTAAAGTTCTCCTGTGATGAAAAGCTCCTTTTAATCATTTCCCGGGTTGTGGTTGATGTGGGCGCCCCCACGAGGTCTCCCTGGTGGGGCTGGGGTTCCCAGTCTCCTCCCCACCAACACAGGAGCCAGATAACTGGGCTGGAGGTGGGGTGGCCCCAGCTGCTCTGAGTCTCAGGGAGAGGGTGCAGTCACCCAGCCACACCACTGAGGACATTTGTGGCAGGCCAGGGCAAATGTCCTCGGGCTGGCCATTGACTCAACACCCCTGGTCTCAACTGTGCTGCACTGAATGTCTAACTTTCCTTTGGCTTCACTGCAAAGATGAAAAATGTTGAATTAATCTCCCCTGTAGCATGGTTTTGACTTCACTCAGATTCTGAAGATCTAAAACAGATGCAATAAAAGGGGAATCTCTTTGCTGTGGGGTCTCATGAGCTATCAAAACAAAGCAGGGCTGCCAGGCCCCACTGCCTACCCTAGCTCTGCATTGTCTCCTGCCAACTCCAGCTTTGTCACTTGGTGTACGCCTGTGTGTGTGCACACGCAGGGCCCTGCCTTGCTGGTGGTGCCCTGGCTAGCCTGCTGCCACGTCAGCAGTGACTGGGGGGCCAGAGGAGCCAGCCTAGCCATCTGCAGACAGGGCCTGCTGGTCTAAGCCCAGCCCTTCGCACCACCGAAGGCTCTGCCTCCTGGCCCCAGCCACCACTCAGCACCTTATGATCTGCAGCTCAGGGGCCTACATGTCAGAGGGTACAAACGATGCCCTTCAAGCAGCCTGTGGACATCAGTCAGTCTGCGTGCCAGTGCCATGAGGACAGAGATTGTTGTCTATTCTTCCTCATCACTGTCTTCCTGCTCCTAGACAGCACCTGGTACACAGCAGGTGCACACTGAGTACTGACTGGATGGACAAATGCCCAGCCCTGAGTGCTGTGGGAATGCAGGGAACACAGGCCTGGTGCCTGTCAGCCCAGATCCCCCAGGCCAAAGGGCAGCCCTAATCTAGGGACGGGTCCACCCAGCTTGTGAGGAACACTCACCCCAGCGTGGGTCTTGGACCTGGTGGGCTTGAAGGGATAGAGGAGAGTGGGGTGGGCAGTAGGAGGGGCCAGCCCCCACCAGCTAGTTGTGGGAGGAGGAAGCCTCATTGCGTCGGCAGGAAGTGGGGGTGGGAGTCAAGGAAGCAGTCCAGTTCCTCCCCTCCCCTCAGTCCTGGTCTGATGACGACTAAAATCTTTGAGGCCTGAACCTCAGAAAGGAAGGAATGGAGCTCCCCTCTAATGCTGATGTCTGACATGCTAACATGCCCGGGATCACAAACAGCCGATTCACAAAAGAACCAATTTCTAAAAAAATTCTTCCCAATCTCTCTAGACCCAGCAACTGTCTTTTTAACCACTCCCCCTAACTCCATAGTCTGCTGCAAACAACAGAAAATGAGCTTTTGGTCCCTTGAGCCTACGGTCCATGGTTCTGTTTCACATTATCTCAGGGATATAGGATTTCTCTGATGGTTTTGCATCCCCCAGCCCCCACCTCTACTGAGGATTAGCTTCGGGAAGTACATGAAACACTATTTTCTATTAGTGGATTAGCCGCCAGATTAAGGAATCTTGGCTATTTACCTACCTCATGGCTTAAAAGCAACTCCTTTTAAATGAACACAGCTCTCTTTTCCATATCACTCTTTCTCCCAAAAGGAGAAGCTATAAAAAGTGGGTCCACTCAGACCATTCATAAAATCGGATGCTCCTGGGACCCATGGGGTGCTGCTCACAACCAAAGGGAGGACCTGAGTCACAGCCCCACTGACACGGGGTGGGTTCAAGCACATCCCTGCCAGCCATGTACAGGCCACCAGGGAGGCCAAGTGTCTGACCGGGATAGGCCCCAAGGTGTAGGACACCAGTCATGCTTGGCCATAGGCTTTGCTGGACTCTGACTCCAGGGCTGAGCATGGGGTGTGGACCTTGGCCTTGGCCGCCTTCTGCATCTCATTTCTTCAGAGGCTGACTTTTCCAACAATCCATATAAAGTAGTTAGTTAACTACTTTCCCAAGACCCAATAAAACATTATCATCCTAAGCCAGAGAGACAGCTTGATAGCTTGCTGGAGGCCTGGAAGTCTCAGTATAGCCTGGCAAGTCCGGCTGCAGCTACCACCCAGCAAGGCCACCTCCGGGAGGAAGAAGGGCACAAACCACTAGGGATGGAGTCTCAAGGCTCCCCTATCCTGCCAAGCATCCACTGATCCACAGTGGGGAAACCTGGGCAATAATCTTTTCTGGAGCCACTGGCTGGGCCCAGATCAGAAGGGCAAGGGGCACATAATTGCTTCCCAAATGCCATGCTAAGTTCAAGGCTTCCTGTGCTTCCTCAGCCATGGCCACTGTGGGCATGATGAGGTTCTGTACCCATAGTACAGGCCTGGATCAGGGCTCTTAACAGAGCGCATGGGAAGAAGCAGCAGGCCCGACTACAGCCCTTCCTTGCCCTGCTATGGTGGTGCCTCATTCAGGAAAGCACCAAGTGGTCACGGGGTCAGCTGTGATGAACTAGGCTGTGGCTTGCTTAATCTCAGAGCCATGCAGGCCAGTTTGGGGCTCCTGTCATAACACTCAAGGCCCCTTTCTTGTGGCCTGTGTTTGGCCTTTCCTTGGAGGGCCCTCAGGTCCCAGAGGAGCAAGAGCAAATCACTTGGAGTCCCCTCCCTTCCTCCTCTCAAAGCAAGCCTAGATTCAGCCCAAATGAGATGTCCCTGCATGGGCCTCTCTCCCTGCTCCCAGCCTCTGCTCTCCACCACCCGCTCCCGCCTACCATCTCCCCAGCCCTCCCCTATCTCCAAGCCTGCTCAGAGCCTCACAGAAGAAATCTCATATGACCGACCATGAACATTCCCAGGCCCCAGAGGTAACCACAGCCACTGCCGAGCCCAGCTGGCAGGCAGGGGCCTTCAATCTGCAGCCTCTTTGGGAACAGGGTGCTTTCTGCCACAACCACAGATGGGGTAAAAGATGGAAAACCAGAGTTTTTTGCCAGACCCCCATGGGAGCTGCCATCCAGTTCCCCGGCAAACACGAGCTTGCCCATTTTTGAGTGCTGTTCGCAGGCTGCATGTCACGAGGGAGGCAGGGCACTGGCCCTGACCTGAGATGTGGGGAAGACGCAGGTTCCCCTGTCCCGCCACATTTGCAAAGCCAGAGAAGCCTTTGGGAAAAATGCCAAAAATAGTAACAGGGCTGGAGAAGGGCCAGGAGCCCATACAGACAGACATTTCCCCCAGTCCCTCTGCCACCAAGTGTGTTCCTGGCACAGACCGGACACTGTCTTGGGTCCCTTGTACCCCAGAAGTAGCCTCTTAACAGAAGGAAAACAAGCCTCTTGTTTCCAAACCCCCACAAAGAAGTTCAGGTTGTCCTGAACATGACTCTGGCCAAAAGGGCAGCCCATGAAGATCCACAACAAGGAGGGTGGCTACATCCACTCTGGACCAAGTAGGTGAGCTGGCTAGATGTGCTGATGCAGAGAGGGGGCCCATTTTTGCAGAAACAACCCACCACTACCCTTATGGCCCTGTCTGCAAGTGGCAGCAGTGTTAGGAGGGCTGCACACGCCCTCCTGGGATGATGGGAAGACGCACTGGGTGACTTTCACTCTATACCCTCCCAACAAATTCTGTCTGCGTGCACGTGGGAGGACCGATCCCCAGGGAAAATGGTATAACTATAAAATTGGGAGTATATTTCCATAAGCAACAGCAGGCCCTCCCAGGAAAGAGGGATACAGAGAGCCCCTGAGAGTGGTGAGGCAGCTTGGTCCACATCAGGGCCAGGCACTGCCACCTTCCCCACCAGTGTGGAACCAGATGCCTCACCTGAGCAGCCCGTCAAATAGGAACTGCCAGGACTACCATGGGTGTGTGTGGGGGAGCAGGTTTAAGGTATCTTGAAGCAAATAGGCCATTCTGTATCCCCAAAGCAAAGAGGTAAAAATCCTTGGCCTTGCTGAGTTAGGACAACAAAACGCAATGACTTGAACATTTAACAAAATTAAATGCGAAAGAGACCCAAACAAGCAGGGCTGGCAGGCCTGCTCCCTGCCTGCTCCCCACCACATGCATTTTCAAGTCCCAGAGCCCAGCAGCCTCCATGAGTCACAGGAACTGGAACGTGACATCACAGCATTGCTGTGGCCAGCCTGAAACACTGGGTGCCATAAAAAAACAGTTGGAGCAGGAATTTCATGGCTTGGTATTTTTAAAAAGCAGCAAGACGTGAAACTGGAGTCAAAAATAACTTTGCTGTGGGCTTCTGAGGCAAAACCACCAAGCCGCGTGTGTTGGGCCTATGCCGGGCCCCCATACAGCAGCCTCCCCAGCTCCTGGGTCATTGTCCACACCCCCGAGTTCCACCCCCTTGCCCTAAGGAAGGCCCAGGACCTCTGCAACTTCCAGATACCACTGGAACCTCCATTACTCCTGAGGGCAGCTGAGCACTGTGCAGCAGCCCTCTGGCCTCTTGAGGGTTCAGGAAGGAAGCCACAGAGCCAGTGTGGAGGTGAGCTCATGCAGCAGTGACTATTTGTGGAAACAGCCTCTCTCCCTGCTCACTGGTGAGTTTTCTGGCATCTGTGAAAAAGACCCCTAGATCACCTGGCAGCACCCCCGAGAGCACAAGGGGAAGGAGTACCAGGGTCAGGGCCAGGGCCTCTGCTTGTACACCCACTGAGTGCCCATCCCTGGGCAGGCCGGCCTAGCAGCCTCAGGGACTGGCCTGGAGTCCTCCAGGGGTGCTCAGAACAGAGGAGCCTGGCCTGGGGACAGGCAGATGAAACAACGCCTCAGGGGAAGTCCTGGCCCCACCTGAGAGGCTGACCTCTGCTGTCCACCCCATGGGACAGACAGACAGAGGGGCAGTGCTTAAAATCTCCCCTCGGTGGAAAGCCAAAAAGAGGCAGAGCCGGGTCTCAGCAGCTGCAGCTTCTGACTCCTGGTCTGGGTTTTTCTCTGGAACCCTTGGGCCTCTGGGGTCAAGCCAACTTTCTCAGAAGACTTGAGGCAGGCCCAGCAGGTGAGTGACCCCAGGGCAGCCACAGGACAGGCGTGTGCTCTCTCCAGAGGGGACAGGGGAGGGGTGGGTCTCAGGACAGGCTCAGAGCAGGGCCCTTGGACCCTGAGGGAGGGGCGTACGATCTCTCAGTGGGGTGGGGAGCTCGCAGCATGTGACGCCCACGCTCCTGACCTCAGGCCTAGCAGTTCCTGAGAATTCCCACAGGGGGCTTGAGGAACAAAAAGTCCTCTAAAGAAAATCCTCAGTTCCATTGTTAGGAAATACATGTTCCCTAAAAACCATTACAATATCTATATTCAAAAAATGTACTGTCACAGGAAGTACTATATACATCTTCGAAGAGCTTCCATCTTGGCCCGTGTTGCCTAGGTCCGGGTTAAAGGGTCTGATCTAATGGGCCCCATGACCCATGCCTGATTTTCAACAGTGTCTATGTGCACCCCAGTGCCTCTGTCACCTCCCGTGCCCTCCTTCCCGGGTTGGGGAATGACTTCTTCTTTCTCCCCTCTCTTATCCTCCTGCCTAGCCAGACACTAGAGTCTCACTGGCAGCTCAAAAGCATTCCTGGGACTTGAGTCCAGCGACATGGGGACTGTGGAATGTCCACTCCTGTCGTTCCTGTGCCACAAGCCTGCCCTGGTGCTTTCCCATATTGCTCCCAGAAGAACATCGACTCACTGCTGTGCTTCACAGAACAGCTGGCACCAGTCTAGCACACCCAGTTAACCAAGAACCGCACAGCAGAGCTCAGAGGACCCAATGAGGCGTCTCTCCCCATTTTACAACGGAGGAGACTGAGGCTCTGGGATTGACGTCACCTGCCCAAGGTCACCCAGGTGATGAATGGTGGAGGTGTGCCCAGGCTGACGGGCAGGTGGCTCACTGGGTGAACAGAGCAGCCCTGAAACCCAAGGAGGAACAGTTGCTCCCCACAGCTGGTGGGGACGGTAAAGCTGAACAAACCCCAGCTGCTCAAAGCATGGCATCAGCTGGGATCAGGGCCCCAAGGAAGATTAGTGAAGAAACCAACAGCACCCCGAACAGCAAGCTCAGTGTTTGCTGGGGCAAGGAGGGGTCATCCCCACACAGGGGCAGGCCAGGGCAAGGGTGTGTGTGCTCTTTGGCTGCTGACCTAAGGCGCTCGGCCTGCTGGGCTCTCTGATCACAGAGCCCAGGGCAAGAGCTTCTGGCCTTACCTTTCAGGGAGGTCAAGTTTGGTTTGCAGAATTTCTTGATGAAGCCATCTCTAACTCCACCAAAACTGTTTGGCAAGGGAAGCTGGGGAAGCTCTGACCCACAGTGGTTGAGATCAGGATCACCTGGCCTCCTGGGGAAGCCCCAGGTTGGCTGGACCCCGAGGCTGGTCCAGGCACAACAAGTCATTATTAACACGTTATCTGCACCTGGCATGATGCTGCTGTCACGTGCCAGGTGGGAGGATAAAGTGAGGGCCACACAGGGAAGTCCTTGGAAAGTGGCAGACCTCAGATAAAAACCTGGAGGATGACAATTATGATGAGTATGTGATCCCCACACTCTGAGGACTTTCCATCTAAAACAACTATGTGGGGAGGCCTGAAGACTGCACCTGCTCGGCTCGCAAGGTCACCCCAAAGTCTATTTTCCCCATATAAATACACTTTTGAAAAATAATGTATGGATTTTATAAAAAAGGCATTCATAAAAAAGTAAAACACCAACCCCATTTCTGGAGTTAAAGGGTTTCTGATGCTGTACAAGTCCCAAGGGCACTTTGGTTTCCTCTTCATCTGTAAGGCCTCTTGGAAGGCTGGGGAAAGCTGCCCCACTTGCTGGCTTCCTCCGGAGACCAGGAGCCTTGCAGGGGCCAGCCAAAGTGCTGTTTGTCTCATCGCCCCTGGGATGGGGCCATGATAGCACTGCCCTTGCTCATGTCTTAACTTCTCTGTGTCCCTATCTCCACTCTACCCCAGACCCTCAGCATGGGTCAGGCCTCGACTTTGCCTAGTGTCCCATCAGGTGAGGAAGCACTCCTGGGCTGCTGTTTCTGTTACCCCACACCAGAGGACCCATGGCTTTGACCCGGTGTCTGGACTCCCACTTGTTTCCAGTGATTCCAGTTGCCAGCTCCTCTGTGGACACCTGGCTCCGACCTCGGCAGATTCAGTCCTGAGTTCTTCCTGAAGGTGGGGCTGGGTCTCACACAGGGCCCACCACACAGAGTGGGCTCAGTGAATGTGTGTGCATGGAAGGAACCTGCCACCTCTGCTCTGAGGGCCAAGGAATGGCTTCCTGGGTAGGGAAGGGTCTAGCTTCATGAGGCAGTGGAGAATTGGGAGAGCTATTTCTGGTGCTGTCATGCAGATCCCCCTGGCCCCCAAGCCTTGGATAACGACAATGGCAGCAACAGGAGCAGCACCCAACACATCAGCAGTGCACAGCATTGTCAGGTACTGTTCAAGGAGCTTCCCAAGAGGCCTATGAAGTGGGTACTATGATCAGCTCTGAAAGTAAGGCACACAGACTCGAAGTGACTTGCCCAAGGTTGCTGAGCTAGGCAGTGGGGAAGCCAGACAAAGCTAAAGCCACTCCTCTTCACCGGCTCACTCAGCTTCCTGGCTTCCAGGCTTTTCCTTTACACAGAGGAGCTGCTGAAGGCGTCACCCTGGGGAGGACTGAGATTGGGTCCCTGACCCCCAGACTGGTGAGAGACAGGCCACAAACATCCACAGGGGTGACCTTGCCACATTGGGCCATACCAGCCTGTTGAGCAGGAAGGCAGGCTTTGAAGACTGTGAGCCTTTGAAATAGGGTATCCTACCCAGGGGCTGGAGACTCTGTGACTCACTCAGAAAACATCCCTGGCCACTGCCCGCTGCAGCCCCATGGCTCTCGCCTGGAAGGATGTTCTGCAGGATGGAGGCCTGAAGGACCTGGAAGACAGCTTCCCTCTCAAAGGCCACTTTGAAGTAGACTTCCCTGTGGGGGAGGGAAGGGGTAGTGGGGGCGACGGAGGAGAACAGCATAATTCACATGGATGACTTTTTAGTAGGAATCAGTGCTGGGGTGGCTGGGCATCCCACCCCTCCAGAACAAAAAGGCTCTTCAGGACTCGGTGGATGGTGAGGAGTGCTTGCTGATGGGGTGGCACCTGAGACCAATACCCACAGACCAATTAGGAAGCCCAGCTGAACAAGCCACTTGGGAAGATGGATGGTGGTGGTCGTCTGGCACTAAGCTTCAGGGGAGGGCTGGGTCAGTCTGAACCATCCAGAGCGGGGCCCGCTGTGGACCTGCCTCTGCTGGGCCAATGCCAAGAGAAAGGTGCAGGGAAACTTTCAACTCCCTGGTGGAGATAGCTCTGGCTGTGGCTGAAACACCTCAGCTAGAGAAGACCTCAACTCCAAGGAGAAAGGTGGGCCTAGAAGACAACCAACAGCCAAGCCCGAGGAGAACTTGCCAGGATTAGCACAAAGGTGCTATGCACAGTTCTGAAAATGGGTTGAACTTTAAGGCCTCAACTGGTGCTTCATCTGCAGAACTCAAGTTTCCTCGGGATGCATTGAGTCCGTCAAGAACATGCCTCACTTTATGGCATCCAGCAACACACAGACACTGTCAGTTTTGCAAAGCAGGTGACTGGCTGATATTGTTGGCATCTGGTCGGGGGTGGCCTGCCAGTTGGATTTGCAAAGGGGCTGAATGGTGTGAGGTAGGACCAGGGTGCCACAGAGGCATTGAGACACCCAGACACCCAGCCATGGGCCAAAGGCCACAGGCCACAGGCCAGCCTTCACTTATTCTCTGCGATGCAAGTTTTTTAAAAGTTACTATCATACTCCTAACTGCGAACACATAACAAAACCTTCCATGTGCACCCCTAAAACACAGTGACAGGAAATGTTTTTAGTGTTATACTCCTCTGGATCCAATGAAGCTATTTTTAACCACCTTCTCAGACTTAATTTCCAATTTTATCCTATAAAGTTCTAATAGATTCCACCTCCCCTAATCTCTCACTTGGCGAGGCTGTGAAAAACATGAGGCAGTTGCTGACGGGTTTGAAGTGGGGTGGTTTTTAAGTCTTTGCATGCTGCTCACATCACTCTCAGCACATGCCTTCTTCTCAGGGCTTAGCAGCCTCTCAGCAAGGTCTGTACACTGTGCCCTGGAGTCCCACAGCCCTCCGTCATGACACTTGGCCTTTCCCTTCAAGAGTGCTTTCTTCAGTGGGCCCAAGGTATGCCATCCCAGCTGGGCTCTGATGACACACCCTGGAAGAGCTTTTCTCACTTAGCCCACGATCCCAAGCTGGGGAAAGGATACCATGCCATCTCAGCTCCATTTCCGTTAGTGACATCAAGGGTCCTTTGCATCCTTCATGTGAGCTGGACTGGAGACCACTCTTCCTTGCTTCCCCACCCCCTGCCCCCTGGCTTTAACACCTTTCTGTTTTCCTCACGGGCCACATGTGTCCCTCCTGCAGCCTCGCTCTACCCATGTGATGGCATGGCAGAGGAGGATCTGCAGAGTCCCTGCGTGGCCTCAGGAGCCAAGGAGATGAGGAATTGGGGAACCTCTAAATCCCGCCTTTTCCCCCACCCTACCACCACATATCCACATGCCAGCCACCTGGAGCTTCACTCATTCCCTGGACATGCCCATGGCCTCTTCAGAGCCATAGACAGCCAGGACCTCTCTTCTCCCTCGGGTGGGATGGCCCTGCCAAGCATGCCCTAGTGCTGGCCACCACCTCTTGTCAGGGGATTTTGCGCTTAATGAAACTGCTACACTACGAGCCTGTGTTATGGCTGCCAACCTATGCTCCCAAGGGCGGGGCCCATATCCATCTCAGTGATGAGGGTGGTCAGAACCACAACTAACATTCATTGAGCAGTTACCTAGGGCCAGGCATGGGTCAAACATTTCCCAGATTCATCTCCCTTAATTCTCATCATGAATGTGGCAGGCAGAGCCCACAACCACCAGCACTTTACAGAAAAACATACCAGGGCTTGGAGAACTGAAGGGATTTCCCCAAGGTTGCTCAGAGGATAACGGCTAGGCTCAAACTCAGAGCCTAGGCTCTCAGAAGCCCTGACTCACTACTCAGTTCCCTGGCATGCCCCTGCAGTGCCTATCCAGCAAAGAGTGGGAGGAATAAACAAACACAGTGTTTCTTTCAAAGCTCTTCAGCGGCCCAGGCCAGCTCTAGGTGAGCACACTCCAATAGTACCCAGCATTGGGGATTTTGGAGTCTAGTGGCCTGGCCAGGGCTTGAATGGCTCCAAGAGCTAGGATCCCCGGGAAGGCTCTGCAATGTCATTAATCTGGACTGGAAAACAGGTCCATTATAATTATGTTTTTAAAAATCCAGCACCTGTTGTCCAACTTCAAAGGGTCCAAATGTGGGACCAAGTGCAGATGACGGGTGAACCCACACTGTGGCCTACCTGAGTGAGGACATCCAGCTGGCCCACAATGTGCTCCAGCGTGCTGGTCAGTGTCTGGGGCACGCTCACGGGCTCCTGGGGCTGGCTCTGCACAGACTCCACACTCCTGCCTCTGCCTGGGGGGCCAGGGAAGTCCACTTCTGGCTAAAGACAGAAAGAAAAAAGTTCCTCAGTCTATCCAGTGCTTAAAGAAATACTGTGAGAGGAATAGCCCCTCCAAAAGATGAAAGGGAAAACCACCAGCAAACTTGAGAAGGTAAGCTGCAAGCATCAGTGAGAAACAGCAGCGTGGCAGCGTTCCCACATCTGGGTCCACATGCACACCTTTCCAGGCAGAGGCCTTAAGTGAGGAGTGGAATCAGAACATCTTGTGGTTCAGGCAGAAAGGGGCCTGGGAAGGAGGGCAGGTAGGTCAGTGAGTGCCCTCAGCCTGCTCTTGGAGCCCCACAGGGAGGCTGGCTGCCTCCCATCTCTTCAAGCAGCTGGCACCCACCAGCAGGCATCCAGGTGAGTCCAGAGATGCTAAAGCCCGGCCTGGGCCTGAAGTTCCTCCTCTTCCTGGTCAGCTGAACTCTAATTCCCCACCTCCCAATATGGGGATGTGCCAGGCTTCACAAATGCCTTTCCCAGGCCAAAGGAGCTGTGGCCCAGAACTTGGTGGCAGTGTGTGTGTGTGTGTGTGGCAGGGAGAAGGGTGTTCCAACCCCATCCCGGCCCAGATCCCCTGGAAAAACAAAGATTTCTGTGTGCATGTCCCAGGCTGGCACATGGCTGGCAGGAATCTGAATCCACAGGAAAGGCACCCCTGGGCTGCTTCAGATAGGACTCCAGGAGGTGAGGGGCTTAGTGTTTCTGCCTAAGGCCCTTCAGCCCCCAAATTCAGAAAAGTCAGCTCCTTGTCCTATGCACAAAGGCTTCTGTGGACCGAGGAAGTGCTGTGCACATGTTCAGTGGGCGGGATGCTGGAGCCATGGGTGTCCAAGGGCAGGGCTGGTCTTAGAGCCTGCAGTTCCTCTGTGGACTTGCTCCCACGGGAATGTGGTTCAGCACGTGGACCCTATCTGCATGTTTTCCTTTATTAGGTAAGTATTCTATTCTCATAGATCACAAACTTTCAAGGGCATGCTGATTTGAACTTGGAAAACTGCTGGCCCTCATGGTGGCTATAGGAGAACCTGAATGTAAGACATGAGCCAGAGGGATGTTCTTGAGAACATGAGCAGCACCATGTCCACACGCCTATCATCAGCATGTCGACCACTTCCGTGGCCATTTCCACTTCGGCCATCAGGGCTGGGTCTCTTCAGGAATCCTGAGTCCTCCAGGAATCAACGTGCTTCAGATCTCAAAGCTTACCCAGAAGCCCATCCCAAAAGGAAGTTTCAGAAGTCCACCAGCCTTGCCAGGATAGACTTCAGCCTACCACAGTAGCCCCCAGACTAAGGCAGTTCTGTCAGGAGACACAGCAGAGTGCAGTGGTGAGGAATGGTGACTCAGACACTCACTGACCAGCTCTGGGCCTCCACTTCCTCATCTAGACTGGGCCAGTCCTTCAAATGGCTGGGCTGTGAGAGATGCTTATCTGAAGCTACCAGCAGGCCTTTCTTAAGAAATGTTCAGTGCTGTGCCCACTCCTTCCAGAGGAGCCCCTAACTTGCAGACACACACACACTCCTCCACTGGAGGAAGAGTGTGAGCAGGGAACTCTTCTGTCCCACAGCCAGCATTGTCATGGAATGGGTCAGAGTCTGGTGCTGCTGGCTGCCTAGGAAGGAGGGAATGGAAAATCTGAGTTTCTGCACAATGGCCCAGAAACGGACAGTGCTGAGCTCAGCCTCTGGAAGCACAGTGGACGCTGCAGGGAGGCAGGGTGAGTACCACTGACTTTAGCAATAGAAACCCTCCTGGATGAGCCAAAGTTGAGCCAGCTCCAAGGGAGTATTAAAGACAGCAGCCGCGGCGCTCCAAGCTGGAGAGGTGGCCTTTACAACAGAGGGTTGCGGCAGCCACCATGTTTTCCCACCTATACCACACTTTCATGGGCTGTCTCCATTTGACAAGAAAGAGAACTAAGGCTCAGTCAGAAAATGACTGTCCAAAACTAACCAGCCTCAAACTCTAGGGCTGCCTGGAGCCATTTCCCTGCCTCCTTGCCCACTCTCATCAGAAAACATCACAGCACTTAATACGCCACCAGTCCAGCAATTGCCATGGTTTACTTGCCATCCACTGTGTGCCCTCATTTAATGTCACCTCACTTAATACATGTAACCTCACTTCATCCTTATGATGGCCCTTCCCAATAGGCATTATTAACCTTGTTTTTCAGATATGGACCCTTGGGCTCAAAGAGGTTAAGTAACTTGTTCTAAGTTACCCAGCAAATAACAGAATTGGGATCTGAACCCAAAATTCGGGCTCTTCCTGGGCATGAGACAGCCTCTGGCAGGTGACATTGACTGTAGCTGGGCTTCCATGTGCACAACTCCTCTCCAACGTCCCTGTAGAGGCCTCTGAATCCTGGGTCTAACGCTTTTTGCGTTAATTCCTCAACCCAGCTACCCTGGAATGATTGCCCAGCACAGAGCTGAACTCAGAGCAGGCCCTCCACAAACACTCAACACCCCAAAGAGCAGAGCCCACCGAGGTAAAATTTCTGTGTAATGAAATCTCCCCACTGTCTGCACTGTAGCAAAGGGCCAGCAGCCCTGCCCCTCACAGCTCTGGAGCCACTCACCTGCATGCCAGCACTCTGGAGCTGTGGCATTTCCCTGAGAGCTGGGCAAATAAGCAAGAAAGCAGAGATAAGAAAATGACACACAAGAGTGGGAAGAGACAGTCATACCAGAGCCATGAGTAATGACAGTGGCAGAATAACCCAAGCAGCATTTAAATGCAAAAGTCACATCAGCGTTTTGTCTGTTCAACATCAAAGGGTCCTAGGGGTTTTGCCTGGTGGTTCTCAGTTAAGTATAACATGAATAAAATAACACAAAGAGGCCAGACACGGTGACTTACCCCTGTAATCCCAACACTTTGGGACGTCAAGGCGGGTGGATCACTTGAGGTCAGGAGTTCAAGCCTGGCCAACATGGTGAAACCCTATCTATACTAAAAATACAAAAATTAGCCAGGCATGGTGGCAGGCACCTGTGATCCCAGCTACTCAGGAGGCTGAGGCAGGAGAATCACTTGAACCCAGGAGAGGTTGCAGTGCCCTGAGATCACGTCACTGCACTCCAGCCTGGGCAACAGAGCAAGACTCCATCCAAAAATAAAAAGTAATGCTCACTAAAATAACAACAAAGATTAACCCACACACATACCTGTATATATCTACATCAATTCAACAACATTTCACTTTTGCCAAATATAAATAATCTTAATACCAAAACAAAAAAAGGTGACTCTCAAGAGATGGCTCTAACTTTCAGAAATATCACTTGGGGCCTGCAGGTGTCTCCTCTCATGCCACCCTGGGGTGGGACTCTGGTTTCTTACAGTCAGTTAAGTGTTGCCCACCTCAGTTCCTGTTTCCTCTGCTGCCTGCCTTTCATACAGCATCAGGAGCTCAGCACTTCGCACACAGCAGGAATTGCCTAAATATCTGTGGCTGATACTCAGCCACCCAGAGACAAGAGGAACCAAACCATAACATTTCATTAAAAACAAAAAGAAAGAGCTTAATCTTCCTTGTGACATGAAATCAACCCATCTGGAGTTGACTTCTTGAGAGGTCTCTGAATTGACCATGATCTCACTCTTCCATCAAGATACAAGTATGGATAAGGAGCTGCTGCCTAGGATATATAAAGCTGGGGAGAGTGTTAATTCCATCCTAACAAGAAAAAGACTGACAATCTAAAAGAATCATAACTTCTCTTAAATCAGTGAGCTGAAGTCACAGAGCAACCAGTAGCCTGAAATCTAAGGAAAGACAGACACTTCCAAGGAAAACAGAAAGTGAGCATCAGCTGTGGGTCACCTATGGCAAAGCATGAAGAGAAGAGACACCAAGTGCCATATGAGTGGGTAAGTTATAGTTTTAACAAATTGCTGGAGACCAAGTGTAGACTAAGGTAAGAGTGCAGAACCCCCAGGTGCCACAGGCACAAGTAGAGCTTGCACCCATGCACAGGTTCTTCTCCACAGACCTCTCCTGGGCTTTCATGACAAACAAATGGGGGCAGAACAGTAGATGGGAGAAAACCATTCCTGGAGGTGCAGGCCTAGGAGAGGGCAGTGAGCAAGGAAAGATATGAAGCCCTGCCAGGACCTCTCCCCTGTAGAACAGCATCCTAAAACTACTAGGGAAAAGCAAAGATAAAAACACCCCTCATTGATGGAGAGGCAGGAAACTATCCTGAGCTGAGATTATCAAGGTCTCCTTTCAATGAGGAAGGAGCAGGACCGCTAAGAATGTCTGACTTTTGAGACTCAGGGAGACAGGGTCTGCCTAAGACTGAAGCTGGGTCAAGACAACAGAGCCCACCCCCAACCCCCACAAAAAGAAAAAACAAAACAAAACAAAAAAATAGCAAGCACCAAGCAACAGCAGCCTATCTAGGGAGGAGGGCCAAGAGCATGGAAAAAAGCATGCCCCTCTGAGAGGCAAGACCACAGGGCTGGCTGAAAGGTGAGAGTGAGGAAAATGATTGAGAAAATCCTCTATCACCCAGACCTCAACCTAGGTACGTTAGGTAACACTAAACTAAGCTCGACTCCTGATAAGACTATTTACCTCAGTCTTTACTGTCCTAAACATGATGCCTGGCATTTAATAGAAAATTATGAGACACAAAAAGGCAGGCAGAAAAAAAACCCCACCGTCAAGAGACAAAGCAATCAGTAGAAGCAGACTCAGATGACCTAGATGTTGAAACTACGAGATACAAAATTTAAAATAATTATGACTAATATGGTAAAGGCTCTACTGAACAACACACATGATCAAATGGAGAATTTCAGCAGAAAGGCAGAAATTATAAGAAAGAGTTGAATGGAAACAACAGAAATAAGAAACCCAGTAACAGAGAAGTATGGCTATAATGGGCTCAATGGGAAAATAAATTAGTGATCTTAAAGATAGATCAATTCCTCAAACTGAAACACAGAGGGATAGAACAGAACAGAGCTTCCATAAGCTACAGGACAATATTGCCTCTAACACACGGACAACTGAACTCCCAGAAGGAAGAGAGAGAGAAATTAGATATTTCTTATAAATACAAATTTGCTGGTTAAAAAATTGTCAGCTTTGGTTTGTCTAGGGGGAAAAAAGGTCTTTACTTCCCCATCATTTCTAAAATATTTTTGCTGAGTACAAATATTGGGTTGGCAGTTTTTCCTTCAAACTTTAAAGATGTTACTCTTTCAGTTTGTATAGTTTCATGAGAATTCTTCATAATTCTTACATTTGATCCACTGTATATATGTTTTTTTTTCTCTGGCTACCTTCAAGATTTCTTTTTTAATCGTTGGTTTTTAGAACTTTGAAGATAACTCATCTAGGATTTTGTTTTGTTTTGTTTTTTTCTCCAGCTTGTTTGTTGTTTCTCTGAGCTTCTTGGAACTATGGTTTGATGTCTTTCATTATTTTTTGAAAATTCTTGGCCATTAACTTTTCAATAACACCAAAACAACATAAAGTATATATTATTAATAGTTTCCTAGGGCTACTGTAACAAATTGTCACATTTGATGGCATAAAAGAATAGAAATTAATTCTCTCACAGTTCTGGAAGTCTGAATCAAGGCAGGGCCACATTTTCTCTGGAGGCACGAAGGGAGAATGCTTCCTTCCCTCTTTCAGTTTCTGGTGACTCCATAATTCCTTGACTTATGGCTACATAACTCCAATCTCTGCCTCTTTCTTCACATGGCATTCTTCTCCTTTCTCTGTGTGTCTCTCTTCTGTGTGGCTCTTCTAAGGACACTTGTCATTCAATTTAGGACCACCAATCCAAGATGATCTCATCTTGAGATTCTTAATTACATCCACAAAGATCTTTTCCCCCAAGTAAAGTCATCTTCACAGTTTCTGGGGGTTAGGATGTAGACATATCTTTCAGGGAGGCTCCCATTCAACACACTACAAAATGCTTAAGTATAAATCTAACAACGTATGTGCAAAATGTGTATGTTGAAAACTACAAAACACTAATGAGAAAAACTGAAGACCTATACCAATGAAGAGATACACCGTGTTCATGTATTAAAGGCTCAATGTTGTAAATATGTCAATTTCCTCCCAAATCACCTTTAGGCATCAAGAAGTTGATTCTGAAATTTACATGGAAAGGCAAAAGAACTAGAAAAGCCAAAACAATTTTGAAAAAAAGAATAAAATTAGAGGAATCACACTACATGATTTCAAGACTTAGTCTAAAACTATATTAACCAAGACACTGTGGTATTGGTAAAAGGATAGACACATAGATTAGTAGAACAAAGAGAATCCAGAAACTCTAGACCAGTATCTGACCAATTAATTTTTAACAAAGGTGCACAAACAACTTAGTACAGAAAAGTTAGTATTTCCAAAGTTGATTAAACAATTGGGTATCCAAGTGCAAAAAAATGAACTTCGGTACATACCTTGCACCACATACAAAAACTAATTCAAAATGGATCATAGAACTAAGTGTAAAACCTAAAACTATAAGGCCGGGTGTAGTGGCTCATGCCTGTAATCCCAGCACTTTGGGAGGCTAAGGCAGGTGGATCATCTGAGGTCAGGAGTTCGAGACCAGCCTGGCCAACAATGGCAAAACCACGTCTCTACTAAAATGCAAAAATTTTAGTAGAGACCAGCCAGGTGTGGTGGCGGGCACCTATAATACCAGCTACTAGGGAGGCTGAGGCAGGGGAATCGCTTGAACATGGGAGGCAGAGGCTGTAGTGAGTCGAGATTGTGCCAACACACTCCAGCCTGGGCAACAAAGTAAGACTTCATCTCAAAAAAAATAAAAAACAAAAAACAAAACCTAAAACTAAAAAACTAATATACATTTTTCCTGTAAAACAGAAGATCTCTGTGACCTTGGGTTAGGCATATTCCTTAGATATGATAGCTGAAGTATGATCCATAAAAGAAAAAATTGATAAAAGGAACTTCTTCAAAATTCAAAACTTCTGCTCTTTTTTTTTTTTTTTTGAGATAGAGTCTTGCTCTGTC
>NW_012118232.1:218878-225656 GCF_000951035.1 Colobus angolensis palliatus
AACAAGAGCGAAACTCCGTCTCAAAAAAAAAAAAAAAAGGTGTTCTACATCATTAATCATTAGGATAATGGAAGTTAAAACCACAGTGACATACAACTCTATGCCTATTAGAATAGCCTAAAGGAAAAAAAAAAAAAAAAACTGATCATGCCAAGTGTTGGAAGGGAGGTGGAGTAACTTGAACTCTCATATACTGCTGACATGAATGTAAGACGGCATAAC
This sequence comes from Colobus angolensis palliatus, assembly GCF_000951035.1. NCBI lineage: Eukaryota > Metazoa > Chordata > Mammalia > Primates > Cercopithecidae > Colobus > Colobus angolensis. The sequence continues at coordinate 219,101 of NW_012118232.1, forward strand.
CATTTTGAAAAGTTTGACAGTTTTTAAAAGGCTAAACATACACCTATTATATGTCCCAGCCATTCCATGCCTACGTATTTACCCAAAAAAATGGAAGCATATTTCCATAGAAAAATACGTACACGAACGTTCATGGTAGCTTTATTTATAATAGCCAAAAATTGCAAATAGCCCAAATGCTCACCAACAAAACAAAATTGTGGTATATCCATTTGATGAAATAAAAAGGAATGAACTATGGATACATACAACCATGTGGGTCAATCTCAAAATAATTAGACTGAGTGAAAGAAACCAGACCAAAAAGAATATATAACTGTATAATTTCATTTATATCATATTCTAAAAAATACAAACTAATCTATAGTGACAGAAAGCAGATTAATGATTGCCTGGGGCTGGGGGTAGAGTGAGTAGATTGACTACAGAGAGGCAAAAGAGAACATTTTGGGATGATGGAAAGATTCTATATCTTGATTGTGGTAGTGGTTACATGACTGTATCTGTCAACACTCAGAGAACTGTTTGCTTTCTAAAATGGTGAATGTTACTATTTGTAAATTATAAAGCCCAACTAAAAACAAAAAACATGTGCTTACAACTGAAATGTCCTTAGGGGACCAACCTACCCATCACAGGACACAGTTGACACCACCCATCACTGCCACTCTGCACTCAAGGTGAAAATCACCAGCTCTCCACTGGCCATTACCAATGGGCCAAACCCAAGGCTGAAGACCCCAGGTGAGGCCCACAAGGTCCACCATCAGTCTGGGAATTACAGTTTCCAAATGCAGAGCCAGAGTCATAACTCAGTGCAGTTCAATTTCCAAAGCCCCAGTTTCCCACTGGAATTCAAGAGAGCAGCAGAGATTCCCAGGCAGGGTTTCCCAAGCAGCAGACACGCAGTCCATGGAGTGTCAGGCCTCTGTTGCTTAGGAGTCTGTACACAGCTTGGCAGTCAGGAGCAAGGTCTGCACATACCTGGTCAGCAGGCTGGAGCTTGAGCAGAGATGAAACACACCCCTCCTGGGGGGGTGAAATGGACAATTCTTAATACCTGCTCAAGGTGGAACTTTCTACTTTTTTAAAATTTCTAACACTGGACCATGCCCTTTGCCCAGTCTACTCCTGAAACTGAAACTCTGTAATAAACAAAAGCGTCCAGGAACTGGTCCAAAGCTTGATTCTAGGCAAGAGAGGGGAGAAGGTAACCTGGGGCCAAGAGCTGGGCTATCTCACTCACCCTTCCTGTACAGACCCAGGTGAACAGCATGTCTGGCCACTGCTCACTGAAAACCAAGGCACGTCACTACATTTCCAAAGCAGGGCTGCCCTGTGCAAAACTGGAAGAAATGGACACAAACACACCCCTATGATTAAATCTTTTCAACTGAATCTTTGATTGAACTGTTCACTGTATAGCCTGCTAAGTGCGGAGAAGGAGACTCACAGACACAGATGTTTCTTAGTCCTGGCCTCAAGTCTTTGACAATTTGCCTTCATGAAAAGTTGACAGGCATCCATGTCTGTCTACCTCCATGTTTGCTAAACCTGCCCCTAGGGAGGGAAGCAGGGAACACACTGAGCTCACTTGGATTCAGCCTCATATCCATCTTCTCAAGGGGAAAGGCACAGGTGTTTTCTCAAATTAAAGCTCAAAAGCAGCCTATACTGAATTCACCACACATATCTGCAGACTAGATACACTACAGTCTTATTTGCCCTGTAATTTAGGGTTCTGGCCTAGAATCCAACAGGAGAAGAAACTTCTGATTCCAAACATAGCCCTGAACCCAAGGGAAATTCTGGTTTCCTAAAACCATCTAACTTTTGGCCGTCCTGCCAGTCCTGCCTCCAGGCAGCCTGAGCGTGAGGGTGGGGTTTGGCCCCACCACTGGCTTTCATCTAGGGGCTATGAACATGCAAGGTGCCTTTTCACATTCCCCATGCCAGACTGTGAGTAGGGCAGGTGCTGGGTCATTTCTGAAAGTTCAGGCCGGGAGTGGTGGCTCATGCCTGTAATCCTAGCACTTTGGGAGGCTGAGGCAGGTGGGTCATGAGGTCAGGAGATAGAGACCATCCTGGCTAACACAGTGAAACCCCGTCTCTACTAAAAATACAAAAAAGTAGCTGGGCGTGGTGGTGGGTGCCTGTAGTCCCAGCTACTTGGGAGGCTGAGGCAGGAGAATGGCATAAACCCAGGAGGCGGAGCTTGCAGAAAAAAAAAAAATGTTCAGAGACATGGGGCCTGGAGGTCCACACAGCAACCTCCAAACCAAATCAGATGTTCCACAACTACAGATCACAGTCAGGCCTCAGAGCCACCCCTTGACCTCAGGCCCCTGCCGATGGGAAACCAACATGGTGTCCTTTGGACTAAAACTTGTGAAGGGGCCAGGTGTGATGGCATGCGCCTGTAGTGCCAGCTACTCATGAGGCTGAGGTGGGAGGATTGCTTGAGCCCAGGAGTTGGAGGCTGCACTGAGCTATAATCCAGTCTGGGTGACATTGTGAGAGATCCTATTTCTAAATAAATAAATAAAATAAAAATCATACAGGGGTTGAAGGGTGGGTCTAAAATGAAGGATGGGGAATCTGCATGCCTGACCAACCCCTGGATTCCAGGCCTTGTCACACACAGAACCAGGACCACCTGGTTCCCAGGACCACAGGCCATCTCACAGTCCCCTCTCAGAAAGTGGTCCCTTTGAGGCAGGGATCACAGGTGCCCATCATCCTATTTCACTGTGTTGCTCACAGGCCTTGGGCATGTAGGAGATGCTGTATGCACAAACCAAGACTCCGTTCTCCTCATCCAGACCCATGGCAAGACGGAGGAGCTGCCCCGGGGCTGTGACGGCCACCCCGGGCTTGACCCCCATCAATCTGCTGACTCCCCAGCAAGCATTGGAATGCTCTGCAAGCATTTCCAAGAATTTTCCCCCACAAAAAGGGGTGATTCTTCAAAATAGTGCAAGGATTGCCTTGATAGGCAAGAAATGGCAAGTTATTTGGTGTCCGACATGCCCCCAGGAGGAAGTTGATCTGGGAGGTCTATCTTACTGAAGTGACACACACAAGTGAGGGAAACTGGGGGGAAGAGAGTGAGATGAATCAGGGAGGTGACGGCTAAGTGACTTCAAACCGGTAGAGACCGTGAGGAAGCAGCAAGAACATGCCTTGGTACAGTGCGGTTCCTTCCCTGGAAGGGTTCAGAGGGGGCTGGAAAACAACCCCAGCCTTTAGGGGCTGGAGCCCTCCAGGTCATCACACTTGTTACAGTGAGAAATGCACATGAGGGAGCGAGGTGGAGCCGGGTTTAGGAACACAGAGGAGGGGCAGGGCTGCATGGTGGAGGCTAGGAAGCCTCAGGAAGAAGCAGGTCCATCCTGGGCCAGGCCCACACTCCTGCTGAGTCTGTTCTGGAGTTCCTGGAGAAGATGCACCTCTGGAGCATCCTCAGAAACCACCACATAGGCAAGCAGGCAACCCACCTTGCCCAACACCTGTGTGGGAGCATTCCCTCTCAACACACTTGTGCTCCCTTGAGGGCGGCTCTGGTTCAGTTCAGCTCCACAAACACTCCCAAGGGCTCACTATGAGCTGGTGCTGAGTATCTTAGGGTTACCTACCCCTACCTGGAGACAGAAATGCCTATCCTCCCACAGCACACACTTGAACTGAGGTACCATGGGAAGGAGATCAAAGATTCCAATAAAGCCCAAGTGCTGACTGTAGATTTTTTTTATATTAAACTGGTTTGAACTAATTTTAGAATTGGAGAAAAGTTGCAAAAAATAGTACAGAGAATTTCCATATATCCCTCTGCCAGTGTTAATGTCTTATATAACCATAGGACAATGATCAGACCAGGAAACTAACACTGTGACAATACCATTAACCAAAATAGGGACCCCATTTGAACTTCACCAGTTTTTCTACTAATGTCCTTAGATCCTGATGTTCCAGAATCCTAGCGATGCATTTATTACGTATTTAGCCTCCTCCCATCTGTGTCAGTTCCTTAGTCCTCCCTTGTCTTTCATGACCTTGACATTCTGAAGAATATTGATCAGTTACTTTATCAAATGTTCCTTGACTTGGGTTTTATCATTAGACTCAGGTTATAAATGTTGGACACCACCAGAAAAGTGATGTGCACAGTGTCACAGGGTTCATGTGGAAGGGCTTATTACAGGGAATGTTGACCTTTATCAGTGGTGACACTGACCTCTCTGCCAGGTTTCTCCAATGCAAAGTTACTATCTTTCCTGTGTAGTTAATTTTTGGGGACTGTCGATTTTTGAAAGGGAATGTGTTGCTGTCATTACAAACTCTGTGTGTCAGCTCCGCTTGCAGCTGCCCCACAGATGAGGCATCTAATGAAGACGAGCGGCAGAGCCGACATCTCTGGGAGACGCCGCAGCTCTCAGTGACAAAGAGGAACAGTAGCAGTTTATTTATAGATCCACTTGAAGACAGCTCATTGTAACTACTGGAGTTGAATTTTTAAAACCTCGGAACAAAGGCTGGCTATTTTAAACTCTCCTTGCACTTAGTTCAATGGAGAGTGTTAGAGCCACCGACCACACCCCAGGCATCACTCCCAAGCTCTGTAATTCATACTTTGTGCAGCATCACAGGACACTAGCAAAGCCTGCCAAGACAGATAAACAGGACTGGCTCTGCCCAAGCCGCAGAAGCAGCAGCCCTCAGATCAGCCAGAGCCCTCCACCAGCAGCCCCACAATTCCCAGGGAGGAGTTGCAGGAGGCAGTGTCCCATGGGTCAAACAGCCTCTCCTTTCCTGGAAAATGAAGTTGCAGACAGCTGTTATGAACCAAGGTTACATCACCTCTTCCCTTCCCTCCCCCTGCAGGCTTCAAAGACAGCCAGTGCCCCCCAGCGGAAGCCTGCCCCAAGATAGCTGGCAGTAGCTGGCCCACCTGTGCCTGACCCACCTCCAGGAAGGAGCGAGGAGCTCACAGTACCAAACTCTCCTGGAGGACATCAGGAAAGTGGTGTGAGCCCAGACGCATCCTCTTCCCCAAGCCCAAGACAGTTCCAGGCCAAAGCCGCCTCAGCTACTCCATCTACCAGAACCATGGGTGGGGGAAGGGGGAGCAGAGAACACGGGTTTTTCTCAAAGCTTCCCGCATCCTTATTTGAAGAATGGCACAATGTGGGAAAACGTGAATGTGGACTAGATATTTGATATGAAGGAACTATTAATTTCATCGGATGTGATAAGAGCACTGCTATTATATAACCAAGAAATGGCCTTATTTGGAGTAAAAAATGACATATCTGGGATTTTTAAAACTACTCAAACTCTTCTTAAAAATGTGGGGGAAACAGATGAAATGAGATTAGCAGAATGTTGAAGCTAGGTGAGCGGTACATGGGGTTTGTTACATTCTTCTATCTTTTGTGCTAGCTTGAAATTTCCACAATACAAAGGTTTTTCTGTTTTGTTTAATTAAAACAACAACAACAACAACAACTTCCTGGTGACCGAAAGGAGCTATGGAGCTGAGGCCAGGCGAGCGGGACTCTAAGAGGAAGCTCAGCCACAGGATCACTCCCATTCTGGCGTCCTGGGATTTGCAAGCATGGGAGGCAGATGACTTTGTCTAAGTCCACGGAACGTTCTGACCAGCCTTTGGCACTGCCACAGAGAAAGCCCCTGATGGCAACGAGTACTCAGCAAATCCTGCAGCAATGTCCGGACCTTCAAAGAAACTAATTGTAAGATAATCTCCATGGAAACCATCTATTCTGATTTTTTTTCCATGGCAACCAATAAGAACATAAACACAAGCACTATCCAACACCCTTACACCACATGGCAATGCTGCTGTCCAATCTGGAAAATATAAACCACAAAGGATTTTTTTTCCATTTAAAATGAAAAGTAGTTCTGAAACTTCTAGTCTAGGCATGCAGACTCTACCACCCTCTGTTGCCCCGCCACTGCCCACACCACCCCATGTCATCTGCCCCCCCGAAACTGACAAATAAGGCCAGAAGGCAGCTTCCTTCTTTTAGTCTGAGACCATCAAAAACGCCAAAAGAAAGACAGCCCGCTTCTAGCCTCACACACTCAACTTATGCTGCCCACAGACGTGAGAATGCTTTGACTTCCTGAGCATTTATTATGTGCCAGACACATACTGGGCACTATGGCAAGAGCAAGGCCCCAGCCCTCCAGGGAGACAAGTTAGGTCTGTAAATAACAGACAACAGGAGACGAAGACTGCTCCAGGCAGGAGAGTGCTCCAGGCAGGTGGAGCAGGAAGAACTCACCAGCTGCCGGCCTCCCAACGAAGGCTGCATGGAGGAGGTGCCATCTGGAAAGAGACTAAAAGGATGAGTGCAACCCCACTAGGAGCAGTGAATGGTGGCCCCAAGAATCACAGTCAGACTTCAGCGACAGGCTTTCTTCTACCTGTGGCTCATTTATTTCATGTTCAGGTTTCGGAGCTTAAAAAAATAGAATGAGGCCGGGCGCGGTGGCGCAAGCCTGTAATCCCAGCACTTTGGGAGGCCGAGAC
>NW_012118232.1:227327-243426 GCF_000951035.1 Colobus angolensis palliatus
AAAAAAAAAAAAAAAAAAAGGCTCTGCAAATAAGACCTTCATCTGGGGTTCAAATGTTAAGCCATATACACCCAAGTCACCTCTGGCTCAGAGACTCTCACCCATCTGCTCCCCTAAAGCCTAGCAGGCTGTCTGGAGGATGGGAGCTGGCCTAGGCATCCACATCTGCAGGGTGAGAAGTGGGAGACAGGACACCAAGACAGCAGGGGAGACACCAAGGATAACACAGGAGACAGGTGGCCTGGAGAACACAGATCCAAGAATAGGTGACTGGACTAATGGCAGGAATACTAAGGGGCAGGACAGGAGCTGGGACAGAACAACAGGCCTGGCAGAGGCTCACAGCAGAACCACAGCGAGTCCCATCTTCCTTAATACTGATGTCCTCAGCTGGTAATAAAACCACGTGCCTGCCTGTCTGGTTGTAAACAGAGCCTTGGTAGGTGCCTTTGGGTTTAAAAGGCCTACGGGGCAGCACTGGGCTTTCTTTCTTGCTTTCTTTCTTTTTGAGAAAGGGTCTCACGCTGTCACCCAGGCTGAAGTGCAGGGGTGCATAGTTCACTGCAGCCTGGAACTCCTGGGCTCATGCAATTCTCTCGCCTCAGCCCTGAATAGCTGGGACTACAGGTGCATGCCACCAGGCCTGGCTGGGCTTTCTTTAAACAGTGCACTGAGATTAGAACCAAAGTTGGCTGGGCGTGGTGACTCACACCTGTAATCCCTGCACGTTGGGAGGCCAAGGTGGGTGGATCACCTGAGGTCAAGAGTTCAAGACCAGCTGGCCAACATGGCGAAACCCCATCTCTACTAAAAAAATACAAAAAATTAGCCGGGTGTGGTGGTGCATGCCTGTAATCCCAGCTACTCGTGAGGCTGAGGCACGAGAATTGTTTGAACCCCAGAGGTGGAGGTTGCAGTGAGCCAAGATCACGCCACTGCACTCTAGCCTGAGTGACAGAGCAAGAGTCTGTTTCAAAAAAACAAAAACAAAAACAAAAACAAACAAACACACAAAAAAGAACCAAGGTCATACCCTTTTCCTCTTCTGGAAAGCAGCAGACTACAGTGGGCTGCGAGGGACACTGATTTTCTGATTGCCTCTCCCAAGCTGTACCCATGACGAGTCATAGAAACTTCGAAGATAAAGAGACTTTCTTCTTCCCCTAATTCCCTTGCCCAGGATGCCATGGTCACAATAGGCTAGACTGTTTTCCAAAAGACCAGTGATTCTCCAAGTGAGTTCCTGGATCAGCAGCATCAGTATTACCTAGAAATCTGTTAGAAATGTGAATTCCCTATTAAATCGGATACTCTGGGTATGGGGCCCAGCAAGCTGTGTTTTAACAAGCCCTCAGAGTGATTCTGAGGCACACTAAAGTTTGAGAACCACTGTAGGAGGCTTACTATGATAACCATCAAATGTTGAAAGGCCTGTCTCTTCACCGTCACTGCCTGGGAAGCCCAACTAGCTAGCATCACCTAATGGATTTCTGCAAATGCTGTCCTCATGCTTATCAAAGGCAACTCCTCCCTCGTGGGAAACACAGTAATTATTTAACACGTACCTGGCAATAACGTCAGTGGTAGCCTCTGGAAGAAAAAGGAGCTGGGACCCTGCCCTAGGCCTGGGTGGCCCCACTTCCAGGAGCACTGGCATCTTTGGTACTCCTGGATCTTGCAAACTCCACATTACTCACCAGCCACTGGCCAAAGGTGCTCTGTTTCAAGCAGGAAACATTCTACAAAAACTGTAGTTTGGGGCTGGGCACAGTGGCTCACACCTGCAATTCCAGCACTTTTGGAGGCTGAGGTGGGTGGATCACCTGAGGTCGGGAGTTCAAGACCAGCCCAGCCAACATGGTGAAACACTGTCTCTACTAAAAATACAAAAGTTCCCCGGTGTGGTAGCGCACACCTGTAATCCCAGTTACTCAGGTGGCTGAGGCAGGAAAATCGCTTGAACCCGGGAGGCAGAGGTTGCGGTGAACCGAGATCGCACCACTACATTCTAGCCTGGGTGACAAAGAGAGACTCCGTCTCAAAAAACAAAAACAAACAAAAAAACAAACAAAAAACAAAACCTGTAGCTTGGTAACAAATATTACAAATATTGAATCTTCTTTATTTTTAGTATCCACTCTATTCCCACGGAAACTAAGAAACCCAGAGCACTTTCCACGAATTCTATTGAGACAAAGGTGGAGGAAAATGCAACCCGAGTATGAAAGGGGCCATCTTATCTGGCAACCTCTGCCACCTAAAGCAAAGGCTGCTGTGGCCTTTCTTCTGCAGGAAGGTCCTTTGCAGAGGGAGCCTATGAAATGAAAAATGCACAAAGGATGCAATGTAAACTGCTGGGGAGAAATTGGGTGCAGAGAATGGAGACAACCTGCGTGAAGTTACAGGAGACACCACCTCAGGCTGGGTCCCAGCCTCGGCTCAGACCAACACCCTGGGGCAGCACAGCTCTTACTGCCAACTAAGTTCTTGAAGTGGCTCCCAGAACCAGAAGTTTCTAGTATCCACCTTCCACCTTCCTAGTGGGGCTGCCTGAAAATCCTTTCCAGGAAAGACATGCTTGTAAGCTGCCTCTCCTCATACGAGGAAGGTGCCTAGCCAGATCCCTGGCATCCCCCATGCTGTGCACAGCCCCAGCACATCCATGTAATCTGGAGATGCCCCACAGAACTGGAGCCAGGGGGTCTGCAGGGGGATTACACGGAGGAGTAAAAGGGAGGTGCACTTGACAGAGCATTGTGGGAATGTAGACACCAGGAGACCCTGAAGCAGCACTGACAGAGGTCCACACACGAGCGTGCACATGCATACACACAGGGGAAGGCACAGTTATCTGTCCCAGGGGTGAGGATGCTGGGCTCCTTTTTCCCACTGAGAAATGAGGAGACTCCCCCTTGCTCTTTTCCAGTCAGGGGTCTTTTATTAGTGTTCCTGCACGTCAATCCCAGGGACAAGGACTTGGCTGGGGCCCAGGCTATTCACCAACAGGTCACCTCTGTTGGCATAGGGGGCAGGAATGAAGTTCCTCCTCTGTGTGGCATAGGGGGCAGGAATGCATTTCCCCCAGGAGCCAGAGATGGGCCACCTGGTAAGTCCTAGGAAACATGAAAAAGAAAGTCCCCACTGTTCCCAAGTCATCCCATAAAGCCTGGCCCTGGCAAAGCCCCACAACAGCCACACGAGGTGGAATGGTGCCCCTTAGAAGAGGGTCTGCTTTCCCATTTCCACCAAGCTCTCATTCACACCGATAAAAAGGACTGTGGGCAATGCCGGCTATTCAGCCAAAGGGTGTGGGCAAAGTGAGAGCCACAACACATTAATAGGCACATCTTGACCCCCAGAGATGCCCTGAGCCCAAGGGAAGGGACAGCTTGAGGCGTTGGGGGTTTGGGCCCCATGAAGCCATGCCTTTTCCAAGTTGGATAACTTGCCTGGGCATCTTCGGACTTACCTGCAGCAGGCAGAAAGCCAGGAGTTCCCTTTAATAGTTTTTTTGTTATTGTTTTTTAAGAGATGGGGGTATTGCTACATTACCCAGGCTGGTCTTGAACTCCTGGGCTCAAGCCAGCCTCTTGCCTCAGCCTCCCAAAGTGCTGCGATTACAGGCATGAGTCACTGCATCCTACCCGCTTTAATGGTCTTGTAAAAATTAGGTGCCAGGATTGGGGTCAAGTGGAGAAGGAAGAGGCTCCTCTCTAAGACATACAAATCTGGGGTTCATTCCTGCTCCAAACGGCCACAACACCACTCTTGCTAAGAATCCCTTGAACCCACACTTCTCCCCTCTACAGAAAGCAAATGCCAGACCATAAATCTGTGTTCTCATCAAGCGACCCAAGTCCTCCCAAGTGAGAAGCAAATCTGCTGCAAGGTCTGAGGGCTTGTGTCCCCTACAATTCCTGTGTTGAAATCCTAACCTCAAAGTGATGGTATTAGGAGGTGGGGCCTTTGGGAGGTGATTAGGTCATGTGGGTGAAGCCATCAGGTTTGGATTAGTGCCCTTATGAAAGAGACCCCAGAGATCTAGTTAGCCCCTTCAACCATGTGAGGACACAGTGAGAAGGAGCCATCTATGAAGCAGAAAACAAACCCTCATCAGACACTAAACCCACTGATGCTTTGTTTGGACTTCCCAGCCTCCAGAACTGTGAGAAATAAAATTTCTATATTTATAATCTACCTAGTCTATGGTATTTTGTTATAGCATCCTGAGCAGACTAACACATAATCTATGAGGCAAGGGATGAGAAAATAAATACTTAACCAATATAATGTACATTATTTGGGTGATGGTTACATTAAAAGCCCAGACTTCACCCCTACACAATATACCAGGTAACAAAACTGCATTTGTACTTCTGAAATATATACGAATAATTTTTAAAAATCTATGAGGCAGGTGAGGTGGAAATGGGTTCCCTCTCCCCGCTTCTCCAACCCTCTAATTCCTCAGGCAAGGCACCTGGAGTGAGAATTCAGATCTTAAAAATCCACAGGCACCCAGGACCCCCAGATCCACGCATAAGGGAAGCTCTAGTGCCAAGAATCTCTGGGCCAGGAATCAGGGTCCCATGAATCCCTAAGTGAAGCCCACCCCTGTGGCAGTGCCCCAAAATAGAAATGTGAGAGCTGAAGGACGGGCACAGGAGGTGGCTGGTGCTTTACCCTCAGCATCAGAGGAACTAGGAAGAAGAAATAGGCCATCCTTCAGCACGGATGAGGCCTAGGTCAGATGTTCTCAACTGACTCAGCCCCCTCTTCCAGAGGACAGTTCAAGCACTGAGGCTCTGGGGGTCCTGGGCATCTTGTCCTGAGGAATCCTGGGGCAGAAGGATTCCTCCCACTCACAGATCTGCTCTCTCATCTGGGAGCACAGAGGACTTGGGTCTGCCATCAGGAAACACAATTTTGATGCCTGCAAGGGTCTAAAAACCTCACTGTCCCTCACTACGATGACCTGCAGAGAGGGGTCAACATGGAAAATTGTAAGTGCTCCCATTCTTGCCCACTGTCCCTCACCCTAGCAAGTTTTGAACACACAATCTCCTGGATTGGCTTTCAGTCAGGGAGGGGAAAAGAACCCTTTTTTAAAACAGCTAAAGCTTGGTGGGGCAGGCATGGTAGTTCACACCTATAATCCCAATGCTTTGGGAGGCGGAGGCAGGAGGACTGCTTAAGCCCAGGAATTTGAGACCATCCTGGACAAGATAGGGAGACCCTTTCTCTACAAAAAAATTTTAAAAATTAGGCCAGGTGTGGTGGCTCACGTCTGCAATCCTAGCACTTTGGGAGGCCGAGGCAGGTGGATTACCTGAGTTTGCGAGTTCGAGACCAGCCTGGCCAACATAGTGAAATCTCGTCTCTACTAAAAATACAAAAATTAGCCAGGTGTGGTGGTGCACACTTGCATTTCCAGCTAGTTGGGAGGCTGAGGCATAATCTCTTGAACCTGGGAGGCAGAGATTGTAGTGAGCCAAGATCGCATCATTCCACTCCAGCCTAGGTGACTACACAAGACTCTACCTCAAAAAAAAAAAAAAAAAAAATTAAAAATTAGCTGGGTGTGGGGGCACTTGCCTATAGTCCCAGCTACTCAGGAGGCTGAGATAGGAGGATTGCTTCAGCCTGGGAGGTTGAAGCTGCAGTGAGCCACAATTGCACCACTGTAGTTCAGCCTGGGTGACAGAGTGAGACCCTGACTCAAAAAAAAAAAATAGCTAAAGCTTGATGAGCACTTGTCATGTGCCAGGCAGATGCACCACGCATGAAATTCCATGAAGGAGGGCCTAGTCTCTCCCCGTACGACAGAAGAGAAAACCGTGCCTCCCAGATGTCTGGCCACTTTCCCGGGGCCACACCCCAGGCAGGGTAGAGAAAAGATTTAATCGCAGGTTGGTTGGAGCTAGAACCCAGGCTCTTAACCACAGATGAGCTTTCCTCCTTAAAATGAGATCTTGAGAGGTGAGTGGAGAAAAGCCCTTAGCCCTAGAACTCAAGGTTAATGTGTGAACCGGAGAGCAGCCAACCCTTAGAACTCAGGAAGTGGTTTTTTTTCCGTTTCACTGAATTACCTAGAACTCTGTGTTCTCCTCCTACCCCACCCAGCGCAACCTTTCTTCCCCATTGCATAATAGGCCCTCAGACATTTGGAAGGAGGGCAAAAATAAGTCAATCAAGCAAATGCATTTTTGCTATTTAAAAAGTGGTTAAAAAAATGCTTCTGTGGTTGAGCAGAAGTCCGTCCTATAGTGGTGGGGGTTTGGGCGGTGTTAAATTCAAGTTCAGCCAAGATACAGGGGTCTTTATGCCTTGAGGACAGGCCCCAACGGACAGACAGCAAGAGGGTGGACAAGAGCAGAGGGGGCCAGGGCCATGGCAGAGACAGAGCTAAGCACCAGACCCTTGAAAACACTAGCACAAGCACCCACTGCAGACAACTCCCAGGGGCTCCCATCCCTTGCCCATACTCAAGCCCCTCTGGGAGGTGCTCATTTGCCTGCAAATGGCTCTTCCAACCTTCCTCCAGTCTTGTAGCATGTCACAAGGCAAAACATGGAGCTTCTGTCCACCCTCAGCCCAGAGCATGGCCTGGAATCCTTCATCTGCAACCGTTCCCCAGCTACAAGCCCTGAAATCCCTCCTCATGCACAACTCAGCCAAGAATAGAGGGAAAATGGAACCCATTATTCTCATTCTGAATGGCTGGGAAATGGCTTTTGCTTTTCAACATGAAATGTGCCTAAAAATAAGCTGTGAATTTCAACCAGAGGTTGAAAATAGCTCTGCAGTGAACAGAGCTCTATTCAGAGTGGGCTCAAGGACAACTTCATTCCAAGATCTGAGAGTTGAAGTGCTGCAGTCAGAGAAAGGGTCATGGGCAGGGGGTTTTCCCGGGCAGAAGGACCATCACAGGCTCACAGGGCTGCCCTTGCCGTGGTCTGCTAGTGGGTGAGTAGAGTAGGGGGTCCATGCAGGGTCTGCCCCTCTGGCTTTCGACTACTACACTGGAACGGGGGCATGGTGAGGAATTCAACACCTACACCTGCCCAGTGGGCTTCCTAGAATCCCCAAATGTCCAGGAGTGTTTCACAAGGCTTCAGGGCCTGAGGCCCAGGGTGTAGACAGAGCTGATGTAGGCAGAGGATCATTAGATTCATGAGTTCTTGGGGCACGGCTATGGCGCCCATGGACTCTTTGAGAAGTCGAGCCACACTGGTCAGCCACCAAACCACTGACCAGAAATTCTCCCAGAGCCAGGGAAGGGAAGCCTTTAGTCAGGAAAGGCAAAAACACTCTCCAAGGTTTAAGTGAAGAAAACCAAGTTGCTAAAGGCAAAGGTTTTTGTTTTTTTTTTTTGTTTTTTTGGTTGTTTACCATCACCTCCAGAAGACTGAGACCAAACAAGATTCCTGCAAAATGACTTCTGTTAGAAACCCAGGCTGAGAAACCTGGGCCACCATTGCTGCTGCTGGTGGGAGCCCAAATCTGGCCCAACTGAGCAGAGTCCTGACACTCAGGGCTGCTGGAATAGCAGTCCTCGTCCGCATGCCCAGGGCCTCTCCCACCTCATCCCCGTGCTCCTCCCACTGCTAAGACAGCCCCATCTCCAGGCACATTCCCACACTCCTCCCACTGCTAGGTCAGCTTCTTTTCTGGGCTCCCCACTGAGGCAAGACTTATTGCAGTGATTCTAAGCTGGGGACAATTCTGCCCACCAGAGGGACATTTGGCAGCATCAGAAGACTTTTTTTTTTTTTTTTCCAGAGACAGAGTCTCACTCTGTGATCCAAGCTGGAGTGCAGTGGTATCATTATAGTTCACGATAGCCTCCAACTCCTGGGTTCAAGTGATCTTTCCGCCTCAGCCTCCCAAGTGACTAGGATTACAGGGGAGTGCCACCATGCTCAGCTAATTTTTAAATTTTTTTGTAGAGACAGGATCATGCTGTGTTGCCCAGGCTGGTCTTAAACTCCTGGGCACAAGCGATCCTCTAGTCTCGGCCTCTCAAAGTGCTGAGATTACAGGTATGGGACACCATGCCTGGCCTAGAAGACATTTCTGGTTGTCACAACTTGGGCTGGTGGGAGGGTGAAGACGCTACTGGCATCTAGTGAGTAAAGGCCAAGGGTGCGGCTAAATATCCCAAAATGCACAAAACAGCCCCCTACAGCAAAGAATGATCTGGCCCAAAATATCAATAGTGCTGAGGGTGAGAAACCCTGGGTTACTGGAAGGCCAGTACATGGACAGAGCTGGAGGGACAGAGGCTCATTGGACTCACAAGCTCCTGAGACACAACTGCAGTGCTCCTGGGCTCCCTATGGGGCTGAGACACTCTGCCCAGTCATGGAACCAGTCCCCAGATACTGTCTCAGTGCCAGGGAAGCCCTTGGGCAAGAAGGGCGAGAACACACTCATCAGCTTCCCTTCCTATCTCAGAAGAAAACCAAACCACTGAACAGTGTTATAAAAAGTAGCTCTCTTCAGTCTGGAAAGATGAAGATCTTCTGGAAATAGACGGTGATGGTTGCACAACACTGTGAATATATTTAATGCCACCAAATTGTACACTTAAGAATGGTTAAAATGGTAAACTTTGTGTTATATATATATTACAATAAAACAAGACAAAACAAACTAAAAACCTAGTGCTCCTCTTGGCCTGGAAGTCCTGAGATCAGAGAAGTCCTGAAGGTTGACACCACATGGCATGTGTGTGTCAGCGAAACTGTGTCTGGAGAGGACTTAACGTCCACTCAGGGTCTCAGAGGGGCTTATGACAAATAAGGAAAGAGGTCTGATCTCAACCAAGAATGATTTTACAAGTCACTTGGTGGGGGTCTCAAAGCTCTCATCAGAGCCTGCCTATGTGGGTATTCAGGTACCATGTGGAAATGTTGGTTTGGGAAGACCAGGTGTTTTGCCTGGGGTCACACACCCAGGGTTCAGACTCAGTTCTCTGACCCCAGGACCAACACCCTTTCCCCTATTTGAGGCCCATGCAGTGAGGGCCAGTGGGCAGAGCTGTGACTACAACTCCAACATGAGCCTGTAGATAGTATGGGAACAAGTGGTTGCCCTGAGCACTGCCAAGCTGTTCACCCACTCATGCCCCATCCTGCCATGCTGGGCTTCCCCCACGCACAGCTCTGGGAAGCAAAGGGGCTCCATATTCCATCGCTGAGCCAGGACTAAAGGAACAAGAAGCAGTTCATCCAAGTTATTTTCCTAATAGCTGTAAGAACATGGGATTCTCCCCCAGCTGGTAGATATTAACCATTCCCAAGAGGCAGATGTCAGTGCCCTCCCCTGAAATGGGGAAAAGCAGCCAGTAGTCCTCTGCCACCTGCAGTTTCTAGCTTTGCTCAGAGGGGTCAGCCTGGTGGGCCCCCAGCTCCAGGCATCTGGGAAAGGTGCCTAAGCCCCAGGTGTCTCATCTGTGAATTAAGCAGTACCTTTACCCACTCATTCTGATGAGATAAGGAATAAACAGGGTAGTGAGCGTAAAAGACCTTGGCTGTGGCTCACCAGAAGTGCCCAATAGATAGGGATTCACAGGAAAGAGGGCAGGGATCTAGAGGTCTGCTGGGTCCCAGGGGACCCCAACCCTGCAGTGTGAAATGTCTTTCTGGGTGGAAGATGAACTGGCAGCAAGCAGTATCTCATGCAGCCCAGTCATCCCCCGACAAACCCAAAAGCTGAAAACTGGCCACAGACTAGCAAGTACAGAGGACAGCCAATGGACCAGGCCGGATGGCAACCCTTGTAAGAAAAACCATAAATCCCAACTGGGCCAATGCCTAGAGGCAGCCCAAGACACAAAACAGGGGACATGTGTATGTGTTGGGGTGGGGAGATGGGGGGTCTATCTGTTGCAGCCACAGAAGCTCCGGGACAGACTCAGGAGGCTTCCTAGTTCTATTCTGGGCCCCAGCCTTGACTCGCTGGAGGCCTTGGGCGAGCCACTTCCTGTTGTTTGGGCCAGTATCCGTGTGGGGGAGGCCACACTCTCTCTATGGTCCAGCAGAGAGACATCTAAAGAGCCTACGGCCATAGGAGCTTAAAGCCCTCGGGGTTCCACAACCTTGGCTTTAATATTTATTTCAGTCCAAGCTGAATATGACCTTATTTAATGAGACTGTATTAGTCATCAATTTTTTCCCCAAATATTTGTCAAAAATGTTAACTATTTAAATTCAGGAACATTGAATATTCTTTTACCAACAAAGGTACTAAAAACGGTTTGTGGCTGAGGAACTTCCTCTCCATGGTTAGAAAAAAAAAGGGGGGGAAGTGAAAGCAACAGGGCTGGGCCTTTCCCATTTGTCCCAGCTGTGGCTTCAGGCCCGGAACCCTCTAGGAGCCCCACATTTGGGTCCTGTGGCCCAGGGTTCAGTATGGGACGGGTCCCTCATCCCCTAAGGTCTCAATCAAACAGCAGCATATGCCATGGAAACATGCTCCCACCAAATGGCACAGGGCTGGGGCACCCAGCAGCTTGCTTAACAGCCTCTTTGTGTCTTATTCGCTCACTCTAGATGGAAAAGAAAGCACCACAAGTTCCAAAGTATTTGGTAAATGACAAGATCTTACTAGGGTCCCTTTCCAGAGACGGGCCTAAACCTCCGCCCTCAACATCTCCAAGCCCAGAGCTGTTCGCCATGACCTAGCCCACCAGAGTCACAGAGCTCAGGACATGCCTGCCAAGCCACTTACCAGATTCCCCGTGGAGCTGGCCAGTGTGGCTGGGGGCCTCGACACTTTCATGACTTCTCCATGATCAATAATATCAAAGTTACTCTTCCAAACCATCACCTGCCAAAACCAACAGGCGCACCAAGTCAGGGGGAGAAAATCCCCTTGCCAGTGGGAAGGGGGATTTGAGGAAATCCCCCTTCACTGAGGAAATGGGCTCAGAGGCCATGCCCAAAGTTCTGAGCCATGGTGGGACAGTGGTCCCCACCTGACACCCCAATTCAATTCCGGGACTTACCCCACCTCCCTGGGGAGCAGGCTTTGTGGACAGGCCTCAAGAGGACCTGGATGTGACCAGGATGGACCACTGCAGCATGACACCACCAGGCCTTGGCACTTGTTGGTTCATCTCCCTAGGGTGGCACAGGCCTGAGCTTCATGGGGTTGGCTCCTTCGCAGGCTGAAGTGTCTGCTTCAACAGCACCACCTTCTCAGAGAGGCCTTTGCGAATGTTTGAAATCTAGCCCGCTATTTACTTCCTTCATAGCATCAGAGTAGGGAGTTATTTAATCCATTTGTCCCTTTTCATTGTTTATCATCTGCCTCTGTACTAAAATAGAAGCTCCTGCGGGCGGTGGCCTGGCCTGTTACACTGTGAGAAGTGGTTAACACATGGACTCCAGGCCAGAACATGCCTTACTGAACGGCCCAAGGCAAGGGATTCAACCTCGTGCCTCAGTTCCTGCATCTGCGAGACAGGGATGAGCCGAGTTCCCATCTCACGGGGCTGCTGTGAGGCTCACAGGGGAGTCTGGCGGACGCGGGCACACAGGAAGTACTCAGCAATACACTCGTCATCCCAAGGCTAACTCAGCCACGAAAAACATGTCCTATTCCGAGTGTCCGCCTATTAGTAGGACCATGTCCCTCGGCTCCTTGAACACAGCTGAGGGAGGCACCTGGCTGGGGAGCAAGAGTGCTCCCTGCTGGAGGCTGCTGGCCACGCACGACGGTGTGCTTCCAGGGCCACTTCCAGGATGGCTGGCTTGGGTGTCACAAGAGAACTGGGGAGTGTGTGGCCAGTGGTTACCTGAGGCCACAGAAAAACCACTGTATCCACACAAGATCAACACTCCATGTGCCCCAGACACCATCCCTGTCTGTCAGGACGCAGCTGTGAGCCTCGTTCTTCAGGAGGCTCTTCACTGCTGTCTGAGCAGCTCCACTGTTTCCTCTCCCACATGGATGGCATCTAGGGTCGTGCACATATCACCTTACAAACAGAACGTTAGCACACACGCACCCGTTTATAGGGTCTTCACGTCACTGTGCAAATCCAACTGCTGAATAAATTCCTAATAGTAGAGTGGTTATAGTGAATGCAAATAGACAATGCCAGTGTCACTCCGAAAAAGCTCAGAGTAGATACTAAACAGGCAGCCTGGGAGCTGATGGCAGCACTGCTGGACCTACTTTCCACCAGGCTGCCTCTCCTACTATGTCAGTTGATTCTACCATGACTCTATTTACTGTATGAAGTTACCAGTTTCCCTGTCTTCTAAGCAATAAGCCAGGCCTCACGCTCAGGGAAGGCTCAGGAGTCTCTTTTGCCTTCCTCCTCCCTCGTCTGCTAGAGCAGGACTGGTGCTGGTGTGGGAAGACGCCTGCTGTCTCTAATCCAGGCTGTGGTCAAACAGCCTCCAACTACCCTCTGCCTTACTGGAAGAGACTCAACCAAAATTGATAGATTTGGCTGAGACCAGGACTCATGTAGGCCAATAGGACTTTTCTAGGCTGCACAGCCAGAGTTAAGAGACTGGGCAGCGGTGGAATAAACATTCTCGGCCATGCATCAGGTCAACAGTGGCACAGAACAGCCACTCTTTCCTCCTTGCCTCATCAGGGGCTGTGGTTCTCTGGACGAGAGGACCATGCGGACACTGGAGAAAGACTGCTGATGGGTGGACTCTTCAGTGCTCCTGGCCTCCCCAGTGCCAGGGTCTGGACTAGGCCCCAGAAGAAGGGTGCCTGCCAGGAGACAGGTCATTGGTGATTAGCCGTCAGAGCACAAGGCACCAGGGCTGACAGGCTGAAGCCTCAGAGCAGAGGGTGACAAGGTGGGATAGGACCTCTTCACAATGTCCTCTCTCTGCAGCCAAAAATAATGAAAATGCTGACCCCTCAAACAGTGTCCAAGTGGGCTGGGAGCAAAGGACAGCAGATGACAGAGCAGAGGCTCCCAGGGCAGGAGAATGGCTCTGAAGTGAGACATGCCCCGGTGCCGGCCCCAGCTCTAGCATCTGCTGGGACTTAGTTTCCTCATCTACAGCATGGGGAGATGAGAGGGCCTCATCTCCCACATGGAGATGTCACAAGAATTAAATGAGGTATGAAGTTCTTGTCACATTGGCCATATTCCCAGGCCTGCAGTAAGATCATATTAATAATAATCATTATCTATTTGTCTAGAATCAGGAAAAGAACTAAAAAAACAACTTTTCACGATAACCATAGCCCAGTCTCCTTCCACTAAATGCTAGCCTGAGCAGTAAGGATTCTGAGATGCAGCCATGAGGTTGGCACTTGCAGGAGGCCCATTCTGGGGTGGCAAGGGCCCTGGATCTGGGCACACCCACCTCAAGCTCCATCAGGGCCTTTTTAGTCGCTGAAAGCCACCAAGGAAGCTGGTGAAACCCAGCCCATCCCCCAAACACCCTGTTTGGTTCTGAGCAGAAATCAGCTCAGATTCCTTTCTTCACCATTTCATTCGACTACTCTTTACTTACTTGTTCATCAGAGCCTCCAGAAGCAAAATACTCCCCCGTTCTTGAAAAGGCAACAGTGGTGGCTGGTCCCTGGCAGAACAAATAAAAATAACACACATCAAAGGTCATTCTCCATTCTAAATGCACAGGAAGAAAACGAGACGTTCCTGAATGAAAGCAGCAGCAGGATAAAGGACCGAGAGCCTACTCAGCCCACAGTCCTCCATAACCTGTAGCCGAGGAGCCTGCCTGTGGCCAGGTGCAAGCGCCACTGCTCAGGCCTCTATTCCTGAGCACTACAACTGGGACAAGGCCAGGCTATGAGAATGTGGGTGACAGAGATGAGTGAATGGGACAGTCTGTGCTGGCAGCCCTCCAGGGCTGGTCTCATCCCCACTTTTCCAGTAAGAAAGCACAGGTCAGAGAGGTGCACTGAGTCACCCCAGCCATAGCACTGAGAACAGAACTTGGTCCCTTTGACTCAGACCAATCCCAGCATCCAACATCTCCCCAACAGTGCACAGCTGCTGACCAGAGAAATAGAGGATCTCCAAGGAAGAGCCAATGGCTCAAGCAGTCAGGGCATAGTTCAGGGCACAGGTGACAGGAAGGAGGTTTCCAAAGGTGCTTGGGCAGCAGAGCAACGTGACATGTCTCTCTAATTCACTTTTCTTATGTTCAGGCCATGGGTAGTGATGCGCCTACTCTGGCTTCCCAGATGCTGAAGGTCTGTGTGACCATCTGAAGGGGAATGCCAGGCACATGCCAGGCCGTACTCCAAGCGCTGGGGAGCAGTCCAGGCCAGGGGGGATGGGGGATGCATGATCTCCTAGTAAAGAAGGGTTCTTCCCCACATACCTAAAATCCATCCCAGAAAGGTGCACAGAGTAACCATCTGTTTAGCTACAAGGCATGACCATAGCCACCACTATCTCTTCCTCCCAGTAGAACATTTACTGTGGCCAGTACCTGGTATTCCCAAGCAAAATCAGATAAAAGAGGTTCTCTCCTAGAAGACAGCATAACTACTGTCACCAAGTCCACCTCAGTCCCCCCAGACCAGTGCAGGGAGTGGCAAGAGCCCCAACTGCCCATGAGAGGAGCTCTGGCAGCATATCTACAGCTGACCCATCAGTGAGAGGAACACTGGGAGGCGCCTTCCACTCAATGCCAGAAAAGACCAGCCAAGTTCTGGGAGGGAAAAGGGACCCCGAGGCCGTGGAGGAAGGTAACTTTTGTACCCCAGAGAGACAGGCAGGTTGAAAGGTGCTATCCAGCCTCAGACACACTGGACAGCAGGGAGTATGCCCACCCAAGCTTCCAGAGTCCACCTTCGGCTCTTCCTCTCAGAGGTGCTCATAACAGGGGTGATGAAAAAAGTGAGTACAGCACTGGTGAACACTGAGCACTCAGGCGCTCAGAGCATAGCACCTGCATTTACCCACTGAATCCTGAGAGAACAGTCTGTGTGGTGACTGTCAGTCTTAGTCCACTTCTGTTGCTATAACGGAATATCTGAGACTAAGTAATTCATAATGAGCAGAAATGTATTGGCTCACAGTTCCAGAGGCTGGAAAGTCCAAGATCAGGGGGCCAGCATCTGGCAAGGGCCTTCTTGCTGAGTCATCCCATGGCAGAAGGGCAAAGAGAGGGTGAAAAAGAAAAGGGGGCCAAACTCATCCTTTTATAAGAAACCCACTCCCGTGGTAACAAACCCACTCCTGCAAGAATGACATTAATCCATACATGTGGGCATGGCCTCATGACCCAAACACCTCCCATTATGCCCTACCTCCCAACAACCCCACACTGGGGATCAAGTTTCTAATACATGAACTTTGGGGAACACATTCTAACCACACTACCTTTCCTAAGGGTGCCATGTCCAAGTGCAGGGAACAAAGCCTGAGAGGACACAAAGACAAAGCCTCTGGACTACACCTGTCCTCCTGCCTTCTCCACATAGGTAGAGCTACAAGGGCCCAGGAACGCCCCACTCCCAGCAGCCCTGGGAATCCTAAGCCGCCATTAACCAGGATAATATAGATCCACTTTTACTAACAGGTGAACAACGCCCAATAACATCAGTGAGGGTGAAATCCCAGGTGTAAGACATCACGGGCTGTGTGGCCCCTGCTCATGCAGGGCCTGAGTGCAGGATGGGGGCAGAGCATCCATCACTCAGATACCCTTTCAGGTGGACAGTCACCAAAGGGTTAACAGAGGCGTGTGAAGTAATTTCAGGTAACTTTTACTTGATTCTTAGAAATGTTGTCATTTTCCATTACTTTGAACCTTTTTTTCGGAGGCAGAGTCTCACTCTGTCACCCAGGCTGGAGTGCAGTGGCGCAATCTTGGCTCACTGCAAGCCCCGCCTCCCAGGTTCACGCCATTCTCCTCCCTCAGCCTCCCAAGTAGCTGGGATTACAGGCACCCGCCACCATGCCCGGCTAAATTTTTTTTGTATTTTTAGTAGAGACGGGGTTTCACTGTGTTAGCCAGGATGGTCTCGACCTCCTGACCTCGTGATCCGCCCATCTTGGCCTCCCAAAGTGCTGGGATTACAGGCGTGGGCCACTGCACCCGGCCATGAACCTTTTTCTTTTTCTTTTTTTTTTTTT
>NW_012118232.1:244026-248810 GCF_000951035.1 Colobus angolensis palliatus
ACAGGCGTGAGCAACCACACCCGGCTGGAATGTCAAAAAAGATGGGCCTTTTGCCTGCCCAGAGCTCACTGAGTAATGGCAGGTTTCCAAGAAGTCATAGTAACTAAGGGACAAATACTTGCAGGTCACTCTCCTTTCGTGTCATGGCTCAACCACCAGATGCCAAGTTGGGAAAAGGTGGTGGAGTCAGAGCAGCAGCAACAGCAGCAGAACCAACAAAGCACTCAGCTCAGCAGGGGTCAGGACCAGAGCACAGGCATTGGGAGCCCTGCAGATAAGGAGTGGAGTGCCAGCACTCCTTCCCCAGACCAAGCCCCAGGAAGCTCCAGGGATGAAGCGAGTGATAAGCTATGTGGATCTGCAGTCCTTGTCCTCCCTAACAGTGCCTGTTTACCAAGAGGACCAAGCAGCTCCTGCTCCAGGTACCTTCCACAAAGCTTCCTGTTCCTCTGTCTAGCAGCCCAGGGCACTCAAGAGGACAGCACAGAGAACACCTGGGCTCTGCTGTGGGCCAAAGCCAACATGTACTGTAAAAGAGATGGTCCACTGCTGATACGCTTCAGGGCCTAGCCTTGGAGGCTCCAGATCACTTCAGGCCCTGCCGACCTTCCAGGCTCTCTCCTTCTCCCCTGCCCCAGTGCTCCTCAAACACCATGAGGTAGACAGAAAAGGTGCTCTCTTTCTCTATATTCTTTCTGTTGTCGTCTGCAGTGAGTTCTTAATTCAGGTATTTTCAATCTTTTTTTGATTTTATATAAATTCATTTAAGGCTACAAATTTGCCTCTGATGACACCTTCAATAGATCCTGGAAGTTTCCAGTATGCAACATTTTCAGTCATTCCCTTCCAAATGTTTAGTTTCCACTGCAATTTCCCCTTCAGCCCATCGGTTGTTTGGGAGTGCATTCTAGAATTTCCAGGCTGGGCATGGTGGCTCACACCTGTAATCCCAGTATTTTGGGAGGCCGAGGCAGGAGGATCATTTGAGGTCAGGAGTTCGACACCACTCTGGTCAACATGGCGAAACCCTGTCTCTACTAAAAATACAAAATTAGCCAGGTGTGGTGGCGTGCACCTGTAATCCCAGCTACTCAGGAGGCTGAGGCAGGAGAATCACTTGAACCTGGGAGGTGGAGGTTGCAGTGAGCTGAGATCATGCCATTGCACTGCACCCTGGGTGACAGAGTGAGACTCTGTCTCAACAATAAATAAAATAAAATAAAGTTTCCAAACCATAGGTGCTTGAGGAGTCTCTTCTTATCATTGCCAGCAGCCAGATATGATGTTCTCGGAGACTGTTCTACCCTCATGATGGCTTATTCCTTTTATTTAATCAATCACTCTTCATGCATCAGGGTATCTACTTGGGGCAGGGATGTTGCCAAGTCCATCCTCTCCAAAGGCAAGACCTGTCTCTGGGTGTCTCTGCACACCCCTGAGGATTCCTCTAAGTAGCAGCTCCTGGCTGGGCCTTCAGCAGTGTGGATGCCAGCCTGTCCCCAGACACCAGAGGCGTCCACCTGTGGGAAGCCCTGGTCTCCCTCTGACTCCAGGCCAGGTTCACCAGCAGGGATGCCTCACAGGCTCAGTAAGGGCCTCCCTCCCTCCCTTGAAAGACCAGACAGAGTCTTCAGGGAGATGGTCCTGCTTAACCAGTCATGAACCCAGATGCAGCCTGGCCTCTACGCTACTCTCCCTGCTGACCAGGCCATACCTGGCCCTGGAGCTTGGCTGGACCCACAGTCAGTCATTTTACCACACATCACCTTCCGTTGCCAATTTCCAGACCTAAAAAGGACCCACATCACCTGGTTTCTTCAAACAACAAAGTATCAACAGAGAAAGTTTTTTTTAAGGCGAAACAAAGGAGCCCACGGTGGTTAGATTTCACAGTCGTGCTGGCTCTCGCTCCGCTGCTCCGGCAGCTCATGCTGACCTTGCTGCTCTCCTCATCCTCCTCACCTTCTCCCACCTGACTCTCGGAGGCCCCTGTGTGCCTGAACTCTGACTGCATGCCCACAACAGTTATGCTGGCAAACCCACCACCAACTCTCAAGAGTTGCAAAATATTTTTTGCTGGCTCTCATATGCAGTCTTCCAGTGAACAAATAGGATTGTCACACCACATGCCCCTCAGTCAGAGGTAAAAGCAGAGTGGACATCACACAGAGAATGGAAGTGAGGAGGCCCAAGAGGCCTCTGGGGTGAGTGCTGTGGTCTCCGATGCCTGTGCTCAGACAGAGAAACAGCAATCCAGTCCACTGGGATGCTTCTTCCAGAGCCCCACCAGGAGGCTCCTGTGCTCACTTACCAGGGTCTGCTGTGAGCTGGGCTCTCGTGGCTGAGTAGGGCCCATAGGAGGCCATCATAACTCCACGGTTGGGGAGTAACCTCCTGGCCCTGGCTGAAGACACCTGCTCCCAGCCCTCAACTTTGGGCTGCTGGCAGGGGACAGAGGGCCAGGCCGACCTCTTGGTTTCTTAGTGTGAAGTAAATGAGCCGTTCTCTCTCTGCATGTCCTCTCACCTCTCACAGGAGGTATCCAACCACCCAAGCCAAGTGTGACCCTCCTGAGCATCAAAACGGTCCTCAAAAATGCCTAGACAGGAGCTACAGAGCTCTCACAGAAACAAGCGAGGGGTGGCCCACTCCCAGAGCTGCCCTCCACCTTGGGTGGCCAGAGGGATGGCCCACTGGCCCAGCCACTGTCACACGGCCACCTCCCCTCCTTGAGGGTGCGCACCCTTTGCTGCTGCTTTCCCAACCTCAACCTAGGGCCCAGCATGGCACAAGCACTCCGTAGGTACCAATGGGTCCCTACTCTGAGCCTGTAAGTTCCCACCAACTAAGCCTCCAAGCATAGCCCTGAACACAGACAGCAGCGCCTCTGCAGGTCTGGGTCCAGGGCAGGGGCTGCTCATCCACACAGGGTCGGGGGGAGGGTGGCGGGGGCGCATGGCACCGCGTGCAGCTCAGTCACTCTACAGCAAAACACACACCAACTGCACAGCCACAAGCACCAGATTTAACTCCCCACCCACAACCCGCCCACCATCCTCTCCCAAATAGCTCTAGAGAACTTAAACCAAGTAAGTGTGGCTCAGGATTATGTTTCAGAAAATATAGAAAGATAAATCTGTATTTCTAGCACACTGCCCCCCACGCTTGCCACACATGGGGCTGTGAGGGCCTCACATGGGGCATGAGGCTCTGAACAGTGGTAGTTGGTAGGGAAGCCCTTCCCTCTCCTGACCAGTGTTCCTTTCTATAAAATGAGGCGGTGAGATGGGATGATGAAGTTCCATTGCAGCTCTGACAACCCAAGTCTGTATGACATCCAGTGAGAGGCAAGGACTCCCTTTCCTCCTGCTTAACGTCATAGTCGTGTCATACCCCCTGACCAAGACTTCCCAGAGCCTCAAATAGGGCACTGGGACTAGTGCCACCACACGGGTTTCCTGATCCACCAGCCATCCTCCAGAAGTCAGGCCCTCGAGATGACTGGAAGGACAGGCCTGACAAAGGGCAGTGCACATGGACATGTACACCAAGGCACTCGGCAAAGCAAACCCATGAGGGCAGCTGGTGGGGACACCGAGTCTGGGTTGGGGAGTCTCCCCAGCCCACCACCAGGGGACAGATTCCAGGAGCTGCATGACGAAAGAAGTCAAAGCAAAATGTTCTGGGGAGACAACAACCCTAAGCAAAAGTAAAAGCCAGGTGAACCCATGAGAGATTCTGAAGGTGCGCAGGAGAGGAAACACGCTTGCCTCCAACCCCGGGGCAGAGGCCACAGCCCCACGCTGGGAATGGGGCAGCTAAGGCACCAGACATCCCCACAGACCTGTTTTCCTGATAAACAGACTGCCCACCCACTCAGCATCACCAGGACCGTGTCCACAACAGAAACTTCGAATGCCCTTTTAAAGAGCTCTCACCTAAAATGGCAGTGTGTCATTTTCCATGAGCTCAAGCGGAAAGTGATTAACATTTATGAGGACATACTGTGTCTGGTGCTGGGAAATTTAGACATATCCTCTCCTACCATGAGGCAGACAATGGGATGCCAGTCTCACAGATAAGAAAAGAGGCTCAACAAAGTCAAGGTCTTGCCCAATGTCACAGAAAAAGAGGCAACACTGGAATCATCTGACCCCGTGCCCAAGCCCATTCCTCCCCTCCTGAAGCTCAGGCTGTTTCAGATGAACAAGATGGGAAAGGACCCACAGTTTTTCAAAACCGGAAATGGGTAGGTACAAACTGTTTGTTCCTAAAAATACTGGGGTTTTCCTGAGAAAGCTAAGCATCATCCCCACCAGACAAGGCTGTGTAACCTCCCCAGCTGAACACATCCCAGCACTTGGCCTCAATCAAAGATGTTTGCAAAGGTGACTGTGCAGGCTCTAGTGTTCCCAGGGCAAAGGATGCGGAAGGAGGGCAATGCACCATACCCTGCAGGCAGCACCTCCCCCATCTGTCCACTCTCCTCTCAGGGTGGGCAGATTTGAGAGGCAGAGGGCCCTTTGTCAATCCGAGTCCCCAAGCCAGGACTGCAGGAGAAAAGCACCCGAATTCTTCAGGGCCACAATAAACTTATAACCAACATCTACCCCTGCTATGGTGTGAATGTTTTTGTCCCCACCAAAATTGATACTGAAATTGAATCCCCAGCCAGGCGTGGTGGCTCATGCCTGTAATACCAGCACTTTGGGAGACTGAGGAAGGTGGATCACTTGAGGTCAGAAGTTCAAGACCAGCCTGGCCAACATGGTGAAACCCTGTCT
>NW_012118232.1:249353-261110 GCF_000951035.1 Colobus angolensis palliatus
ACACAAGAGCTCCGCCCTCATGAAGGGGATTAGGTGCACTTACGAAAGGGCTTGACAAAGGGAGTTTGGCCCTTTCCGCCCTTCCACCTTCTCCATGTGAGGACAGTGTTACTCCTCTCAGATGATGTAGCATTCAAGTCCCATCTTGGAAGCAGAGAGCAGCCTTCCCCAATGATAGTACCTTGATCTGGGACTTCCAGCATCTGGAACTGAAAAATAACTTTCTGTTCTTGATAAGTTACCCAGTCTCAGGTATTTCACTACAATAGCACAGAACAGACTAAGACAACTCTCACAAAGTGAGCCTGCCCAAACAAAAGGCCTCTCAAATGGGCCGATGTGTGCCACTCATGTGCTAGAGAGCCACGAAACCACCTGCACGCTGACGCCTGGTTGATGAGCTGCCCTTAACACCAGCACACAGGTCCAGCCCAGGAGACCCAGGACTACACTGGGTGATCCTCATCTTAGCTGGTACTTGGCAAGTTCCTCTGTCCTGGCGCTCTCTGTACCTTAGGAGACAACTGAAAGGTACATTGGGGTGAATCTGGCCTCAACTCAGACAATAGAGTTGCAGCCCAACTCCTTTCTCTACCCCGAACTTCCCCCACAGTTTCCCCAGAGGGCTTGCTGGGGCCCTTCTCCTGGCACCTGCAGAGCCCCCATGCTCGGGTCAAGGTCTGCCTCATCCCACAGCAGCTCCCTGTGGCTGACCTCACTGCTGCTCACCCCCAGCCTACACTGTCCGCTTCTCAGATGCAGAAATGGAAGCACAAGGGAGTTGCTGCCCCACTGGCCCTAAGACTCAGTGGCCCTAAGACTCAGTGGCCCTCTCTCCCGCAGCTCTCCCAAGCCAACTCTGAGGACACAGTAGGTCTGCTGCGTCCAAACCAAAGTTTCATGGGGCTCCCTTCTGCTGGATCAGAATGGGGTCATGTAGCAGCGAGATGGGGACACAAGCCAACATAAGCCTGCTGGTTCCCTACCCAGACCTGTGAGCTAAACACAAGAGTGACATCTGTGGGATTTATGTGGATCTCATGAAGACAGATTAGACTGGTGGTTACCAGGGCTGGGATGGGGAAGGGGAGCCAGGGAATGAAGGAGTGCAAAAAAGAGAATATAAATATATTTATTACCACTGAACTGTACACTTAAAAATGGTAAAGATGGTGAATTATACACATATACGTTACCCCAATAAAAATAAATAAGTAAATAAGAACGAGAAGGCCGGATGCAGTGGCTCAGGCCTATAATCCCAGCACTTTGGAAGGCCGAGGCAGGTGGATCACCTGAGATCAGGAGTTTGAGACCAGCCTGACCAACATGATGAAACCCCATCTCTACTAAAAATACAAAAATTAGCCGGGTGTGGTGGCGGGTGCCTGTGTAATCCCAGCTACTCGGGAGGCCTCAGCCTCAAGCAGGAGAATCACTTGAACCCAGGAGGCAGAGGTTGTAGTGAGCAGAGATCGCGCCACTGCACTCCAGCCTGGGCGACAGGGCAAGACTCTGTCTCTGAAAGAATGAATGAATGAATGAAAAAGAGTGAAATTACAAATGGAATTTTAAAAGTCATTTGTACATGTGATAGAAATTGCATAGATGCAGGTACTTGTCCCAGCTCTGGCACACTAGGAGTCACAAGACCCCCTACTAATCCAGACAGCTCTCATTTTCACCACCTGGACTCAAAACAAAACAAAAAAAATGCTTTCCAAACTGCCATCTTCCTTATCCATAGGACAGAAGCCTCGGGCACCCGAGACCCACTCAGGAGCCCCGGGCTGCTCAGCCACACAATTCAGGAAGTGGCCCATAGCAGCTGCACTCCATCAAGCCCTTGGCCACCAGGACCCTACCACATTGCCACCTCCCGGAACAGAATGTGAAAGATGCAGTCACCAAAGAACCAGCTGCACATCTTCCTGGAAGGTCTGGGTGAGTGGGAGCCCATGAGGACTCTACACCTGCTGCAGAGTGCCCAGGCGGAACCCAGCCCCTTTGTCAGCAGGCTGCTGTGATGTGGCCCCCCAGCCAGGCCCTCAACAGTCATGAACATCCTTGGAACCAGTTGGGTGACAACACAGGTCCAGCCCCTACGGATTTCTACCCCTAGCTGGAGCAAAGCCGCCTCTGATCCTAGCCACAGATCTCCATAAGCACTAGGTATTCTGTACAGTCAGTGGACCCTGTATCTCAACCAAATGCCCAAATTAAGGCTGCTCAATTGCACTATGCTCCCTTAGGAAACCACCATTAGCTGACTCTGTGTTTTGGAGGGTTTTGTTTTGAGACAGTGTCTTGCTTTGTTACCCAGGCTGGAGTACAGTGGCACAATCACACATCACTGCAGCCCCAGCTTCCCAGGCTCAAGCAATCCTCCCACCTCAGCCTCCCCTCAAAGTGCTGGGATGACAGGCGTGAGCTACCGCACCTGGCCCATTAGCTGACTCTGAATCACTCCAAACCCAGGGGCAGAGCTAAGCATGACAAGGAGCCATAGCAAACCCTGGCAGACTTGGGTCTCAGGGGTGCCAGGCTGTGGTATGGAGGTGAGCTGGTCTTTGCTAGAAGTAAATAAGGCCTTCTCTTGGGCATCCCTGCCCCATACGTGCTCACACACTCACACCCCTACCTCAGCCCTCAGCCTGGCTCTTCAATCATGCTGCTGTACATCATTAGTAAGGACCCCAAAAGAAAGCCCTCTCAAGGCAGCAACCCACACTGCAGGTGGGAGGGGCACAGGAATCGGGCCAGGTTTGTCCACAGTGGGACCTTTCAACCCAGGCCAGTACTGAGTTGCCACCACCAGTTGCAGTGCATGGTTGGTCTGACCAGGGGTCTTAAAAAGGAGGGATGGGAGAGAATCAGCCTCTAGAAAGGAGCAAGGATTAAAGCAAGTGCAGAGGTAGGGGCAGAGTCAGGGTGATCCTGGGCAATTTGTCTTCTGGAATCAGTTTGCAGAACCCTGAGCAAGCCAGGCCCAGGGGTTCCTACACCTGGATACCTGGAGTGCCCCACAGAGGGGCTGGGTGTCATCGGTATCCCAAGACAAAGAGCCCCTAAAACTTGTGGTAAATCAATCCTGAGTTCCTGTATTTGATAGGGAGTTTAGGGGGCTGGGAGCAGAAAATAATTCGAGGCTCATACCCTGACTCCCACCTTCATCTGAGCTGTACCCTGGGAGATGGGCAGGGCCTACCCACCTTCACCTGCCCTCCAAGTACTTCCTAAGATTGAGCCTACCTCTTAGCCAGCCTAACTCGTCTCATGCTGCCTTCAGCTCTGTCAGCCTCCCTGTGGAGTCCCCCTCTGCCCAGGCCAGGAAGCCCAGGAAGTAGAGCTATAACATCCATTTCCTATCCCCGGTGCCCAGACCCGTGAGCTAGAGAGCCGATGATGAATGAACAAACAGAGAGATGGCAAAATGAACAGAGGTTGGTTTGTTTCTCGTCTTCTCCTTTCCTCTGGGCATTGTGAGCCTGGTGCCCTGAAGAAGAAATGGCCCAGGCCTATCCACACCCCAAACCATCAGCTGTCCCTCGGCCAGGTTCCCGTATCTCTAGGTTTAACAGCAGACAAGCGACCACACAAGGGAATGCGCCATGGTCCTTGCTTCACTTCCCAGAGAGAACAATGTCGATAGCTTTCGTTTACATGCCGGATGAGATGCCAGAACACCGGGAATGACATTTTAGATTTTAGATCCCACATTCAAGTGTTCTCAGGCTAAGTGTGAGTTAGCTATTTACAGAACACTCACAAAAAGAAGTGATCACTTGATAGGCATCTGTTTCAAACTGTTTCTGAGTTGTTTTTTGTTTTTTGTTTTTTGTTTTTAAGGGGAGCAGGAATGGTAGCAGCATTCACATGATTTGCAAATGCTCTCCTGGGCAAAGGTTCCCAAACAGTAACACATGAATCTGAATAATTGGCTTGTCCAAGGGCTTGGCTCGTGAATAGGCTTACACCAGGGCCAGCAGCCACCCCCTCTGGATGTGTTGGCCTAGGGAGAAGAGGCCCACTAGTTCTGTGCACTGGATATGTCTCTGACAGGGAAGGCAAGGGGTCACAACAAGGCTGGGGGCAGCAAGCAGCCTCCAGGCCCTGAGGAACCAGAAGAAAAGGCCTATGTCCCCATCCCCTAGTCATAGTCAAATGGCCCCCAGGTGCCCTAACTCAGATGGCAGTGGAAACACAAACAACAGCTCAGAAAGCACCAGGCTAGACACCTCACACCTAGCTGATGGTCCAAGACACATAATCACCCCCAGGGCCTCCCTCAGCCTGGCAGGCAGATTAGGGACAAACTTGAATTCAATGGACTCCAGACCTCCCATCCCAAGTGGGCATGGTGACTATACCCCAACAGGAGACATTCTGACAACTGCTCTGGTCAGGAGGGCTCGGACACTACTTCCTAGTCGGAGTATTAGATGTGAAAGGCCTGGACCCAGGACAGCTCCTGGGGAGAACTGCATGTGGCCTACTCCCCACAGCCGGCCCCCAGGGGCCCAGTCCACCCAGGGAGACCAGGGAACTGGCTGCTTTGAAGCTCATTCAGAAAGGAGGCCTCTGCTTCCTTGATTCCATTCCAGGAATTCTCAAACAACAAACATAAAGAGGATTTCCCTTCTTCGGTTCAGCCTCTGCAAGACACCTGAGGTTGCCTCGGTCTCCAGACACATTGACGTCTGCCAGTCCGAGGGCCTCCAGAAAACCCCAATGTCAACTCAGAGCATGGGTTCCAAGGCTCAACTCAACCTCTGGACCAAGGCATAGCTGAGGCCATTAGGGGATAGATTCCATTCAGGCCCCTAGGTGGCAGCTTGCTAACCATGCCCAGATGCAGCCCCCAACCCCTGCTCAATTCAACTCTTATATACCTTTCTCAGCTGCACCAGTCCCAGGCCCACTAATCTGTCCAGGTCACAGGGAAAGGCCTCCATCCATCTCCCTGCAGGCCATGTGGGTGACAAGCCTGTTTCTGCATCTTGCCCACTGCCCAGACTGTGAGGGTACTACCACTCCACACCACTCAGCACCCAGCCGACACCTCTCACCTGATGCCCGTGGAGCGTGTAGAGCAGCCGGCCCTCCATCAGGTCCAGGATCTTCAGGGTCGAGTCACTGGAGGCCGTGATCAGGTAGTTTCCCGATGGGTGGAAAGAGAGCCCGTTCACTGCAGCACTGTGCACTAGGGGAAGGACATCAGTCAGGTGCTGGCTGGGAGGCACAGGGAGCACAGCTGAAGCCCGGGACAGGCAATCAGGGCCAACTGAGGTTCAGCACAGGCCTGATGGGGCTGGGTCAGGATGGTCATTGCTCAAAAGAGCTGTGGGGAACCCAACAAGGATTTCCCAGGAGAGGGGCACAATCAAAGAACAGGAAAAGGCCCACTCAGAGCCAAGGGCAGGTAGTAGAAGACAGGAAGACAGAAACGGATGCAAAAACCAGAGGCAGCAGACGATTCCCCCATCCTCTCCCACAGCAAGCAGTCAAGCTGGAGCAGAATAGGGCACTCAAACATACAAACATAGCCTTTGGTCTATCTGATATACTCTTTCTTTAAAGAAACCAAATGGAAAATAAAACCCTTGAAATGTCAATACAATGCCACTGCCATACAGGGAGGATGTGTGTGAGGGCAGATGAGCAGAAAACTAAGACATTCTTAGGAACCAGTCAGGACTACGTTCTGACCCCAAGCCTCCTGCCTGGGCTCACCCCATGACCTTTTTTGAGAGACAGAGTCTCACTCTGTCGCCCAGGCTGGAGTGCAGTGGTACGATCTCAGCTCACTGCAGCCTCCATCTCCTGGGTTCAAGAGATTCTCCTGCCTCAGCCTCCTGAGTAGCTGAGACTACAGGTGTGCCACTATGTCCAGCTGATTTTTGTATTTTTAGTAGAGATGGGGTTGCACCATGTTAGCCAGGTTGGTCTCAAACTCCTGACCTCAGGTGATCCGCCTGCCTCGGCCTCCCAAAGTGCTCAGATTACAGCCGTGAGCCACCACATCCATCCTGAGCAAGCATCTTGACTACACTGAG
Source organism: Colobus angolensis palliatus (assembly GCF_000951035.1). Lineage (NCBI taxonomy): Eukaryota > Metazoa > Chordata > Mammalia > Primates > Cercopithecidae > Colobus > Colobus angolensis. The sequence continues at coordinate 255,410 of NW_012118232.1, forward strand.
CCTCAGTTTTTCCATCTGTACCAGAGCACCCATGTGTAAGGGGTGCTGTGGGGATGCTACTAAGTTAAGCACATGAGGCCTTTGCAGAGTGAGCTATCCAATGCCAAAATGGATGTTCCTCTCCTTTGCCCCCTGCGTTCCATGCAACCCCAGGTCCTGCCACTTCACCTACTCAACAGCTTGGCCCTGTCCATGACTCTCTTTTCCCTATCATCCCAGCCTAACCCCACCATCTTTTCTGGTGTCCGTCACTCTCCAAGATCCGGCCACCCCAGCTCTGTCAATTCCCCCAGTCACAGAACTTTTTTACTCCTTGTTTCCAATGGGCCTGGGAGACGCTTGCCCTCCCCTTTCCCTGATCTTAAAGCTTAGTACTGGAAGCTACCTCCTCCAGGAAGCCTCCCCTGGCCTCCCAATTAGGGCAACCCCCTTCATTTGTCCTTCCAAAACACCATAAGCCTCCCATCAGTTCACTCTTCACATTTACATGCAACTATCTGACTCACATCTGGATCTCCCATGAGACCATGAACTCCATCAGGCAGGGGTGGTGTTGAGTCTCTGGCTCCCCACTTAGTGCCTGGCACTGAGCAGGACTCAGAAAGTGAGCAGGTGCTTAAGTTGGGTATCCAGAAGCTCCAGCAGGTTACGCAACCCTCCCTCAAGGCCAAGAGCATATTCTAGGTGAAGCTGGGGGCAGACCTGGGCAGTCTACATGGGGACAGAGCAACTCCACAGCCAATGCATGGATCAGCTGCATCACATAGGGTGGCTTCTGAGGAAAACCCCAGTATCTTTCTTCCCATTACCACAGGCCTGATGAGGAAAACCCGTGGGGCTAAAATAACCATGACCCTGCTAAGTCAGAATTGCCACCAACATAAAGGCAGACTCAAAACCAACCATCGTCTTAGCACTGAGAGGCTGCAAGAACTACTGGGTTGGTAAACACACCCAACACGAAACGGCCCTCAACAAGGCCCACAGGGTGCACCCAGTCCCTCAGATGCTAGCCCAGCTGATGTGCTGATGTGCCGGGGAGTCTGGATACATGTTACCAGGCACACTTAGGGGGAGACAGCCAAGGTTTTACGTAACATGATATTTATATCTGAACAACACCCTCCAAGCGCCAGGATCTCCAAGAGGCAGCCTGGAGAGGGACCAGTGGGGTCTCTGAAGCCAGCTCTTGGAGGCAGATTTCAGAGACCGCCCCCACCACAAAGTCTGCACTGGGATGAAGGCCACCCCCACACCTCCTTGACCAGAAGCTGGCAGAGGAACAGCCGGTGGCAGGACGGTGCAGAAGGGAGGGCATGCTCAGGGAGCTCTGGGCTTCCCAGCACCACCAGAGTGGCAGGGTCAATGTATTGATGCCACATCAGGGGCCCCCACCTGGTCAAGCCCATCCAAGGGAAAGAATCTCTCCCAGAGGAAGGGCAAAGAAGCCCTACTCCACATAAATGTCAGGAATACCCAAGCCTGGGTAGAAACACCTAGAACCATTTACTCCAGAAGAGGGGCTGGCCTGGCATACCAGGCTTTGGGGGATGCCCCAGACACCAGGACCCACCCCACCTTTCCCCACTTGCTCTCCTGCCTCATCCACTGGCCACGCCAGCCTCCTCTCACTCCTCCTGCCTCTGTGGAGGTGGTGGAGAGTGGGTAGTCTATGGAGGCATCATCGTAAGAACCACCCCTGCACGAGAGTCTACCATGAAGGCTAGGCTGCCCCATGAGGGCATGAGCCTTCGGTCATGGTGCCTTGAGCGCCAAATGTCTGAGAATGATCCACTTTTTGTCAAGTCCAAGGCCGCAGGCCTCTTCTTGGCTCCATGGCAGATATCAGTGATGATACACACTGCCACCTGGATGGCAGCTGTGAGCTTGTGGCTCTTATCCCATCTGCACCCCAAAGAGAGAACCCTGACTCTAGATCAGAGATACACCAACATCAAACTTCTGCAGATCCTCAGGGGCCCAGGGATGAGGCCACCACAGCCCCTGCTCCCAAATACCAAGAACTAGTCACAGCTTGTGGACAGCAGGTGGCCTAAGCAGAGACCTGAGTACACCCACTCCATGCTGCTCTGCATGTAGAGGCCTGGGCAAATCTAGGCCCACTACCTGACGGGCTCCAAACCAGCCAAGGGCCCAGAGAAAGCCTGGGTGCCCAAGCAGGAGGTACCTCTCTGGAGGAGACCATGCCAGGGCCAAGCCCCACCCCAATATCCTTCCACAAAAGGACCACTCATTTTCCCCAGGGTGGTCTCTTGCGATGTGCAACTGGTGTTACTAGTGACACGGTGGCTCTGGGTTGACAAGAGGCTTTGGATTCATGCCACAAAGGTTCTCTGATACCAGCAGCAAAGGACACCCAAAACACTCCTCTTTGTAAATGCCACGTAAATGCTCACTTCAGGACGGTGGGAGAGTAGGTTGGCTAGATCAGGTGGGACAGCACCACTGTACCCCAATCAACCCTTTTGGTCTCAAAACACCAAGTACAGGGTACAGCCCTGCCCTGCTAGCTGCAACTACTTAAAATCCTCCGGCCAGGCACAGTGACTCACGCCTGTAATCCCAGCAGTTTGGGAGGCCGAGGTAGGAGGATTGCTTGAGCTCAGGAGTTCAAGACCAGCCTGGGCAATACAGTGAGACCCCAACCCCAACCCCATCTCTGAAAGAAAAAAAAAAAAAGACAAAACCCTCCACGACCATGTATGAGGCCAGGCAGGGGTGCAGGGGTGCACTAAAGACCAATGGACACAGAGCCTGGGACTCTATGAGTTCTTAGCCCTGCTGACAGCCAGCCAAAGAGACCACCTCTCCCAAGGAGCCTGGGGAGTAAATGACTAGAGTCACCGAAGTGCAAGGAGCGCATGAGACGGTCAACAGAATGCCAGACTCAAAGGCCCTGAGTTGGAGACTCAGACCCACAGCTGTGTGACTGTGGACTGCATGCTCTGCATCTGTGAAATGGAGAGTAGACCTACCTTGCTGGCCACTCAGGCCTGTCACTGGATAATGGACCTGCATGTACTATAAGTCACGAAGCACATTACAGGTTTTGGGATGGGGGCTGCTGCTCAGATGCCTGAACAGTCTTAATGTGGGCTCAGAGCATATGGAGCTAACCCATCACCACGGGGATTTGCATTCAAAGGGTTCCACCAGTCCATCAACTCCTTGCTGAATTGAGAAATCAGAACTGCTCTCAGCAGTGACAGGCCAGAGCCAAGAAACTCCTTGTCTGGGAGGAGAGTCAGCCAGTGCAAGACAAATGCCTCCAGCTGCCTCCAATAGCCCAAAACCCCAAGCAGGCTTCAACTCCAACCCTAGCAGGAACAGGAAGTGCCCTCATAGAGCACAACCATGGATGGCTGGACACAAGCAGGTTGGGGCTTGCTAGCCACACACTGCAGTATCATTAACCAAATCCTCTCACAATAGCCCATCAGCCTCCAACACCAAAAGGCCATTCTAGTATTGCCTGCTGCCCATCCAGAGTCACTAGGGGAAACACTGAATGACACTGTGTCCGTAGGTTTCCCTTGGGTTTCCTAGGGATCGGGGACAGAAAGCAGATCAGGCATCTTTTGCCAGAGTACTGGGAGCCCTTCCTGGAGAATAAGCCTACAAAGAGATTCCACTGCTCCTATCGGGGTGGGGGAGCCACTTGGGTAAAGGGTTTCCCCTTAGTTTCAGCTAGAGGTTTTCTGGGGAGCCCCAAGACCAGAGCAGACCTGGCCATGTCCTCCCGTCAGGAGAGGATGAGAGGTATGTTCCCCCTACCCAGGGAGCTCAGATCAAACTGGCTCACTGCACCCCTAAGGGTCAGCCTAGAGGCTATGGGATGAGTCTGCTATCCTGTGAACACCCACCACTGGCCATGGCATTGAGCAGGGAGCTCAGGGGGAACCGGCTGTGTTTATGGGCACTCCAAATCCCGCTAAGCCTCCAATCTACACTAGGGATGGCTTAGGGATGAGACACTGCAGGCCCACTGAGAGGGTGTCATAAGAGGCAAGGCCAGAAGCACAAGCAGACTGCAATCTCCCAGCAGGGCCTGTCAGCCCACACACTAAGCTCCACTCAGGACTTGGCCCCTGGGGCTCATCTGAGTCCACCCACACCTTCCCAACCCTGCCATCATGGAGATCCACTCCTGTCCTCTGCCAAGCCTGCTCCCTCCAGGACCCCGGCTCCCTCTCCCCAGTACCCACCACTCTCCTCGGCTGCTCTGCATCGCTCCACCTCCTGACAGCCCTCTTCACGAGACCCCACTCTCCTTCGCTCTCCAGCCTCTGCCCTCCTCAGCTCTCCCATGCTGGGAGACGGGGCTCATACCTCTCACTGTGGCTGCTTTGTGGACCTTTATCTTCTGTGGCCCCTCAATTATAGGGGCTCAGAATGTGACCTCAACCATTCTCACATCCCGGATCCCTGAGTCCAGCTGGCCCCTCCACCCCAACAGGGTCAGCTTCTCTGCTTCTACTCAATCTCTGCAACCCATCCCCAACTCTGATGCCAGCCCCCACTTTGATACCAGGCTACCCATCACTGGGGCACATGGGGCACACCAGCCCCCAACCCCAGCAGACTCTGACCACTATCTATCTTCCCTTCATACCTTAAATGATGAGGCCAGTCCCGGCACTGCCAATCAGGCCACATCTTTGGGACCCTGAGCTGGAGATGGCATCTGAGGCCCTTCCCGGAGGGTATCTGCTGTTATACCCATGAACACCAGGCCCAGGCTCCTGATCCATCAGAGATGGGCCTGGACCTTGCCAGGGTCACCTAGAGATCCTCTCCGCCCACTGTCAAGACTTATGTAGCATACACCACATACCCAGTCCTGTGTTATAATCCTTATATGGCTTTTCCCATCGGAGCCTCACAAAGCCATGAGGAAGGCTTATTGCCACCCCCTTTACAGAAAGGAACCCAAGCATGTGCTTCTGACCACTGTTCTGCCTTGTCGCCTTCCACTCCCATCTCTCCCTGTCCAAGTCCTCCCTCCTCTGCACCTGCCCACGTTCCCCAGGCAGCTGTGCAGATGTGCCCCATCCCCGAGCCCCAGCCCTTCACTCAGGCCTGGCCCAGAGCAGAAGGCTGAAGGAGGGATGGGAGAGGTATGGGCTCCAAGCGGGGGCAAGCCCCACTGCTCTTCTATTCCAGAAGCCTCTGTCTGAAAGAGCATTGGTAACAAACCCCAGGGTTTCCTGTGCGGGGCGTGGGTCGGGGAAACAGGTTCTTGCGGCTGGCCCCTGCCACCTGGTGGTGCTGTAGGGTACTACGGGCCTTAACCAACCAGGTTGGACTCACCAGACCAAACAGGACCAAGACAGTGTCATTGTCATCATCACTAATGTTGTATCTCCTTCCCCTCATTTTGTGCCAGCCACCCTCTCAATTCTTGATATGAAACAACTCATTAACCCTCCCAACACCTCCTGTGAGACAGGCCCCATCATTGTCCCAGAGGCCCCACAGAGTCAAATGACCTGCCCAACATCACATGGCCAGGAATGCTTTAAAAGCCAGCTGCGGAGCCCACTCTCCACCATGTGCTTTTCAAGACTAGGATCTTCTCCCCATTCTGTAAAGGTGTGCTCACCTTCATTACCCCAAAGAAAGTGCTGTCCTTGAACACCAAGAGTCAGCTAGGAAGGGTGTGCGTGTGGCGGGGGTGGGG
>NW_012118232.1:261160-274369 GCF_000951035.1 Colobus angolensis palliatus
GAGCCCCAGACCTGTGTCCAGCCATGTACTTCCCATTTCAGGTGTGGTTTATGGAAGCAAGCCGAAGAACTTCAAGCTTAGTCCCAGGTTAACGACCACGGTTCTTCAAACAACTCCAGCTCTGCCTTCCTTCCTGGTCTCAGCCCTGGTCCAGTCTCGCTCATCTCTGTTTTGTCAGCTGCACAATTCCCAATTTCTCCAATGACTCCTCACCAGCTCCCTTCCCTGAGCCCACCCCTTGAACTGGGGCACCTCATGGCCCTGCCCACTCATACTTGCTCTCAGGCCAGTTCCCTACCCAATACTCTCAGCTAACTCATCCTGGGGATGACTAAGTCTGCCCTCGCCCTCCAACTCCCACCTGGAACCTTGTATGAGCCCATGTCCACTGCCTGCCACTCTGCCTTCCAAGGGCTACCATCCTGGGCCTGGCCCCTAGCTAAGTCAACCCTCCCTACGACTCTACATCTGTGGAGGACACTGTAAGACCAGAGGTGGCCATGGTCCCACCAATGCTGGCCTCTACTGACAGCCCTGTTCCCTTTACCACAGGTCAAGGGCTGTCACGTTGGCCCTGGAGGGCAGAGCCTCCATCACCAGGAAAGGCAAGTGGCATGCCCTTGAGAAATGGTCCTCAAGCAAAGCCCTGGCCAGAGCCGCAGTGAGGACTCCCCATCTGGCCCTGCAGTATGTGTGAGACTCTGCCACTTCAGAGGTGGGCATCGAAGGGCTCAGCGGAAGCCAGGTAGCACCAGGCTCCATCTCCTGGCCAAGGTTCCAAGCCAGGCCAGCCAGGGCACAGACTCCCACCCCTGGAATCCCAACAGACCCAGGATACCCTCCTGCCCAAGGCTATCTCAGGCCCATTTAAGCACTACAGCACAGAACAACATCCAACACCAGCACAGTCCCACCAGGGCTGCCCTCGGGCCCAGGAGGCTGTTCACCACTCACACTGATAATGCTGCAGCAGCCGGTGAGTCCGCACATCCCACACCTTCACTGTGTTGTCCATGCCGGCAGCGGCAATGCACGTTCCACTGGGGTGGAAGTCCACGTAGGTGACAAAGCTGGAAAGACAGGGGCCACTATGCACTATAGGTCTGCCCTGGTTCAGGATGGACCCAGAAACATTTAGTGCTTTCCCATCCCTGTGTCCTGCCCATGCTGTTCCCTTGACCCAGACACCTCCTTTCTGTCACATTTGTTTTTTATTTTTTTTTATTTTTTGTGAGACGGAGTCTCGCTCTGTCGCCCAGGCTGGAGTGCAGTGGCGGGATCTCAGCTCACTGCAAGCTCCGCCTCCCAGGTTCACTCCATTCTCCTGCCTCAGCCTCCCAAGTAGCTGGGACTACAGGCGCCCGCCACCTCGCCCGGCTAGTTTTTTGTATTTTTTAGTAGAGATGGGGTTTCACCATGTTAGCCAGGATGGTCTCGATCTCCTGACCTCGTGATCCACCCGTCTCGGCCTCCCAAAGTGCTGGGATTACAGGCTTGAGCCACCGCGCCCGGCCCTCTGTCACATTTGTTTACCAGGTGGCCAAGGGAGAGCAAGAAGAAGTAAAAGGTGAGAACAGTGGCCAGCAACAAACTAAGGTGGACTGACCAGAGAGCACATCCCACCGCCCTTTTTAAATACAAGTTGAGAGAGCTATCTTCAAACCCAAAAGTCAGCCAGCCTCCCCTGGGGTTTTCAAAGTTGGAACTGGTATCTTTCCCAGGGGTGGCTGTGGGGCAGATCCTGCCACCTGAGGCACAGGTGGGAAGGTCCAGCAGGGCTACAGGGCCACTGGCCCACCCTTCTCTAGAAGACAGGCCAAGAACCCTCACTACACCCATATGTGATTCCCAGGCTGGTATCACATCCAGCTCTCAAGGAGCCCTTGTGGCTCCCAGCCCAACGAAGGAGGGCAGAAGCTGGGGTCTCTACTCAAATGTGGGCCCCTCTCTCTCCTGATGATATGGCACAACATGAACAGTCACCATCTGCTACAAGAACCCAATGAGAATTTTGTAAAGCCATCACCATGGATAACGTACCAAGAAGCTTTAAAATGTAGTTTGGGCGACTGAGTGTCAACTGCTCACAGACAGACAAGTTGTAATCCTGAGAACCAGAAAGTGAAGGAGAAAAAGGGGAGCACAAATAATTACACAGCTCCAAAAAATTGTGTGGCTTGAGGTTAAGCATTCCTGCTATTCATGGGATGGAGACAAAGCTACCATCTACACAGGAAAAGACACAATGCTAGGTTGCCAGACCTCACAAAAAGCACCAGACAAGGGGCAGCAGTGATAAGGCTGCTGCTTCCATGGTTTCAGCCACTGAAGGCCACTGGGCCTCCTCAGACCCAGGTCTGTGCTCTGTGCTTGAGCGCCCACAAGTTGAGGACAGCATGCAGGGACTCACCCGCCATGCTCGCAATACGAGTGGACGCATTCCCGGCTGTTCTTGTCCCAGAGCTTAACAGTCTTGTCATCACTGGCAGACACGATGAGTCGCCCGTCGGGGGAGAACCTGAACCGGGTGGGGCACAAGTCACACCTCAGACTAACAGATGACATGGGTGCCACACACCATCTTCCACAGCCACTCTTCCCCAAGTGCCCATTATCTGCCTGCAGGAACCACCCGGGGTCACATACCCTGCTGTGATTTTTTTTTTTTTAATTTGAATACCCTAATATGTCTTTTCAGAAACAAACGCATTGCATCCTAGGAGGCAATGTTACTTCTGTTTATTTGGTCATATCTTAAATTATACTTTGTTTCTGAAAATAGTTAACTTTTAGCATTTGATCATTTTTCTTTTTTCCTCCTAAAGAGCTTTTCAGGAAACTATGACTAAATTTTGGTTTTGGTTTTGTTTTGTTTTTTAGATAGGGTATCACTCTGTCGCCCAGACTGGAGTGCAATGGTGTGATCTCAGCTCACCGCAGCCTCAACCTCCTGGGCTCAAGTGATCCACCCACCAAAGCCTCTCAAGTGGCTTCGACTACAGGCATGCACGACCACACCCAGCTAATTTTATTTATTGTTATTATTTTTTTTTTTGTAGAGATGGGGGTCTCACTATGTTGCCCAGGCTGGTCTTCTAACTCCTGGACTCAAAGGATCCTCCCGCCTCATCCACCAAAAGTGCTAGGATTACAGACATGAGCCTTCAAGCTTGGCCTATGACTTAATTTTAAATGTTATAAAAATGTTTCCTTTATTTTTTTCTTTCTGAATCTGTGAAACTTCTTTCCTGTTGCTCTTGTTTCGTTCTTTCCTGTTGCTCTTGTTTTTGTTTTCTTATGTAACTTCGTGCACAAACAGCCCCCCTCCCACCCCAACAGCAAACCCTGACCAAAAGAGAAAAAGAGAAGTTCTTTCTGACTTAGAGGAAAACCAAATATAAATAAACGAAAAGAAAAGAAAAAAAAAATGGTGCCTGCTTCACGGGTGAGCACAAACCAGCCCCATGCACATAAAGCCCCAGCACTGTTCCTGATGCACAGCACATGGCAACATGCAGCCGGCACTGCCTGCCAGCATTTGCACAAAGGTGGCCAAAAGCTCACCATCAGTGTCATTACTCTGGGACCAGGTCCTCCGAGTCTACGTATGACTCAAGTGTGGGTCAGCAAGACGCAATCTGCCAACAAAAGGCATGAGGTCCTGGGGACTGCCACCAAAGGCCCAATATGGACTTGACACCCCAGTTGGCTGGCCTGGCCCCTCCTGATCTCAGGACCCTAATCATAAAGCCTCTAAGAGCCATCAGGGGTCTCCTAGGACAAAGGAATGGGGGTGCCCTGGAGAACAGTAACTTGTATGGGGTCCCCAGAAGAACACAGCTCAATAGTCCCCAACTTCTGACTCATGTGGTTTCCTAATGTCACCTGGCACCCCAAACCCTTCCTCTGAAGCAAAGATATTTGACCCATGAGGAAGCTCTGTTGAAAGGAACCAAATAAGCTAGAAGTAGGACTATCTGTCTGCAATTCTTGGACCTTGAAAGGTCCTTTGGGTCACCTGGCCCCGTTTGCACAGCACTGGCTCCCCGGCCAGCGGGAAGGCCAGCCTCCAGGATAAGCCCCCCACCTCAGAAGCCTGGGCCCCTATCTGGGAGCTCTGGAGCAAAATCATCCTCTGAGAACATCCCATTGGAAAGTAGGCAAGCCTTACTGTCAGAGAGAGTTGGGTTTAAACTCCAGCTCTGCCACAGACCCACCGTGTGCCCTGGGACAAGATACTACTGTTCTGAGCCCCCATTTCCTCAAATGGAAATGATACCACTTAGCTTGCAGAACTGTCTTAAGAAACAAAAAGAAAACGTGTAGTGATAGTACTGAAAGTACCTAATTGTTGTTTTTGATAATAAATGGCCCCTATTGACCCAGTTTATGCTTTGCCAACACAGATGTCAGAGGGTCATCATGGCTGACTACGGACTAACTTACATGTCATGCATCAGCTCTGTGAAGCTTCTCAACAACTTACAATGCAGGAGCTATTATTGTTCCCATTTTACAGATAAGGAAACCAAGGCTGAGGAAGCTTAAACAATGCCTAAATAACTTGCCCGAGGTCACAAGTTGGTACCTAGAAGCCCCTGTGCCAGCCCCCAACCCCCAGGGTTCCTCCAAGGGTCTCCAGACAGAACAATACTCACTTGGCACAGCGGACCCAGTTGATGTGCTGGCTCAGGGAGAACAGGAATTTCTGACGATGAGTTGCCCACACTTTGACTGTCTTGTCGTCAGAGGCTGTCACGAAGGACTGGCCATCACTGCAGAAGTGGACACTCCTCACTGTGGCTGTGTGTGCACGAAACGCAGTTGACTCACCTTTGCTACAAGGACAGGCATCCAAGAGTGAGGAAACCCATAATGGTGACATGAGAGCCCACAAGCAAATCAAAGCTCTCCCTACTCCTCAAGCACCCCTCCCAAAGGTAGCCAAGCCCGAGTACCCCAGTCTCCACAAGGGAAAGCCAGAGCCTCTCTTATGTGAACAGAGCACCGCCCCCAGGCTCCACCTACATGAACAGAGTAACAGGTGGCATTTCTTTAGGGATAGATGGGGTCAGCCCAGAATTCTTCTTCCAACCCTGAGGGGAGGGCTCCAACTACAGCCCCAACCTCTGATGGCACCTCTTCCAAAGCAGAGTAGAAGTCCCACTGTGAGAAGTCCAGAGCCAAGCTAGGGGACCTCAGTAGGGATGGCTCTGGCACCAGGGCCCCAAATTCTGACAAGCCTCCTCAAAGTCTACGACTCACACATTGGGTACCCAGATGCGGACAGTCTTGTCTCGGGAGCCAGAAGCAAGCAGGTGTCCCGAAGGAGAGAAGTTCACACAGGTGATGGCATCCTTGTGGCCAGTGAAGCGGTAGGCGCGTGACTGCGGCTTCATGTGCCAGACCATGAGGCATGAGTCCATGGAGCCACTGGCTGAGGACAGTGGGTAATGCTATGACCCGCAGCTCTAACAGGCTTCAAGCCTCCACCAAGATGTTGGAGAGGCAGGGGGAGCAACTGGCCCAGCTCCACCTTCCCTGGCATCCACAAACAGGACCGTGAGAAGTCTCCCATAGAGCAGAGCACATCTCGAGGTGTGGTCTGGAGGTGGAGAGCCTGTGGCCCAGAGTTCTCCAAGGAGCACACCCACATGGGAACAAGACCGAGGCCCTTTCCATGCCAGCCCTGGACTGCAATCCGAGCTCTGGGAAAACTCATTCTCATGGGGCCCGGGGTCTCCCTCCAGACACATCCTGAGGGCACCAGAGAGTAAGTCCTCCCTGGCTGGGAAGCCAGCCCCTCCCATTGAGAGGGTCCAACTCAGTATGAAGCCTAAAGGAGGTCCCCAAAATTGACCAAAAATGACTTCAGTTCCCTCTTAACCTTTACACACCAGAGGGCTTTGACGACAGGATGAAGGGGCAAGTCTCCTCTGCGGGAACTGGAAAGTGCAGTCATAAAAGTTGTGTACGAAACCTTATGCAACCAAGGAAGGGAGACACTCAGCTGCAGCATAAGGGCAGCGGGGGTGAGGGGGGTGCCCGGCTCTGCTCAACAGCCTTCTCACCGACAAGGCTCTTCAACAAAAACGTGTGCCTTATTACAGTGGGCAACAGAATCAATAAAGCTTCAAGGAAAAGGAGTCACTGTTTAGGGCCCACACCAAAAGACAGACCCAAAAGGTGGCTAGGGTGTGCTGGAAAAGACCCAGATCCCAGTCCCACCCTTAAAAGCTGTGTGGCCTTAGCAAGGCCCCTAACCTCTCTGACCCTTGGGCTCTGCATGTAAAATGGAGCTCATAAAGCCCAGGGCCCAAAGAGCTGGCACACAGAAGCAAGACACAGGTTAGACAAAGCTGTGCAGTCCTTGTGCTCTGCTCCCCAACCACCACACCTCCAAGGTAAAAACTTGGCCTGTTCGGCTCATAACCTAGCACCTAGACAAGGTGCCTCTTCTTACCCAGTTGCTTTGTGTTGATACTGAAGTCCACACAGGTAACTGCATCTCGGTGGCCCTTAAAATGCCTTTCCAGCGAGGGGTCCTCCTGGAGGAGAGCCAGGGTCAAATGTGTGAAGCCTGGGTGAGGAAGGGGCTTCCCCGGGGCCAGCACTCTTCCTATAACAGCCGGGGGGGGGTGCAGTTAAAAATGCTCAAGGCATGACCTTATATAAAGAAAATCCTAAGGAATCCACTAAAAACTATTCGAACTAATGTATCAACGGTGGAAACGCTTCAACAAAAACAAAAAGAACAAATGAGTTTAGCAAGGTTGCAGGATACAAAATCAAGACACAAAAATCAATTGTCTTTCTGTACACTAGCAATGAACAATCCAAAAAATAAAACTATTTAACTTATGATACATAAAAAAATACTTAGGAATAATTTAACAAAAGAAGTGCAGGACTTGTCCAGTAAAGACGACAAAACATCACTAAGAGAAATGAAAGAAGACTTAAAAAATGGAAAGACATTCCACATTCATGAACAGGAAGACTTACTATTGTTAAGATACAATACTACAATACTCCTCAGATTGATCTACCAATTCCACATAATTTCTATCAAAATCCCAGGTGTCTTTTTTGCACAAACTGACAAGACGATCCCAAAAATCACATGAAAATGCAAGACACCCAGAAAAAACAATCTTTAAAAAAAAAAAAAAAAAAAAAAAAAAACAGATACTGTAGAAAGCAATTTGGCAGTTCCTCAAAAAATTAAACATAGGTCAAGTGCAGTGCCTCACACCTGTAATCCCCACACTTTGGGAGGCTGAGGCAGGAGGATCACTTGAAGCCAGGGGTTCAAGACCAACCCGGGCAACAGAGTAAGATCCTTAGCCTTCAAAGAAATTAAAGAATAAGGCACACATAATGGCTTGTGCCTGTATTCCCAGCTACTCAGGAGGGTGAGGTGGTAGGACTGCTTGAGCACAGAATTTCAAGGTTGCAGTGAGCTGTGATCACACCACTGCACTCCAGCCTGGGCAACAGAGCAAGACCCTGACTAAAAAAAGTAGTTAGCCGGGCACAGTGGCTCTGCCTGTAATCCCAGCACTTTAGGGGCCCAGGCGGGTAGATCACCTGAGGTCAGGAGTTCAAGATCAGCCTGGCCAACATGGTGAAAATCCTCTCTACTAAAAATACAAAAATTAGCCAGCTGTGGTGGTGGGCGCCTATCGTCCCAATTATTTGGGAGGCTAAGGCAGGAGAATCGCTTGAACCCAGGAGGAGGAGGTTGCAGTGAACCGAGATCGCACCACTGTACTCCAGCCTGGGCAACAGAGTGAGACTCCTACTCAAAAAATAAATAAATAAAATAAATATAAATAAGTAAAATAAAAAATAAAGTAGTTAAACATAGTTACCAAATGACCCAGCAATTCTAGGTAAACACCCCAAAGAGGTGAAAACATGGTTTACACAAAAACTGGTACACGAATGTTCAGAGCAGCATTTTTCTTAATAGCCAACAAGTGAATGAACCCAAATGTCCATCAACATGACTGAATAAACCAAATGTAGCATATTCACACAACAGAATATTATTCAGCCATAAAAAGGACTGAAGTGCTGATGCTTGCTGCAACATGGATGAACCCTGAAAACATGCTACGTCAAAGAAGTCAAACACTAAAGGTCACATTTTGTCTGATTCCATTCATATGAAAAGTTCAGAATAGTCAAATATATAGAGACAGAAAGTATTAATATATCAGTGATTGCCAAGGGTTGGGAGAAAATGGGGAAAGGGAAGAAGCGGCATGACTGTTATTGAGTACGGAGTTTCTTTCTGGGATGACGAAAATATTCTAGAATTAGTGATTACAGCTGCACAACACTGTGAATGTACTAAAAGCTACTGAACTGTACACTTTAAAAGGTGAATTCTATGGTATATGAATATTTTAATAAAGTTATGTTTTAAAAGCCTAGAGAGAGAAAACAGGAACCTTACAGCATCCCCTAACCTTTTCTCAGGAATCAGATCCTATCACCTCAATGCAACCACAGACTGGCCAGTGAACCCAAAAGGTAAGCCCTGGACAGGTCCTCATGGCATCACCACCAACTCCACTCTACCCAACATCAGAGAAACGGCAAGGCCATTCAGGACATCAGGACATTGCTTAGGAAAACACCAGAGAGAATATTCCGGAGACTCCGTCCTCCCAATAGCAGCTTGCGTCTCAACACTTGAAGGGTTATAATTCAGCCACCCAAACATCTCCCGCTAAACTAAGTATCACAAACCTCAAAGAAGCACTTTGGGTGCTCCAGGAAGCACAAAGGCTCCTCTTGGGAAAGGATGTCCTTGGGGTACAGCAAAGCCACTGCCACCCTACACAGCAGTAACCAGAACAAAGGCCCTATGGCCTTGTGCCCAGCTCCACCCCTAACGCACCTGTCAGAGTCTCCTTTCAACAACAGAGGGAGAAGTAGCCGGGGGAGGGTCCCCAAAAGAGCCTTCTGCTCTCACCTGAGCTTCTTGAAAGAACATGGGTAAGAGAGTGTCCGCCTCCAGGCTCAGCGGGCAGAGGCAAGTTCAGGTCCACCCCTGACCAGTAGGTCCCGTGATCTCTCTCAACACCGCCTCCCCTCTGTAGTTCCCTGCATGTGGGCCTCATCTCCCTCAACAGTGGTTTACACACGGGGGACAGGAAGGGAGGTAGAGTACCAGATTAGGAGTCAAAAGGTCGGTGTCCTAGCCTGGACTCTCTGTCCACGTCCTCAAGTGCCTCAGGGCATCACAGGCTACCACCTACCCTCCCTGACTCTCCTATCAGCCAGAAGGCCAGGCCCGTTCAAAGGAATCTCTCGAAATGAGGACCTCTGGAGGAACGTGGACTCAGAGAGGGACACTCCACCCGGCTCACACTGCAGGCCTGGGCATCCCAGCGTCCTGCTGTACCCCCCTGCTGGAGCAGGGTGTACCCTCAACAAGACCCCACGCAGCCACCCACTGCTAAGGACGGGGAGAATGGCTACAGAGGCCCGATACCAGCCCCAGGTCACACATGAGTCAGGACTTGGTCGTGTGTCCCTCTCTAGGATGCAAACGATGGAGGCAGAGGCCTGTTTGTTCGCTCCAGAAACCCAGCGCAGGGCCTGGCACGCAGGAGGGGCTCAGAAAGTGCCCGACCCAGCACAGACGGTAAACTGGACCTGAAGAGGACTACCCTGGAACCTGGCGCCCCACCCGCCCCTCGCAGCCATCGCTCTGGCCACTAGGCGCCCAGTGTCCCAGCGGGTAGACTGAGGCCTGGGGAGCTGCAGTCGGCTGGGCTTACCGCGCAGGGCGCAGCCATGGCCAGGCTGGCGGCGCCGAAGGCAGCGGCGGTGGCCGTTGCGGCCCGTTCAGTTTCCGCGCCCCCAACGGCCACCAATAGCAACGCGGGCCGCGTCGGCACGCCCCGCCCACCGCAATTAAAGGAGAAGCGCCTCAGCTTTTTGCCCCACGACTGGAAGCAGAGCTGGGTGACCGGCGGCCGGCGCCGCGGTCTCCGTACCCAGTTCCCTAAGCCCAGAAAACCCACAGACAGCGCTGCCAAAGGCCTCTGCCCGCCGCCACTCGTTCCGCCTGAGAAATTAAAAGACCCAGGATGAGGGCTTCACCCCACCAGCCCGTGGTCCGGCTACTCTAACGGCGAGCGCAGCCTGCTGGGAAATGCAGTTCCAAGTGGCCCACGCCCCTATAGCTGGAGGAAGGTGGAACTACACTTCCCAAGATGACGTGACGGCGGGCCGAGTTTTACCACACGAAACGACGGCCTTAAGGATCCCGGAAGCGGAGGACACGTGGGTTGCTGTGACCAGACTGCCTTAAAGCACCCGCGCGCGCCAGCGCAGCTAGGTTTTCCCACAGGAACCTATTGAGAACTGAGTATTCGCCCCTCGGGAACTCTCAATGGTTCGCCCGTCCGAACGTTCTTAAGACAAGTATCGATTTAAAATAACATGAGTTACTCGGAATCACAAACATGGACTGGAGAAATCTAGGTTCGATTCTCAGTTCTCGCCCTGATTGGCTGTGTGATCTCAGGAAAAACGCCTCTGCTCTGTGCCCCAGTTTCCCCATTTGTAACAAGAGGGAGTGTGGTGCAGCCCGGCCCTGTCAGGATCCTTCAGGCCTGAGAAGCTGTTAGAGACCCAGTCTTTAAAAGGAGAGGCCGGGCGCAGTGGCTCACGCCTGTAATCTCAGCACTTTGCCAATTTGGGAGGCTGAGGTGGATGGATCACCTGAGGCCAGAAGTACGAGACCAACCTGGCCAACATGGTGAAACCCCATGTCTACTAAAAATACAAAAATTAGCCGGGCGTGGTGGCACGCGACTGTAAACCCAGCTACTCCGGAGGCCGAGCTCAGGTGGAGAACTGCTTGAACTCCGGAGGCAGAGGTTACAGTGAGCCAAGATCTCGCCGCTGCACTCCAGCTTGGGCAACAGAGGGAGACTCCGTCTCAAAAATAAATAAATAAAAAATAAAAATAAAATAAAATTTGAAGGCCACCAGTAACCATCTGAATGGACACCCTGCTTGGCCAAGGCACTCTAAAATTTAACCTGAAAGAGTCGTTCAGGCCATAATGGGAAGTGGGGGTTGGACATGCCTCATTATACCCTCCAGCGTTAACATCAACACAAAACTTAAGTCTGATGAGAAACATTTACGATCTATTTTCTCTGAAACCTTGGAGGCTTCATCTGCGTGGTAAAACCTTGGTCTCCACAACCCCTTATCTTAACCAAGATATCCCTTTCTACTGATAATAATTCTTTCAACCAATTGCCAATCAGAATGTGTTTAAATCTACCAATGACATGGAAGTTTCCCACTTTGAGTTGTCTTGCCCTTCCAGATCAAACCAATGTAAATCTTACATGTATTGATTGATGTATTTTGTTTCCCTAAAATGTATAAGACCATGCTGTGCCCAGGCCACTTGGGCACATGTTGTCAGGACCTCCTGAGGCTGTGTCATGTGTGTGTCCTTAAACTTGGCAAAATAAATTTTCTAAGTTGACTGAGACCTGTCTCAGATATTTTGGGTTGACAGTTTGGCAACCACAAAAGGATTCTGAGTGGAGGTGCCCCTGACCTTTGACAGATCTCCTATGGGTGCTTGGTACCAGCTTGAGCTATCTTTATGGCTCAAATCTATAGGACAATTTGCTAAGGCCTGGGAGCCCCGCTCCACGTTCCACAAAATTCCTGATCTTCCCAAATTTGGTTAACATCTAAAGTTTATTTTACTGTACAACTCCTTTTTCTGGAGTTTTACTTGTTCCAACAAGGAAGGCAAGTTTTCCTGCTTCCATGATGATGGAAGGCAGGTAACTCCTTTCTGGAGTTAGAGCTCGCTTCCAACAGAGAAGGCAAGTTTGAGTTTTTCCTACTTCTGGGATGGTAGAGAGTAGTCTTTAGCCTAAGACCTGTTCTTAGGTAAGTAGCCGGATTGGGAATTTTCTTGGCTGAAAATCAGGAACGAAGGAAGGAATCAGAAGAGGCGGGGCTCCCAGTGCTCCTACCAGGTCCACAGTGTGTGCAGCCCAAGCCGTGCCTCCCTGCTGCAGCCAGCCTGATGGCATAGCCACTGCCATCAATATCAAGTGTGTTAAGATTTTTTATATTTGACAAACTCCCCAAAAGCACATTCTAACTTCAGTTTGCATTTTTTTCTTTATTAGTCCCCTGAAGTCCAGAAGAGATATATTAGACTTGTTTGAGATAAATAATACAATCATACAGGAAGTATTGTCAAATATGAAGTGGTGTTTAGCCTTCTTTGGATTATATTTATATAAATGTGTATTTATATAAATGTGTTTCAGAATTGTGTGAAATTCCTGTGACTCTGATATGTCTTAGCATATGTTATCAGAAGTAATTATGGGTCAGGCACAGTGGCTCACGCCTGTAATCCCAGCACAATGGGAGGCCGAGGTGGGTGGATCAACTGAGGTCAGGAGTTCAAGACCAGCCTGGCCAACATGGTGAAACCCCATCTCTACTAAAAATACAAAAATTAGCTCGGCATCATGGTGGGCGCCTGTAATCCCAGCTACTTGGGAAGCTGAGGCAGGAGAATTGCTTGAACCCAGGAGGCAGAGGTTGCAGTGAGCTGAGATTGCGCCATTGAACTCCAGCCTGGGTAACAAGAGCAAAAACTCCATCTCAAAAAAAAAAAAGGAAGTAATTATGGTTATTATGTAAAATTGTTGTATGCCACAGAAGTAATCAAATTGTTGTATGCCACAGAAGTAATCAAATTGTTGTATGCTACAGAAGTAACCAAATTTCCTTGTCAATTGTGTCTTTAACTACGACTGCTCTCAGACTTTATCATCCACAGTTGTTTTACTTTTATCCTTTTCAAAAGATGTTTTTTATAATCAGCTATAGGACTCTGACAGGTGCTTTTGAATGCAAGTTTCTGATAATTTTGGAGACTGTGACAGTAGAATAGAGGAAAAACTTCCAAGAATCCCATGGAGAGCTGAAATGTTCATGAATATCAAACAGAACAGGGATTAACTGCATGGACTGAACTAATAGAGGACGGAAATAATCATTTTATGACTTTTTTCTTAAATCATTGCTTATCTGGCAGGGCGCGGTGGCTCAAACCTGTAAACCCAGTACTTTGGATGGCCAAGGCAGGCAGATCACCTGAGGTCAGGAGTTTGAGACCAGTCTGGCCAA
>NW_012118232.1:274973-276479 GCF_000951035.1 Colobus angolensis palliatus
AATTTTGTTTTTGTATTTTTAGTAGAGATGGGGTTTCACCATGCTAGCCAGGATGGTCTCAATCTCCTGACCTCGTGATCCGCCCACCTCCGCCTCCCAAAGTGCTGGGATTATAGGCGTGAGCCACCGAGCCTGGCCAATTTTTGTATTTTTTTTAGAGTTGGGGTTTTGCCATGTTGCCCAGGCTGGTCTTGAATTCCTGGCTTCTAGTGATCCGCCTACCTCAGCCTCCCAAAGTGCTGGAATTACAGGCATAAGCCACCCCACCTGGCCCTATTTTGAGCTATTTGCAGCTTTTAACAATTGAGTAACGTGTACTGCTATAAACAAAATTTGGAACATATTTCTCTCTACCTGATTTTTTCCAAATTTGGAAACTATTTGTGAGTATTCTTAACTTATGCAATACATTTATTTGCATAAGTGCAATAAGAATCTGTTTTCTTTTGTAACAGGATACAATTGGAGACACTGGTTATTTTATCAAGGCTTTGACTGGAATGGCATGCTTTCAGACAGAAACACACTCCTTTAAGGGATCAAAGTTGACTTATAGGGCCAATAAAAGCCCCTAGGGAAAACTGGCACCTTGTCTACACAGTGCCTGTACAGGGTTCCTGACCTGTGGTAAGTAAAGAATATCACTTTCTGACAGGCTTAGGAGCCCCAAGTTATCTTGGGACCTCAAGGGGAGACAAATTTACCCAAACTCACATAAGTGTTAATGTTTGACAGCACAAACCCAGGGCTGGGCTCAAGGCTTTAAAAAGAGTCTTATCTGATATTCCTTATAAAATAAAATTCCATAAAAGCCAATTACACAAAGAGCCTATGTGGTAAATAGTTATTCTTGCTGCACTTTATACAAATAATCAGGCCAAGCATAAGACTAAAGCTTATTTTTACAGACAAATCAATCCTACCATGATTTGTCTTTTGTGAAAATGGGGACTGGAGAGATGAAAATTATGTTTCAAGATAAACTATAGTACACTTGTTATTAGATTCTAGTCTTGCCTAATGTTTTTCCATTTTTATTATTTTCTACAGTTTTTTACTTAATTCTAAAATTTTTCCTGGCTACAAGTCTCCAAAATGTTTTCCGTTCTTTTCTCCTTCTTTCTTTTTCTTTTTTCCCTATTTTCTCTAATTTGAAATCACTGAAAATTAAGCTGTGCTTTCTTAAAGCCCTGTGAACTGAAACTAGACAACTTAAACTTCAGAACAAAATAGCAGCAACCTATTTACATACATAAGCCACTTTCATACCTGCCTACCAGTGTATGGACTTCAGGGTAATATGGCCTATGTCTGTTTTCCAGGGTTGTTCTTTTTGTTGTTGTTGTTCGTGTGTTGTTGTTTTTCTCCCTTCCTCCCCCTATTTTCTCTTCACAGGACATGAGCCTTCACAACCTGCTAAAAATGATCTTTCCTAATAATGTGGGACCTACCCCTCTAGGAATAAACCATCCTACCAATGAGAGATCAGACAAAACCTGAGACCAG
>NW_012118232.1:280908-281895 GCF_000951035.1 Colobus angolensis palliatus
GTATTTTTAGTAGAGACAGGGTTTCACCATATTGGCCAGGCTGGTCTCAAACTCTTGACCTCAGGTGATCCGCCCACCTCAGCCTCCCAAAGTGCTCGGATTACAGGCATGAGCCACCGTGCCTGGCCCAGAGTCTCATTTTCTTCTAAAATGCTTTCTCTAAAAGATTTTAAAAAGAAAAGGAGGCTGGGTGCAGTGGCCAGGCGCACTAAGGCATAAGTGACTATTTCCACTACCCTTCCTTCATGTATATTAATAAATTGTATATTTAGTGAAAGGCTAATCAGAAACTCAAAGAATGCAATTGTTTGTCCCTGATCTACCTAGGACCTGGAAGCCACCTCCCTGCTTTGAGTTGTCCCGCCTTTCTGGACCAAATCAATGTATATCTTACAAATATTGATTGATGTCTCCTGTCTCCCTAAAATGTATAAAACCAAGCTGTGCCCCAACCATCTTGGGCACATGTCATCAGGACCTCCTGAGTCTGTGTCACAGGCATGTGGTCTTCAGCTGAGGCAGGAGAATTGCTAGAACCCCAGAGGCACAGGTTGCAGTGAGCTGAGATCGCACCACTGCACTCTAGCCTGGGCAATAGAGTGAGACTCCATCTCAAAAAAAAAGATTATAGTAGCTCAACATATAGAAGTTAAAAATAAGTCAGTTTTGTAACCTCATCTTAGCTTTTGTTTGTTGGCTTTCTACTTAAAATTAATAATAATATTAACAATAATTTTAAGGAGTAATGAATGCCTGTCCATTCATATCTGGCCTGGAACAATTAATTGGCTGTAAGTCTTGTTGGCTCTAAGTCCCTTAACCATAGGGAGTCCCACTGAGGGACAAGATGAACCCAGGGCAGGCAGCCATGCCACCCCAGCAATGCTATGGAAGAAAATTAAAATCTGGTGGCCATTGACGTTGCCTCTGGCAAATATTGGCCGGAATAGGGAGAATGTAAACCAAAAATAAAATTTGGGCTGGGCG
>NW_012118232.1:282667-284073 GCF_000951035.1 Colobus angolensis palliatus
AAATAAAATAAAATTTGAAGGCCCCTAGCAACCATCTGAACAGACTTCCTTCTTGGCCAGGACACTCTAAAATTTAACCTGAAAGACTGGTTCAGGCCATGATGGGAAATGGGGGTTGGACAAGCCTCACTATATCCCTTCCCTCCAGCATTAACATCAACACAGACCTTAAGTCTGAGAGGAAACATTTACAATCTATTTTCTCTGAAACCCGCTACCCGGAGGCTTCATCTTCTTGATAAAACCTTGGTCTCCACAACCCCTTATCTTAACCAAGATATTCCTTTCCGCTGATAATAACTCTTTCAACACATCACCAATCAGAATATGTTTAAATCTGGCCGGGCGCGGTGGCTGACACCTGTAATCCCAGCACTTTGGGAGGCCAAGACAGGCAGATCACATGAAGTCAGGAGTTCAAGACCAGCCTGGCCAGCATGGTGAAACCCTGTCTCTACTAAAAATGTAAAAATTAGCCAGGCATGGTGGCACACATCTGTAGTCCCAGGTACTCGGGAGGCTGAGGCAGGAGAATTGCTTGAACCCGGGAGGCAGAGGTTGCAGTGAGCCAAGATTGTGCCACTGCATTCCAGCCTGGGAGACAGAGCAAGACTCTGTCCTCAAAAAAAAAAAAAAAAGTTTAAATCTACCCATGACCTGAAAGCCCCGCCACCTCCCACCTTCAGGTTGTCCTGCCCTTCCAGATCAAACCAGTGTAAATTGTACATGTATCGATTGATGTCTCCCTAAAATGTAGAAAACCAAGCTGTGCCCAGACCATCTTGGGCACAGGTCGTTAGGACCTCCTGAGGCTCTGTCATGGCACGTCACTAACGTTTTCGGCAAAATAAATTTTCTAAATAGACTGAGACCTGTCTCAGATGTTTTGGGTTCATACCACCAATGTTCACATCTTATTCCGTTATTCTCTTGCCTGCCAGCCAGACATTTAGGGCAGAAAAATTAAGGAAGAAAAAAAATTAAATACAGAAAATTTGCAGTGAGCCATGATCACAGCACTGCATCCCAGCCTGGGGGACAGAATGAGACCCTATCTCAAAAACAAGAAAAGAAAGAGTTTAACTTAGCCTGCAAAACCAGCCCAGTGTCTCTTTTCTGTTTATCATGGGACATGAAAGCACGTGACTTTGAAATCAGCCGAACCTGAGTTCCACCACGCTTCCGTTTCTTCCTCTTGTAAGCCATGAAATCTACAGCAAGTTAGCGAAAATTTCAAAGCTGCTGGTCCCATCTTTTTAAAATGAAAAAAAAAAAGGCCGGGTGCAGTGTCTCACGCCTGTAATCCCAGCACTTTGGGAGGCCAAGACAGGCGGATCATGAGGTCAAGAAATCGAGACCATCCTGGCTAACACGGTGAAGCCTCGTCTCTACTAAAAATACAAAAA
>NW_012118232.1:284349-285248 GCF_000951035.1 Colobus angolensis palliatus
AAAAAAAAAAAAAAAAAAAACACAAATTAATTGGAAGAATGAATGGATTAAAATAAATCGTATCAATAAAGTTTCTGGAACATAGTAAGGCGAGACCCTGTCTCAAAAAAAAAAAAAAAAAAATTCTACCCATTAAATGTAAGGGTTCCTTTATTGTTTTTGGGTGGTAGTTTTGGTTTTTGTCAATTTTAGCTATGGAACACCCTGGTCTACAGGAACTTGTAACTTAGAAGATTGAATTTAGAGGCTGGACACAGTTGCTCAAGCCTATAATCCCAGCACTTTGGGAGGCTGAGGCAGGCAGATCACTTGAGGCCAGTAGTTCGAGACCAGCCTCACCAACATGGCAAAACCCCATCCCTACAAAAAGTACAAAAATTAGCTGGACCTGGTGGGCATGCACCTGTAATCCCAGCTATTCAGAAAGCCAAGGCATGAGAATCACCTGAATGCGGGAAGCGGATATTGCAGTGAGTCAAGATTGTGCCACTGCATTCCAACCTGGGTGACAGTGCAAGACTGTGTCTCTGAAAAACAAACAAACAAACAAAAATTAAATTTAGAGAAACTCTTCTGTAAATGGTTTTCAAACATCAGATTTATTCAAAGTGAGAGTCACTAGAAGATTTTACTCACCCTCCTAATCTTTCCAGACCCTTCTGTCTTCCATCCCTATTCACCAGGGAGGAAGAGCTGAAGGTGCCCCAGCCCCTCTTGCTCATTTCTTCACCAAAAAATGCAAAGTCTCTGACAACATGTAAACAGTCCAGGATCTGCTGCTAGTACAACCTGCATAAACCAAGTGCCTCTAATTCCCTGACTGGGCAGGCCCCTACCCCAGCACCACCTCCATTAGATTGGACTCCATTTCTGACTGGGGCCTCCATGCAGAGGCAGAG
>NW_012118232.1:285448-295011 GCF_000951035.1 Colobus angolensis palliatus
CTCAGCCTCCCAAGTAGCTGGGATTATAGGCATGCAGCACCACACCCGGCTAATTGTGTATTTTTAGTAGAGATGAGGTTTCACCATGTTGGTCAGGCTGGTCTTGAACTCCTAACCTCAGGTAATCCATCTGCTTCGGCCTCCCAAAGTGCTGGGATTACAGGCATAAGCCACCACGCTCGGCCGTAGCTATCTTTTTCATGTTCCCTTGTGGCAGGAAGGTGTCTACCCTGGTGCAAGCCCACAGGTGAGCTCCCCTACAAGAGCCTGTCGTCACTCCCCAGCCTGCTGACCATGAGCCAAGGCCACCCAGGGTTGGGCAGAGAAAGAAGTGGGAAAGTGAGGGATCCCACCCACCACCTTAACCCAGGCAACGCGAAACCAGAAAGCCCCATCAAGGCTATCAGTTTGCCCTGCCTGCACCTGCCAGTGGCCTGGGTTTGAAACTCTAAGCAGGCAGCTCAGGGCTTGTCCCAAGGTCAGGCAGACCTGTGGATGAGCCCAGGCCCTGCCATCTCTGAACTGATCTAGCAGGAGTCATACCACCTCTCCCCGCTGCAGTGTTCTCAATTGTAAAATAATCATAATAATATGCCTGCCATGATGGAGGAGGGGAGATTCAATGAGCTATTCATTCGTGTCGGAGCCTGATGGTGTGCTGACACTTAATATGAAGTATGTGACTTCATACTTCCCCTGTTCTGATGATCTGGCCCACACGTCTCTGCCTCTGCTCCCACTGCTCTGCCCTGCTCTCCCTGCTCCAGCCACATTGAGCTTCTTGCTGTTCCTCGAATAAGAATGTGCCAGCCACTCACTCATTTCAGGACTCTTGCACCAGTTGTTGTCCCAGTGACCCCATGGCTGTATCTGTCACTTCCATCAGGACTTTGTCCAAACATCAGCTTCTCAGTGTAGCCTTCTCTGACAACCCTACTTACTAATATCTGCCCACTCCTCCCCTTTCCCTGCTTTATTTTCCTGCAGTGACTTTACACTGGCTGACTCAATGGACCTGTTGTCTTCTCCCCATGAGAATGTCCACCCAGAGAGAGATGTGACTGTGCCCCTGCACCCAGCAGAGGGCCCAGATAGAGTGGGGTGCAATACACATTTAGTGAAATAAATGAATGACTCATTCCAAGATTGCTCATAGATTGTAATGGAATCCATGATGCTCAGGACTGGTTCTTGGCTGGAGAGAAGGGGAAGGGATTAAGGTAATGAAGGAAAGCTGCTTTCAGCAGGAAATAAGCTTTGGAGCACAAGGAGGGGTGCAGATGGACAGGAGAGAAGAGAAAGGGTGGTTCAGGTGCAGGGTGCAGACTAGGAAAAGGTCTGGTAACAGGACTGAACACGTGGTGTCTGAGGAGTGGGACAGAGCAGATGGGGACCAGGAGTAGGGCCAGACTGGAAGGGCACAAGTAGGCAAGGTCTCTGGGGATTTGTCTCAAATGGTCAGGAGACACATGTCCCCTCCTAGGACTGAGATGAGCCAAAAGAGACCCCCCACAGAAGGGGCTATTACACTAGGCCCACCTATTGTGGGAGTGACCCCTGCAGAGTGCTCCTTCCCAGGAAGTCCCATGGCAATTATGGGCCTCAGTGGTACCCACTGTGGAGCTAGTGTGCCCCTGTGGGTCAGCTTTCTCTAAAGGCAGGCCACATCCCAGAGTGAGGAGAGGTCTAATGGGGTTATAGCCTTCAGCCTGGCCCAGCCCTGCTCCTCCATTCAATCGAAGGGGCTACTCTGGCAAAGCTCACACTGGTGGAGACATTAGGAAGTTCCCCTGCATAAGCATCCAGCTTGGACCCGTCCTCCCACATTGCAGGCAGTGGGTGGCATGACTGGCGCTGCCATGCGATTCCTGGAGACAGTGATTCAATGGACCCGGGGTCCCTGGGACCAGTTTCCAGGCAGTGTGAGAACACATAGCTGGCCAGTAGCCACACTCACCCCATCCACTCAAGTCAGGCGAGGAAGCCTCTGTGTGCTGAGTGCTTCTACCCACACCCAATGAGCATGACCCATGCCCCTCCTCCACTACCACAGAATACCCCTTCAAGAGATGCCAGGCCTCTGTTTCACATCATCCAAGGAGAGGAGAAGATGCTGAGACAAAAGATCCCACAATATCGAAGGCCCCCACCTTGGCCTTGCACACGTGGGCTGACATCGCGGCGCAAACACTCCCATGAGGTCTGAACTCAACACTAAGGACCTTTCCAGTAGATCATGCATACAGAGCTTCAGAGCAGCAGTTCTCAGCCCCAGCTGCTGTTCAGAACCCCTGCAGGTGGAGCCCAGGCACTCACGTTTTACAAAAGCTCCCCAGGTGAGTCCAGTGGGCAGCCAAGGCTGCGAACTGCTGCTTCTAGACCAGCATTGACCACAAGAGTTTTCTGGGAGGATGGAAATATTCTACCTGGGCTGTCCATAATAGTAGCCACTGGTCACATGTGATTATTGAACACTTGAAATGTGGCTAGTGTGAGTGAGGAACTGAATTTTAAATTGTGTTGAATTTTAATTCATTACCATGCTATATGTGGCTAGTGGCTACCGTATGGCCAATACGGTTCTAGACTGTAGACTGGCTCTGTGGCTGTGGGCAAGTTACTGAGTTTCTCAGACTTTAGTCTCCTGGCGAGGCCATGGGGGACATGCTGCCCAGTCCACAGTAGCTGTGGCAACCCTTTGTCCCTGTGCCCCATTGCCTAGCTGAGGGAGTTTTGGGGACAACCCAACCCCAGCGACCTGAGGCAAAACAGAAGAATGCAGGCCACAGAGCTGTCCTCAGAGCATTTGGGGAGAGAAGATGGGGCCAGATGCCCAAGAGGCCAAATCAAGGGATTTCCCTCTTCCATAGAGCCCTGAATTGTGCTGTGAATAGCCCAGAACAGTGTCAGAAAGAAAATAACTGATGACTTTCACTTACTGCAGAGTCACTCTACGCCAAAGGCCACATGAGTCTTAACCACAACCCACAACAAGGAGCAGTGCATTTTACTGATGGAGAAACTGAGGCACAGAGTTAGTAAGTGAGAAGCCAGGATTAAAACCAAGCCTGTCTGTCTGCAAACCTGAACCATTAATCTCAGTGCATCCATGAAGAAGGACTAAGAACTCTGAAATGGTTCAAGCCCCGGAGGAACTTAAGAGAGCCTCAAGATTTTCACCCCAACAGCAGAGATGGGGGCCAAAACTGTTCCAAAGTGGCCAAACCCATACCAGAAAATCCTTTATTGTCTCATATTTCATCTTTCATCTTTTTTGTGTGTGTGTGGCAAGGTCTCACTCTGTCACCCAGACTGGAGTGCACTGGTGCGATCTTGGCTCACTGCAACCTCCACATCCCAGGTTCAAGCAATTCTCATGCCTCAGCCTCCCGAGTAGCAGGGATTATAGGTCCATGGCACTATACCTGCTGATTTTTTTTTTTTTTTTTGGTAGAGACGGGGTTTCACCTTGTTGGCCAGGCTGGTCTTGAACTCCTGACCTAAAGTGATCTGCCAGCCTCAGCCTCCCAAAGTGCTGGGATTACAGGTGTGAGCCACCATGCCCAGCCTGTCTTGTATTTCAGCTTAAACAATAAGTAAATTTAGCATCTATTCCACAGTACAGCTGCGTCTTTTTTGTTTTTTAAGAGAAAGGGTCTCACTGTGTTGTCCAGGCTGGAGTACAGTGGTTATTCACAGGTGTGATCATATCGCACTACAGCCTAAACTCCTGGGCTCAAGGGATCCTCCTGCCTCACCTTCCCAAGTTATCTGGGACTACAGGTATATGCCATCACACCAGGCATGACAGCCTCTTTTAAATATCAAATTAATATTTTAATGATGGACTATTTAACTCCAAGTTAGGCTGATACTCGGGAAAATGCCCTATTTATGCTTTTATGGTTTCATGTCCTCCTCTCCATGAGTCTGAGAAGCAGGGTCACAGCTGGTCATTAAATGGGGCAAGCCAGTCAGGGCCAGGCCCAGAGAGGGCTTCGAGCACAGGGTTTCCAGAATCTAGGGAAGAGCTGGCATAAATGCCCATTGCCAGGCCTGTCAGAGTCTGATTTGGTGGGTCTGGGTGGGGCCAGGAGTCTGTATTTGTAACATGTCCCTTCGGTGATTCTGATGTAGTAGTCCTGGGACCTCACTATGGAAAAACAGGCCTGCCTTGCCCTCAAGGAGCAAGGGGACTGTCACCTGGCTATGATGCCCTGGCCGGGGACATAAGACTAGATAAGTCCCAACTCTGACCCCAGCTTGCTGGGGCCCTTCTGGTTTCAATGGATGGATGTAGTTAGGGGCCTCCCTGGAGGAAGTGGCTGGAGGCCTCCTTCACCTCCCCTTCCTCGTCATGGCACACTGGCCTCCTCATTGCCCTCCCACAAGCTAAGCTCAGGCCCTCCTCAGGGCCTTTGCACAGCTAATCCCTCTGGTTGGCCTGCTCGTCCACCAGGTCATCATTCTGCTGGCTCATGATATTTCAGGCCAGAGTCGCATCCTCTGACACCGCCGCAGCACCCTCTCATGCCTCTCTGCTCCTCACTCCTGACATGTTGTGAGTTTATCATTCATTTCCCCCTATGACTAGGAGCTCCCTGAAGGCAGGGACCACACCCTACTGGTCACCGGTAAATGTGGAACACTTGGCCTTGGCCTGGCACAAAGAAAGGTCACTCAGATTTGTCTGACAAATCAATCCCCAGAATCAGCGAGCCGGCGTGCACCAGGGAATGCCTCCCACCATCTCCAGCGATGCTTCCACTCAGGGACTTTTCATAGGGTGGAGAACAGGGGATTCAATTTCACAAGCGTTCGGGGAATGCCAGCTGTGTGCCGGGGCCTGTGCTGGGGTCACCAGGCTCTAATGGAGTGGCAGGTGTATACCAGCCCCTGAGCCTGCCTCAGCGGGAGAAGCAGGTGACTAGCATCAGAGTCCTCGCTCCAAGGAAGCCAGAGAGGAAAAGGGCCACCAAGCAGGTTGAGCTCAGGGAGTGTCCTCACGGGGGTTCAAGCTCAGCACCAGGGGTGCCTCTTGGGTAGTAGGATCAGGGGTTTCTGAGAAGAGGAGGAGAAAGTGTTTGGTGTGTTGAGGTGGTGTTTAAAGACAAGCAGGTATTCCACAGTGACATGGGTGCCCCGGACCATGGGAGGACAAGGTGTGGGACGAAAGAGACGCACGGCTTTTCTGGGCTGAGACAGGCAGTAGCAGGCCTGTCTGGTGTAGACTCACTTCCGCTGCCTCCTGCCCATCAGTACCCTTGCCTCTCAGGGACTGTCCTGCCCCCCACAACCCAGCTCAGCTGCAAGGAGCCGAGGGGGTCATCAGGTGACAAAGACCCCCGTCTGATGAGTCATCCTTGGGTCTCAGGTAGGCTCAAATCCCACAAGTCACTCACATGCTCAGTGCCAGAGCAGCCACGCTGTGCAGGGGCGAGACATCCCCAGAGAGGAGGGGCCTTGTCTTCTGGTCCTGGACAAGCACAAAATGGACTCGGACAGATGTGGGGTGATTGTACTTGTCAGGCTCCGTGGGACTCACTGTGTGCTCCCTCATGCAAAGCCCCTCTATGGTTCCCCATGCTCTTGGGATGAGGTCAGACTCTCCATTGCCCACCTGCCCTACCACCTCTTCAACCTCGCCTTGCACCCCGCCCCACCAGGATCACCCCATGGACCAGACCTTTCCAGCCCATGACCTGCTCTAAGCTGTTTCCTCTACCTGGGAGGCTCCTGTGTCTGGGCTCTTTGGGAAAAATCCTGCCCCCAACGTTGCTTCAGATATCCGGATCTCCCATGTGCTGCCTCTCCTCTGTATCCCCCACAGCCACCCTAGGGCTCTGGCTGCTCAGCCTCCCTCAGGCCAGCTCCTCCTCCACTATGGCTACAGGAGCCAATTCTTAATCTAGCTGAGGATCCCTGTGCCCCTGGAGGGAGAGTCCTGTCAGTTCACTCTTCTGCCCTCTTTATATATGGGATGGATGAAGGCATGTGCACCTGTGTCTGCATGCATGGCTGAGAGGGCATCCATGTCTGTGTATGTGAGTGTCTGTGCGCATGCACAGGTATGTGAGTGTGGGTACAGCTGTGTCTGTGTGTCCATGGCTGGGCCTCTGTGTGCACGTGTGTGTGTGTGTGTGTGTGTGTTTGACTGTGTCTGTGTGTGCATCTCTGAATCTGTGTGTGCATGGCTATGTCTCTGAGTGCTGTGTGTGGTTCATGTGTGTGTGCCTATGTGAGACTCTGTGCATGCTCCTGTGCCTGTGTATTTTGGTTTGGGTTCCTCTAGAAGCCAACCCTGGGAAAGGATTCAAGAATAATTGTAATTCATTTGTCTGGGAGGTGATTCTAGGCAACACCCAGAGGGGGCATTATGAAGCAAGTGACCTCTGTGGCAGAGCCGGGCTCAATCCTGCTGGAGAGCTGTGCGACAGGCTGCAGAACATGCCAGGGTCACCCCGGCTGAGGCGTGAGGGAGTCGAGGGGTTTTTCCACCCATTCTTGGCAGCCCTGGTTGAGGCCTGGCATTTCCTGTCTGCCCTACACACAGGTTTCAAGGCCCCTGGGCAAAGAAAGCCCTCAGGCACAGGGTCTCCAGTATTGGCAGGTGGAAGTCAGGCTTGTGTCACCCAGATTTGTCTAACAAATCAATGGTGACATTTTTTTTTTTTGTCTGACAAAAAAATGGTGAGTGGCAGGGGCCCAGGTGGAAAGTCAACACAAGCCTCTCCACTGTGTGTACATGTTTATGTGTATGCACTGTGCCCTGTCACGCTACCTGGACGCAGGGACTCCAGTGACCTCTCCTTGCACAAGCCTCTGCTGGTTTGGGAAAGATTGGCACAACATCAGCCAAGCTCTGGCCTTGCCTTTCTTCCCTCCCGGAACCAGGCTGGCTCGAGATCTGAGCCATGGATCTGCACCCACTTTGGGGAGTTCCTGCCCTTGGGCTACAGTAGAGGCCAAGAGTCAAAGTGTGGTGGGGGCTGAGGCAGCAGGATCGCTTGAGCCCAGGAGTTCAAGGTTATAGTTATGTTTGCATCACTGCATTCCAGCCTGGGTAAGACAGCAAGACCCTGTCTCAAAAAAAAAAAACAAAAAAACAACAAAAAAAAACAGTGGTTGCAGGGTAGGGACAGGGAGATGAGGAAGGCCCTACAGTGGAGAAAGAACCAGGACCAGAACCCAGCCCTCCTTTGTCTGAACCTTGCTGCCCACAGGTGCCTGGACAGTGGCCAGGGAAAGCTCAAATGCCACACAGGTGAGCTTGGTCTCTGCCCTGTAGGCAGTGGGAAGTGCTAGGAGCTGGGCATTCCTGTGAGGAGCACAGTCAACGTTGTGAGCAGGGCTGGATGTTGAGCTGTGAGAGGGAAACTAGAAGCTGGAACATCTAGAGGAGGCTTTTAAGAGAAGCAGAGCGGCCAGGCGCGGTGGCTGACGCCTGTAATCCCAGCACTTTGAGTGGCCAAGGCGGGCAGAACACTTGAGGCTGAGGCAGGACAATTGCTTCAACCCAGGAGGTGGAGGTTATAGTGAGCCAAGATCGAGCCACTGCACTCCAGCCTGGGTGACAGAGTAAGACTCTGTCTCAACAACAACAACAACAACAACAACAACAAAAAGGAGCAGAGCTGGGCAGATTGCGCAAAGCCTTAGTATGACAAGTAACTAGCCCAGGTCCAAAAGGGGTGTGACTGGGGTAACACTGGCAGGGGGTTAGTTCTCCTCTTTGGGGAGGGGAAGTGACCAGTTACCACTGTCTCAGCAAGGTTTAGAAATTCAGGAGCTCTGGGACAGGGCTGATGACAAGGGGCCAAAGGAATGGGGAGAGGGGGAGCTACCAGGTCTCACTGGGCAGGTCTAATGGTTATTAGGCCAGGGGGAGTAGAAGGGGCTACGGAGGAAGTGTGAGAATAAATTGGGGAGAGTGTCGAGGAGCAACATGGACAATGCGGGGGAGACTGGGGTGACACAGGAGGAGTTTGAGCACCCTCGACAAAGAGGGAGCATGGAGGCCTCTAGGCCTGGAGACCTGAGAAGCAGCAGGTGGAAGGGGACCCAGCCCCAGGGAGACAGTGACAGCACAGAGATACAGCAGGGGCACTGGGCAGTGCCAGGCTGTGAGGCACCAGAATTCCCAAATGCACAGTTGGGAGCAGTACCAAGGACTGAGGCAGCTGTGAAGTTTAGGGAGACAGTGAGAGGTACCCCTGAAGCCTACTGGGGCAGAGCAGGAAGGAGCTATGGCTGGAGCCTGGGGAAGCCAGGACCCTGGGGGAGTCTTTAGAAGCTAGTAGGGAAGGGATAGGGTCTCCCCTGAGGTTTACAGGGTGGGGTGCTGTAGAGGGTCAGGGGATGGGATCAAGAGAGAAGGTGACAGGTCGAGGGGGTCTGTAGGGGAGAGCTGAGCTCATGGTCTTAGAGTTGCGTAGATAGACTCTAATCCCAGGTGCAACATTACCTTGCTGTGTAACCCTAGGCAAGATCTTGAACTCTCTGAGCCACAGTTGCCTCGTGTGTAATGAAGATTGTAACTGAAGCCAGTTGTATTATTTTCCAAGAACTGGGTGGCTCGAAACAACAGAAATGTATTCTCTTACAATTCTGAAGACTGAAAGTCAGAAATCAAGGTGTTGCCAGGGCCATTCTCCTTCCAAAGGCCCCAGGAGAGGACCCTTCCTTGACCCTTCCAGTTTCTGGTAGCCCCAGGAGCTCCTTGGATTGTGGCAGCATCACTCCAATGTCTGTCTCCTTCTTCACATGGCTGTCTTTGTTTGTTTGTTTGTTTTAGATAGGGTCTCGCTTTGTCACCTAGGCTGTAGTACAGTAGTGCAATCTTGGCTCACTGCAACCTCTGCCATCTGGGCTCAAGCAATTCTCTTGCCTCAGCCTCTTGAGTGGTTGGGATTACAGGCGTACACCACCATGCCCAGCTAATTTTTTTTTTTTTTTGAGATGGAGTTTCACTTTTGTTGCCCAGGATGGAGTGCAATGATGCAATCTCGGCTCACCGCAACCTCCGCCTCCTGGGTTCAAGCAATTCTTCTGCCTCAGCCTCCCAAGTAGCTGGGATTACAGGCATGCGCCACCACACCGGCTAATTTTTTTAATAGAGATGGGATTTCTCCATGTTGGTCAGGCTGGTCTTGAACTCCTGACCTTAGGTGATCCACCCGCCTTGGCCTCCCAAAGTGCTGGGATTACAGGCATGAGCCAGCACACCTGGCCTAATTTTTGTATTTTTTAGTAGAGGCGAGGTTTCACCATGTTGACCAGGCTAGTCTCAAACTCCTGACCTCAAGTGATCTACCCGCCTCAGCCTCCCAAAGTGCTGGGATTACAGGTGTGAGCCACCATGCCCGGCCATGACTGCCTTCTCTATGTGGCTCTGTGTCCAAATTTCCCTCTTCTTATTAGGACACCAGTCATGGGATTAGGGCCCACCCTAATCTAGTATAAACTCTTTTTTTTTTTTTTTTCTGACGTCCTCTGTTGCCCAAGCTGGAGTTCAGTGGTGTAATCATAACTCTCTGCAGCCTCCACTTCTGGGGCTCTAGCGA
>NW_012118232.1:296076-302331 GCF_000951035.1 Colobus angolensis palliatus
TGGAAGCATTCCCTTTGAAAACCAGCACAAGACAAGGATGCCTCTCTCACCACTCCTATTCAACACAGTATTGGAAGTACTGGCCAGGGCAATCAGCCAAGAGAAAGAAATAAAGGGTATTCAAATAGGAAAACAGGAAGTCAAATTGTCTCTGTTTGCAAATGCCATGATTGTATATTTAGAAAACCCCACCATCTCAGCCCCAAATCTCCTTAAGCAACTTCAGCAAAGTCTCAGGATACAAAATCAATCGCAAAAATCACAAGCATTCCTATACACCAATAATAGACGAACAGAGAGCCAAATCATCAGTGAACTTCCATTCGCAATTGCTACAAAGAGAATAAAATATCTAGGAATACAGCTAGCAACGGATGTGAAGGACCTCTTCAAGGAGAACTACAAATCACTGCTCAAGGAAATCAGAGAGGACACAAATGGAAAAACTCTTTCTAATTTAATAACATCTGCAAGGCACCTATTTCCAAATAAGGTCATATTCACAGGTACTGGGTGTTAGGATTTGAATATATCTTTATAACAACCGTAGGGCATAGGGTTGCTATAAGGATTTAACCGCAGGCCTAGAACATAGTAAACTCTCAATAAATGGTAGCTTTGAAAAGAAGGGCAGGTTAGGGGAGGCTGAGGGAACTCAGGCTGGCAGACTTTCCCTGCATGTGTCCACATACTCACACGTGCACAGGAGGCAAAGGACCACCCATGGAATCCACCCAGAAGGGCCAGGACAGGGGACTCAGGGGCCTCAGCCTGTGCTCACCTGCTCAGCAGAGCTGAGCTCAGGGCATAACGTCAGCTTCCTGGGCAGAAGAGCTGCCAGAGTCAAAGCTTTGCTCGTCAGAAAATTCCTTGGGAATGTTGAGCAAGGCCACCCCTGACATCATGTGCAAATTTGCAGACAACCTCTGCACCTAAGGCTACTCAGACCCGCAGCCTTGCCTCGATGGGGTGGCAGACTCTGTGTGCCACCAGCACACCCACTCACAGGGCAGAGGGGTCAGGACATAGAATCAGACAGGCCCCAGGGACCCCAATGAAGATTATAGGCAGCCATTCCCCACTGAACAGAGAAGTAGGTCAGAGGCAGGTCTGACATTCCCCCATTCCCTCTCCATAACACCCATGCATCTGGCAGTCAGGCAGGCCTAAGCTAAACCTTTTCCCCCCAGCTACCCACCGGGGTCATCCCCAAGCCAGGTCAGGGCCAATGGAGGTTGGGGTGGAGAAGACAGGCTTGGCCCTAGTTCCTGCCCAACACAGAACCTTCTGGTTTCTGCCACAGGATGCCTCTTGCAAGCTTATCAGGGTCACTGTGGGCAGCTGGGTGAGCTAAGTTCATCTGTACTGCTGTGACCTCTGAGCAGATACATCAAGAACACAGAGTGCTCCAGGGTTAGGACAAGGGCAGCACTGATAAGGTTCATGGAACCAGTGACAGAGCACACAGCTGCCCACAGGGTCACTCCCCTGTGCTCCAGCCTGGACACCTCAGCTCCCTCGCAACCCTTTCCCAAGGTGGCAGATGTATATGGGACCAGAAAGCCCCCTCTGTGTCCTCCTGTGTGAGAGCCCAGCTGCTTAGGTGTTTGTGACATTGGGCACCTGTGGGCCCAGGATTATATGTATATCTGAGAGATATTCAGGGTGTGCATCTATGAATGTGACCAACAGTCTGCCTTGCCAGGGCAGGCAGGAGTACAAGAGTAGGGGTGGAAGAATTGGGGGATGGGAAGAGGTTGCCCCACCAACATCTGGGGCAGGAACATTACGGGCAAAAGGGAGCAAAGGCCTGAGGTGCTCTTGAGGATTTGCAGGGTGGGTTTAAGGCACAGAAGAGTGAGTTGTGGGTGAATGTCAATGAGGTCAGTGGCCCTTGTTGACTCCTATAAGAACTTGGCTTCTACCTTGAGTGACAGTGAACCCTGGGGAGGCTTTGAGCAGAGAAGGAACTTCACACAGCTTAGCTTTTAAAAGATCACTCTGGCTGCTCTGAGATAGATCAGTGGTTTTCCAAGTGTGGTCCGACAGCAGCACCTGAGAACTTGTAGAAATGCAGATTCTCAGGCGCCCTGCTAAATCAGGACACCAGGGGCAGGGCACAGAGATGGTGTCATAGGAACTCTCCAGGGATGACTTATTCCCCTCCAGCAACCTTGCTCCAGGACTCCTGGAGAACTCCAACCCCACCAGACCCCACCAGATAGCTGCTGTGAGCAGAATGAGTTCTATGGTCAGCTGCATGTGGGAAATGAGGCTCCTGCACCCACACCCCTAAGTTCTCTCAACACACAGCCTTTTTTTTTCTTGAGATCGAGTCTTGCTTTGTCACCCAGACTGGAGAGCAGTGGCACCATCTCGGCTCACTGCAACCTCTGCCTCCCAGGTTCAAGCAATCATCCTGCCTCAGCCTCCTGAATAACTGGGATTACAGGTGCTCGCCATCACATGCTTGGCTAATTTTTGTGTTTTTAGTGGAGATAGGTTTCACCCTGTTGGCCAGGCTGGTCTTGAACTCCTGACCTTAGGTGATCCACCCACCTCGGCCTCCCAAACAGCTGGGATTACAGGCTTGAGCCACCAAGCCCGGCCTAAACACACAGCCTTCTAAAGTTTCTCCAAATCCCACAAAAAAGAAACCAGGTCACCTTTGCTCAGGCCAGGTGAATTATATAATACCTTTTCTTAACTTACTTGACTATGGAATATTTTTCCAGAGACCACTTCATGAACACAGGCCACACTGGAAAATGCTACTTCAGGTACATTTTGGTTTATTTCTCCGAGCTCCTATACTGCACCCAGCACAGAGTGACCACCCAACAACTGCCCTTTGAAAAATGCATGAAGCTCCCCCATTGTGTGACCCTGATGAAACTCAGGTGATTTATAAACCAACTGACTTTTCCCCAAGCTCTGGAAGGACTTGACTTCAGCCCCTCATACACTGACTCCCTGGGCTGCCCTGGGAGTCCAACGGTCTGGAGGTTCCAAGCATAACAAGGGGAAGAGGGAGGGGCTGCTGCCTTGGCTTTCACGGAACAATGACCTCTCTGGTGCTTAGGGTCCCCACCCTGCCTGAGCTCAGGGCCAAGTCACGAGGCGGCTTCCCTAGAAGGCTTTTTTTTTTTTTCCCCCTGAGAACCACCCACTCAGCCCAGATGATGTGTTATCTGGGTCCCACTTATCTGGGACCCAGATAAGTGGGTCCCAGGAGGTCGGTCCAGCTAGCACTTGCCTCTAGGCTGGGCAACCACTCCTTTGGTCCTTGCACACAGCCAGGCATCAGGCCTGCCTCAGGGGCCCCTTTGAAGCCTCAAGAACAACTGAGCTCTCCTTTGTTCCCAAGGAAATCTCAGTGGAGGCCCATTCATTAGCGAGAGGCACCAGGGCATGAAGTTCAAGTAGACTCAGAAGACTGAAGGTCCGGGAAATGCCAGAGGGGCCACAGAATCACAGCTTTCCCCATCATGGGTGCCAGAAGAGCCTTGAAACCACCAGGTCTATGCCTGTATTAACAGGTGGAGAATATGTACAACTATTATATATCAATAACATTAAAAAAAATAGGTGAAGAAACGAGACAGGACTGTTAGGGTCATACAGCTTGGCTCTCATGCCCTTGGGATCTCCCTGGTCAACGCTCTGGTCAGTTTAATAGTTCTCAGGGGTGTACAGAGCCATCAGGACAGACCTGCGCAGGATGGCCACAGAGGAGGCAGGCAGAGGGAGGGCCAGTAAGGGGTTCATGATAGTCCTGACTTCATCAGGAATGAGCGCAGCGGAAGGGATCATGATCCCAGGGAGCCAGGCTGCACTTGCGGTAGGGAGGTGGACATGAGGGGTGAAGCAGAGCAAGCCTGTGGCCCTGCACAGGCTTGTGTGACCTGTGTCACCCCATGTATGTGACCCCATGTATGACCCCATATATGATGACGTCACAATCATGGCACACCATGGCTGCACATGTGTGCCTCTGCGACAAGGTCACAGCCCCGGGGCACGCTGTGACTACACCATGTATCTACCTGTCACAAGGTGCTGCTGTCCCTATGACCAGAGCAGTTGGCCATGTGGCCATGTGTGAAAGGGTGTTTGTGACTCTGGGCACCTGTGGGCCTGGGATTATGCATGTATTTGAGAGATATTCAGGGTGTGCACCTAGGAATGTGACCGGCAGACCATGCTGCCAGACACTAGGCCCTAAGAACTTCCAAACTTGAAATATCACTTCAGAGTGGCCAGCAGTTTTCTGTCTGCTGAGACACAAGCAGGCTGTGGAAAACTATTTTCTAAATGTGGTTACACAAATATAGAGTGAGAGCCCTTCTGCTGTACAGCTCTGGTCATCTTCTGAGGTGGTGGTCAAGGAAGAGAGAGGGAGAGGGACCAGGAGGGGAAACGAGGGTCTGACTGCAGCCTCCACTCCAGCTCAGCTTCAAGGGGCTTCAGTTGACTCCTGACCACACCATCCACAGACCAGCCTGAGATCAGAGGTGGCCTATCCCAGGGTGAGTTTAGAGAGAGCCATTGGGGAGGATGACATAGACACTGAGGAGGGCCCAGGGGAGCTTGTATATGCATGGGTAGCAGTGGAGTGGCAGAGTGTCGGGACATGGGTGCTTACAGATCTCCCCAAGGAAGGCTCCTGAAGACGCTCAACTGGGTGCTAGCAAATGGCCTTGCTCTATTTCCCCTGGCCCTCTCCAGGCCATCTGCTGACCAGCCATCTGACCCTAGCTTTCCACACTCACCTCTTTGCTGACACAACCTGCCCACAAATGGCCCCATCTCTGGGCCCACAAATGGCCCTATCTCTGGGGCCTAAGGGCTCACCCACACACACTCACTTGCACATAGTTCACAGATAATCCTCGTTTATTTACCCACTCCATTCATTCATGCATTTATTCGTATGTTCATCCATTCGTTCAACAAATGCTCATTGGGTACCTCTTGTAAGCCACCAGCCCTGCTGAATTTCTCCAACTCCCCAGGTCAGAGAAATGAAAGCACAGTCCCAATGGACCCTGGTGTGAGTAGCTCAGCAAAGAGGAACCTGGAGCCTGAGTGGGCTCATGGCCGTTAGCTGGGGGGAAGCACTGAGGGGTGTCACAACCAGGCCACTGCAACGAGCTGCATGGGCTCTGGAGGTTGGGTAAACACTGTGGCTGCCTTCCCCTGACCCCAGGCTGGGTCTGGCACCTAATGAGCTGGGGTTGAGTCCCAAGGCTTCAGAGCTGTCCTCTAACCCCAAAGCCTACAGAACAAGAACCATCCCTTGGCCGGTTCTCAGAGCCCCCTCAGTTGGGCCCAGATTGCCTTAGCTGCCCCATGCCCCCTTCCCACCAGCTACACCAGATAATGTGAGTTCCCTGAGGGCTTGGAGGACTATGGCCTTCCAGTTCCTCTGCACTGCCCCCTCCCAAGGGGGCCTGGAGCCCAGCTTCCAAGGCTCCCCAAGTCCCTCCAACTTCTCTGCCATGCCTCCTTGCTCACGTTTCAGTCACGATAATAATAATCATAATTGGATCTATCTAGCACTTCCTTGGCACTGGGCATGGATGGGTGATATTTCCAACCCTCCCATATTCCAAAGCATAGTGGCCAGAGCTGGGGGTGACCAACAGTGTGGCACTAGATCCCCTGGCCTGGGGTGCTGGTCAGCTCCTGGCCTGCTCCACCCCAAATCATCGCCAGCTTGGCTCCTTCTCCTTCAGGACTCACCCTGAACATCCTTTCCTCAGAGAGGCCTCTCTAAGCCTCCAAACAGAGCAGCCACTGTCCTTGTCACTCTGAGCACCACGTGAGCTCTCACTCTCACAAGATTATGTGTCTGGATGCTGTGTCCTTCTGGACATCTGTCTCCCCCACCACAGTGTCCACTCCACGAGAATAGGGACTACATCTACCTTGTTCACAGCTGCCATCCTGGAACCTAGTTCAACACTAGGCAAACAGTAGGTATACAGTAAGTATTTGCTGAATAAAAAAAGCCTATTGATCCATTTCCTGGAAGCTGCCTCACTCCACAAGGATCTGAGGCCACTCACAAGAACACACACAATTCAAGA
Organism: Colobus angolensis palliatus; assembly: GCF_000951035.1. Lineage (NCBI taxonomy): Eukaryota > Metazoa > Chordata > Mammalia > Primates > Cercopithecidae > Colobus > Colobus angolensis. The sequence continues at coordinate 302,169 of NW_012118232.1, forward strand.
GGAGAGAAAAAAACCATAAAGTTGGAATAAAAGATTCTGACCTGGCTGGGCATGGTGGCTCACGCCTGTAATCCCAGCACTTTGGAAGGCCGAGATAGAATCACGAAGTCAGGAGATCAAGACCATCCTGGCTAATATGGTGAAACCCCGTCTCTACTAAAAA
>NW_012118232.1:302881-303986 GCF_000951035.1 Colobus angolensis palliatus
CTTTTCTTTCTTTCTTTTTCTTTTCTTTTCTTTCTTTCTTTTTTTTTTTTTTTGAGACAGAGGAGTTTCACTCTGTCACCCAGGCTGGAGTGCAATGGCGTGATCTCGGCTCACTGCAACTTCCGTCACCTGGGTTCAAGCAGTTCTCCTGCCTCAGCCTCCTGAGTAGCTAGGATTACAGGCACCTACCATCACGCCCAGCTAATTTTTGTATTTTTAGTAGAGTCAGAGTTTCACCATGTTGGCTAGGCAGTGTTTTGTTTCTAAATACCCCACAGAAGTCCTCACCCCACATGAGGAAACATGTTCAAGGACACTGATAGAAATAACCCACTGGAAACTAGCAAATGAATAGTAAGGGGCTAGACAAGTGAATCGGTGCATCAGCAGGGTGGAATATTATGCGGCTGTCAAAAAGGATGCAGCCCTCTTCAAGGTGTAGTATTAAATACAAAAAGCAAAGAGCAAACAAGAAAAATTTTTTTATATGTTCAGGTGATCAACTGATAAATATTGAATGAATAAGTAGAATCTTTCTGAAAGGACCTATGAGAACTCAGGAGTATCAGTTGTGTATGGAAAGAGACCTGGATAAGGGAAATCTCTTTGTTTACTCTGTCACACTATTTACATTATCATATGCAAATATCTATGCAAATAAATAAGCTTTTGTTATTTAAAAAAATGAAAATTCAAAGTGCTCATATAAAAGTCTGTATGTGATTAGGCCAGGCCTTAATGGCTCACACCTGTAATTCCAGCACTTTGGGAGGCCAAGGTGGGAGGATCACCTGAGGCCAGGGCCTGGCAACATAATAAGACACCATCCTACAAAAAAATTAAAAATTAGCCAGGCATGGTGGTGCACATCTGAGTCCCAGTCACTCAGGAGGCTGAGTCTAGAGGATCACTTGAGTTCAGGAGGTTGAGGCTGCAGTGAGCCATGATTGTATTATTGCACTCCATCCTGGGGGAGAGAGTGAGACCATGTCTCTTTTTTTTTTTTTGAGACGGAGTCTCTCTCTGTCGCCCAGGCTGGAGTGCAGTGGCGCGATCTCGGCTCACTGCAAGCTCCGCCTCCCGGGTTCACGCCATTCTCCTGCCT
>NW_012118232.1:304476-308369 GCF_000951035.1 Colobus angolensis palliatus
AAAAAAAAAAAAATCTGGATATGAGTCTCTTCCAGAAATACAAGCAGCAGCTCTGGACACACCAGGAGCCAGAGCTGAATGTGTCTGTCCTTCAGCCCAGGGGTCCAGGGTACCCACTGTCCTCACCTGTCTGGACCCTATGGGCCTCTGCACTGCTGACCCCAGGTCTATGCTGCAAAAGCTAAGGCTTATTAGGTCTAGAGTGAGGAGCAGGGCTGAGAAGTCTTCCCCAAGGTAAGGGGTTGTTACTTAGCTCTCCTTTGCTGATTTCACTCTCAACTCCAAAGGCCCCATCAAGGCCATGGCAATTCTAAGGCAAGTGAACGTTGGTGTTGGCATCACAAGCCTGCTAGTCTTGCACAAGAATCCGTTAACTCAGTGTCAGTGGGGACTCAACAGCCTCTGGTCTCACTTCCCATACCAGGGCCTGAGGGTTTTGATTAAATTCAAAGGCAAGTCCTGGAGAGAGGGTGCCACCTGTAGCCCCTTGGGTAGCTTGGTCCCAGGGTCTTGACAAGGAAGTGGATGACAAGGTGAAGACCCAGTGATTGAGGTGGAGCTGCAGGTAGGCAGGCCCAGCTTACATCCTGACTCCTGCTCTGAAACTTTGGACAAGTCACCTTCCCAAGGCTCAGTTCCCTCATCTGTAGCCCACAGCTAATATTACCTGCATGCTGTTTCCAGGAACAGGTGCCTCCACCAATCACAGCAGCAGTGTCTCATCGACCTTGTGAGTGGAAACCCTTGTGAGGGTTCTCCAGATAAACAGAAGCAATAGGAGAGAGAGAGAGAGAGATGGATTTTAAGGAATTGGTTCACATGACCGTGGAGGCTGATAAACTGGAACTCGGTAGGGAAGGCTGGCTGGCTTGAAGCTCAGACAGTATCTCTACATTACATCTTGCGGCAGAACTTCTCCTTTTCCAGGAAACCTTGGTTTTTGCTCTGAAGGCCTTCGGTTGGTTGATTGAGGCCCATATTACTGGTGATAATCTCCTTTACTTAAAGTCAACAGTTTTAGATATTAATTACATGTACAAAATACTTTCTCAGTAATATCTAGACTAGGTTTTTGTTTTGTTTTGTTTTTGTCATTGTTGTTGTTGTTTTTGAGATGGAGTTTCACTGTTGCCGAGGCTGCAGTGCAGTGGCTTGATCTTGGCTCACTTCAACCTCTGCCTCCCGGGTTCAAGTGATCCTCCTGCCTCAGCCTCCAGAGTAGATTGGATTACAGGCGTATGCCACCCTGCCCACCTAATTTTTGTATTTTTAGTAGAGACAGGGTTTCACCATGTTGGCCAGGGCCTCGGCCTCCCAAAGTGCTAGGATTATAGGCATGAGCCACCACGCCTGGCCTAGACTAGTATTTAATCAAACAATGGGCACCATAGCCTTGCCAAGTTGACACACAGCATTTAGCCAGTACAGAAAATACGACTCCCTTTCTGTACATGAGGAAATTCAAGCTCAGAGAGGCTGTGCCAACTGCTTAAGAACATAGAGCACACAGAGGATGGAGCAGGGAGTCGAACCTAGGCAGGGCACCGCCTCCACACTCTGAGAATGGGGCTGCAGGTAGCTGCTTCACAGGGGCCTGTGAGAGTTGAAACACACAGTGCCTGGTACCACACTACAATAGAGACACAATTCAATTTGGTAGCGACTGTTATTACTACTACCGTTAATACAGATCATTCAATAAGGGGCTGACTGTGGGAGCAGGGAGAGGAGACAGGGAGGAGGGGGCTGCTGTTCCCCACCATTGGAGATGGGTTTTAGGGTGACAGCAAACCCTTTCCTCTTTCCAGAAGGGCCCCCTTTCTTCCTTCTAGGAACCTCCAAGGAGGGAGCCAAGGAGGGTGGGAGGCCTCTGCCAGGCTGTGGGCCCTGGGTGCTGTGCAACTGGGCCCAGAACAGCTGGCCAGGTGCAGGGGAGAGAGTGAGCAGTATCCACCAGTGTGTGGGGTCTGGAAGGAGTCCTGCCTTCTGAGGCTGTGGCTGGCTGCCCAGAAATTCCTGGAAGTGGGCAACCTCTCCTGAGTTGGGTGGCCGGCGGCTGGCCAGAGCCTTGGCCAGCTTCCTTGGCTAAGTGCTCCCATCTGCCTGCCCAAACTGGTCCTGTCATCCAGAAATAGAAAAATGCCTCCCCTGAGACCTGAGACCCTTGAAGCTGCCCCAGCCTCATTCTTCCCATCTTCTTCACCCCGCCCCCACAGGGTGGAGTGCTGGACCAGAAGCCAGAAGTGCCAGGAGGTCAGCCACACTCCCCACTTGCTGGCTGCATGACCTTGGGCAACTTAACTATTCTGAGCCCCTGTCCCTTGTATGGGTTAATAATTGTACTGACATCTATAGGGTGGCCGTGCGGGGGTTCTGGGGTTGTGCACATAATCACAGAGCCAGGTCAAACATTTGCACACAGCGGCTGCCGCTGCCATCTTTGCTCAGCAGATTCGCATGCTCCCTGGCCTTCTCCTTACTGGCCCTGCCTAGCTGATCCACGTTCACTCTCTTCTCACTCCTGCTCCCCTTTGTTCCAGCTCCCTTGTGTCTGGGAAGAAGGGGTGCGGGTAGGCCTTTAAATGCCAACAGGGCCAGAGAGAAATAAGGTCCCTGAATTGGTGGATAATTGTACTGTTGATGATGGCAGGATTCTAACGTCTCCCGGCCTGGCTCTACCACACACCCCTCCCTCTCCCTGCTCTCTTGACTCCAGCCTCTCTGTCTTCCTCCATGCTCCTTCTCCACATCAGGCTCCCTCTAGCCTTCACTGAGGGCCCCTCAGCCTGGTCGCTCTGTCCCAGGTGTCATCTCCTTGACACCAGGGTGCAGCCCTGAGGTGGGTCCCCCTTCCCATGCCACCGTTCTCCAATCCAGCACCCTTGTCCACACTGGTCACAGCCTGCTACGGCTTCTTTGCTGATGTCTGTCTGCCCAGCAGCTCAGAAGGACAGGGAGGGAGCTTTTCCCACACTGTGCATCCTCATCTGCCCAAGCCCCTGCAGTGGATCAGGTAGACCACTGCCCCTTGAAAGTGATGAGGCAGGGGCAGGCACAGCTGGCCAGAGGAGAGGGCTCAGCCTGTGCCTGCCTCTGCCCCATTAGGGGCCCTAATCTGCCTGATCCACATGCAGGGGCTTGGGGGGGATGATGACAAGCATGGAGGAATCCACCTCTGGGCCAGTCCCTTCCAGGGAGCCACTAATAGCTAGCCTGATCCTTCCCCTAGCCACTGACCCCAGACCCTCCTCCAGAGGCTGTGAGCGCAGTGTGGGAGACATAGAAATCAGGACATCTGGGTCTCCCTGCAGCCCAAACATCACTTTCTGTGTGGCCTCGAGCAAGTCCTCTCCCCTCTCTGAGTCTTAGTCTCCCTGGCTGTAAAATGGCTTAGGGCTGGGAACACACACTGGTGCCTACAAGGCCAGGAAGGTGTCGCTGCTTGGACATTACATTCCTCAGGGTTGGGGACACACTGAAGGGAGGGCTGATAGAGAACTGGAGAGAGCACACCCTGCCTGGGCCAGCCCAGGCGCTCCAGGTCTGCTGATTCCTCAAAAGAAGCTGAACATCTGAGGCTTGAGAAATCTCCTGCTGGTTAAATGTTGACAATGAATGAACATTTTATTACAAAACAAGAACGTCAGGCACAGTGGTTCATGCCTGTAATCCCAGGCCAAGGATTTGGGAGGCAGAGGTGGGCAGATCACAAGGTCAGGAGATCGAGAACATCCTGGCTAATACGGTGAAACCCCGTCTCTACTAAAAATACAAAAAATTAGCCGGGCCTGGTGGCGGGCGCCTGTAGTCCCAGCTACTTGGGAGGCTGAGGCAGGAGGATGGTGTGAACCCAGGAGGCGGAGCTTGCAGTGAGCCGAGATTGCGCCACTGCA
>NW_012118232.1:308467-323027 GCF_000951035.1 Colobus angolensis palliatus
AACTACCTGGGCCCCACAGCATTTATCTGGGCCACAGTTTGTGGCTGCTAGGCTGGAGGGCTGGGTTCATGGGTCCTCTGAAACATTTTCTGCTCTCTAGGATGGGGGCTGCTGCTCCCTGCAAAGCCCCCTCACTCCAGACCTGCCTCCTGAAGCATTTATTGGCTTTGCTCCACTCCAGCCCCTCTCTCTCTTCTTGCAAACCAGAGCTCACCTGCTCTGCAACCACAGTCTAATGGGATTCCAAAGACAGGGTTAGGACAAGGCCAGCGCCAGAGACCTCAGAACCCTTTTGCTCTGCCAACCCCAAAATTCCATCTCACATGGTGGCTCCTGGGCCCCATCGCTGTAAACTGGAGCTCATGCCTCCAACTGTTCAGGGCATAGCTGAGCTGTTTCCAGATCCTCTACCCCCTGTGTGAGGCTGGCCCCCATCTACCACTGCATAGAAGGGCACTGACACCCCAAGGAGCAGCAGCAGCACAAGTTGGAGGAGTCCTATGTCCACCTGGGTTCTCCTTGAGAAGGATGCAGGATTTCTTGCTTGGTTGATAGATGTGGAAACTGAGGCCCAGAAGAAAGCAGCAGGTTTGCCCAGACTGAGCTACCTCACCTTCTTGGAGGGGTGCTGCTAAAAATAGTTCCTGGGAGATCGGGTCCTGGTGACGAGTGCTGCTTTCTCTCCCTGAGTCCACTCGCCAGCCTGCCACCCTCCACCACCACATCCTGCAAACCCACCCCTTTCCTGTACCAGGAACTTGCTAACACCAGTACTATGCCCTACCAATATCCATTGCTGACCCCGGAGCAGAAGAAGGAGCTGTCTGACATCACTCATCACATCGTGGCTCTGGGCAAGAGCATCCCGGCTGCAGATGAGTCCACTGGGAGCGTTGCCAAGTGGCTGCAGTCCATTGGCACCAAGAATACCGAGGAGAACTGGTGCTTCTACCACCAGCTGCGACTAACAGCTGACAACTGCATGAACCCCTGCACTGAGGGCGTCATCCTCTTCCATGAGATGCTGTACCAAAAGGTGGATGATAGGTGTCCCTTCCCCCAAGTTATCAAATCCAAGGGCAGTGTTGTGGGCATCAAGGTAGAAAAGGGGGTGCTATCCCTGGCAAGGGCAAATGGCGAGACCACCACCCAAGGGCTAGATGGGCTGTCTGAGTGCTCTGCCCCAGACAAGAAGGATGGAACCCACTTTGCCAAGTGGCATCATGTGCTGAAGATTGGGAAACACACCCCCTCAACCCTTGCCATCATTGAAAATGCCAACATCAGCTGGGCGCAGTGGCTCACGTCTGTAATACCAGCACTTTGGGAAGCCAAGGTAGGCGGATCGCTTGAGGTCGGGAGTTCGAGACCAGCCTGGCCAACATGGTGAAATGTCCTCCTCTACTAAAAACACAAAAATGAGCTGGGCATGGTGGCACACACCTGTAATCCCAGCTACTCAGGAGGCTGAGGCAGGAGAATCATTTGAACCTGGGAGGCGGAGGTTGCATAAGCTGAGATTGTACCACTGCACTCCAGCCTGGGTGACAGACTGAGACACCGTTTCAAAAAAAGAAAAAAGAAAGAAAATAAAAGAAAATGGCAGCGTGTCAATGTCCTGGTCCGCTATGTCAGCATCTGCCAGCAGAATGGCACTGTGCTCATCGTGGAGGCTGAGATCCTCCCCATTGGGGACCATGACTTGAAGTACTGCCAGTATGTAACCAAGAAGGTGTGGCTGCTGTCTACAAGGCTCTGAGTGACCACCACATGTACCTGGAAGGCACCTTGCTGAAGTCCAATATGGTCACCCCGGGCCAAGCCTGCATCCAGAAGTTTTCTCACAAGGAGATTGCCATGGCAACTATCACAAGCGCTACACTCTAGGGAATAAGTGGCCTAGAAGGATCACAACTGGGCCAGAACAGGGCCCACCCAGACTCATCACTGAGGCAGGTGGGGTCATTCTCATTTCACAGACACAAAAACTAAGCGCTACACTGTACAGTGTCCCCTGCTGTCCCTGGGATCACCTTCCTGTCTGGAAGCCAGAGCAAGGTGTCCATCAACCTCAATGCCATTAACAAGTGCCCCCTCCTGAAGCCCTGGGCCCTGACCTTCTCCTACAGCTGAGCCCTGCAGGCCTCTGCCCTGAAGGCCTGGGGCAGGAAGAAGAACCTGAAGGCTGTGCAGAAGGAGTAAGTCAAGTGAGCCCTGGCCAATAGCCTCACCTGTCAAGGAAAGTACATTCCAAGCGGTCAGGCCGGGGCTGCTGTCAATGAGTCCCTCTTCATCTTTAACCACGCCTAGTACGTGGAGGTGTTCTCAGGCTGCCCCCCAACACTCCAGGCCCTGCCCCCTCCCACACTCTCTTGAAGAGGGGGACTCCTCCTCGGGGCTCCAGGCTGGCTTGCCTGCGCCCTTGCGTCCCTCATGACAGTGGTGTGTGGTATTGTCCATGAATGCTAACTCCGTCACCCTTTCCAGCACACTGCTAATAAACAGCTATTTAAGGGGGGAAAATAAAAATAGTTCCTGGGGCCCAGAATAAAAAGGGTGAATTCTGGGGGCTGGGGTTGACATTTTCCTTTTGCCTTGACCATTGGATGGTACTATGTGCAGCAGCCCCTGACGGTGATAGTGATGGTGACGAAGACCATGATGCAGACTGGGTGGGAGGGAAAAAAGGCCCCAGTGCCATCCCTGCGATGGGGCCTGACCTTGCCTCAATTCCAGCTGCCCAGGGCCAGAGCAAGTGATAAGATGAGTTTATACTGTGGCTCTGAGAAGGAAGGGAGGGAGGGAGGAGGGAAAAGGAGGGAAGGAGGGCAGAGGGAGAGAAAGGGAAAAGAAGATGGGGAAGGAGGGAATGACAAGGGAGGAGTGACAGGCGAAGAAGGAGAAGAAGAAAAGAAAGAAGAGGAGGAGGGGGCAGAGGCGGGAAGAAGAGGCCCAGAAGGATCACAACGGGAGCAGAATAGGGCCCACCCAGACTCACCACTGAGGTAGGTGGGGTCATTCTCATTTCACAGACACAAAAACTAAGACTTAGGGTATGATGTGATTTGCTCAAGATCTCAGAGTTAGGACTAGAACTTATGGCTTATGCCTTGTCCTTCAAGGCCTCAAACCTTGAACCACTCAAGAAACATATCCCAAGATACCTCACCCTTACCTCACCAGAAAGGTGGGCTGGTTAAAATGCAGATTTCTGGGTCAAAATCAAAGGAATGTGACCCAGGAATCTGCATTTTGACCAGTACCCTGGGGGTGGTTCTTTGGGCCCTGACGCTGGAAAACGCTGTGGCTCATTTAGGGCCTTTCTGGTCTGACCTCTTGGTGCCAGGTCCTGACCGTATTCCCGTTGCCCAGCTATTTGGGTTGACTCATGCTGATCCCCCAACCGCCACCCCCACAGGGCTGAGCCTTTTCCATCCAAGCCTTCACCCACAGTCTCCCAGTCGCATGTAGATCCACCCTTCCTGCTAGCACCTGCTTCTCTTCTGGAAGCCTTCCTCGTGGTTGAGATCCTCCTCTTTCAGTGCCTGTTGGAGTAATAGCCTCCTCCTCCTCCTCCTCCATCTGGAGTTGCTTACAACACCCTATTTCACTTTCCATGTGAGTCGGCCTTGTTTCCCAATCTTTCTCTATATTAAACAGGAAACTCCCAGAGGGCTAGGGACTTGCCAGTTTAAACAATAAGCCTCTGAAATACAGGACTTCACCTGACCCTCCCGCCAGCCACAAGTGGCAGGGCTGGGAGAGCTTTACAAATCAGGAAACCAAGCCTTGAAGAGGTTGTGGCCTGCCCAAGTCTATGGCCAAGAAGATTCACAGCTGGATTTGAAACCCATGCCCAACTCCATTATCCAGTTCTTTCTGCTTTGGCTTTGCCTCTGATCACCCCAAAAAAAACCCTGTGAGGGCTGGGCACAGTGTCTCATGCCTATAATCCCAACACTTTGGGAGGCTGAAGGTGATCACTTGAGGTCAGGAGTTCAAGACCAGCCTGGCCAACATGGGGGTGAAACCCCATCTCTACTAAAAATACAAAAATTAGCTGGGCATGGTGGTGTAATCCCAGCTGCTTGGGAGGCTGAGGCAGAAGAATCGCTTGAACCTGAGAGGCAGAGGTTGCAGTGAGCCGAGATTGTGCCACTGCACTCTAGTCTGGGCAACAGAGGGAGACTCTGTCTCAAACAAACAAAACAACAACAAAACAAAAAACAAAAAACAACCCTATAAGGCAGGCATTTCAGGGGTTATGATCCTATTGCCCAGCTAAGGAAAGCAAGGCCCAAAGATGAGCAAAGCACTCAATACCATCCTTATTCTGTTCCCACTTACAGCTGCACTTGGGTCCAAGTGCTGACCTTTTCTCTCTCATCTTCTCTGGGTGATGGGCACTGCCCAGGATCCCTTGGCAGAATGGCACAGAACTGGGTCTTGAGCTCTCAGACCAAAGCACGCATCCTGGACAGGTCCCACTGCCACTCTGAACCCGGGTGCCTCCTCTGAAGGTGGAGACTCGCCTCACCTGCCTTGCAGCCAGCTGGATGCTCAGAGAGGGAAATGCAAAGTACCTGGACACACCCTGGTCACCATCATTCTGGACTTTATCCCTCTTGTTAATGCTTAGCTGGGAAAGGAATACTCTCAACGGCCCTTTCCTCAAGAATGGAGAGTACCTCTGAGCCTGGCACAGGCCCAGCCCAACTCAGTCCAAGCCAAGCTGGGAAGGGTGTGGAGCAAGGAAGCCAGACCGGCATTCCCGAGAGGGGTTTGCCAAGCCCTACACTTCATGTGTTGTGCCAGAGAAACTCAATGGAGGTATGGCCCAACGCTGACCTTTGGGATAGAGGCCTAAGCCACGCTGCTGGTGCCCAGGGTGGCCAGCAAGGGGCTTCAGACAACCCCGGATGGAAAATAAAAATAGTGGCTAATATTTGTTACATGCTAACTATTGTCAGGCCCTGTGCCTCCCCCTCCGCCCCAGGTGCTCAGAGCTGTGGAATGGATGGGTTCCATCCAGCCCTGTTCCTCTGCCTCCTCTGGATCATCTTAGACCGGAAAGTGCCACAGCTGAGTGTCCCGCTTCTTCCGCATCCTGCCAGGACCACTCCATCTGTAGGGGATACAATCAACTCCACCTCCTTCGGGAAGCCCTTGTTCACAGTTTCCAAAGCAAGCCGCAGATGGGATGGATCCTGCTTAACACCTCGGCCCAGAACCCCTTGGATCTCCTTCTTCCTCCAGGTCCAAGACACCCATCTTAACAACCCTGTAGCCCCTAACTTGGCCCTAGCCGCCTCGACCTTGCCATTTTATACCCCAAAATCGGGGCGTAGGGTTCTGAAGCCCAGGGTAGTTGGTGGGGAGGCAGCACGAGAGTGCAGGATGAGGTTGGGAAAAAAGACCTCGTCCGCTCACCGTCTGGCCCTTCCTCCTCCCGGCAGGCGAGCCGGGGAATCCCCGGCGGCACCGATACCCGAAGAGCCAAAGAAGTGGGCTTCTCTGCCCCGCCCGCCCAGCTTGCCGAGGGCGACGCGGCGCGCCTGCGCGGAAGAAGGCAGCGCCCACGGCGCATGCGCAGCGGTCACTCCTGCTGTATATTAAGGCGCCGGCGATCGCGGCCTGAGGCTGCTCCCGAACAAGGGCAACGAACGGTTCGTTTGGACTTCTCGGCTTGCGTGCCCCCGTCCTTCGCCGCCGTCTCCGCAGAGTCCCCAGCGCAGGTGAGCGCCCACGCGGTAGGTGTGGCGCCGGCCGGGGAAGCCCCCGCGTGTCCTGCCAGCCGGGGCACCTCTCCCCCGGGGCGCTGGGACCCCCATCCCCCACTGTCCCAGTCATCCGCCGCCTTGAGGTCAGCGTTTATCCTCCAGATCTTTTGCCTAGACAGCCGCCTCAGTTTCCCGCTTTCGGCCCCTTCCAGCTATTCCCGGTTGAACCCGCCGCTTTAGAATTCCCTTCTCATACCCCTCCCGTCATTCTCGAGACCTCGACCGCGGGTCATCTCTGACCCCCACTGCCCGAGTACTGCCTTCTTTCTCCAGACTCAACTCCCTCAACTTTATAACCCCTGCACGTCCCCAGTGAGTCCCAAGGCGCTGGTCCTCATACCCCTACCCTCGTTTGTGCCCCTCCTTTCTCAGTTATGCCCAGCTCTTCCCGCTGTGGGGACACCACCGCGGAGGAATCGTTGCTTCAGGGACTTGGGGCCATGCTGGACTCCTTCCTCGGGTTTAGGAGTGCTTTCAGGGATGCGGGGACCAGGAGAAAGTCAGGATCCCTAATAGTCTTCCCTGTCTGGATAGATGAGTGGCTTCTTCCCTAACATCCCTTCTCCACCTAAATGTAAGCCAAGATGTCTTATCTGCACTGTGCATCTCCCTAAGAAACCTCTGGCCTCCCAAACCTGTTTTTGACTTGTCCTTCATCATTCTGCCCCCTTGGCTATGTACTGTCAGTATTTACTTCATTTGGTGAAGTTGCTTTGTAGGTGCCTTTGTGTAGAGCTGGGGAATGAAGAAGTTGGTGACCCGTGTAAAATGTGGTCACCATTCCTTAGCTGAGTCTCACATCAGTGCTGTCCTTAGGCATCTTTGAGGGAGAAGTGTTAGTATTCCAGGGTACCCTTTATGTAAACTGCAGGTGACACCTGAATCCAGTGAGCTTGTGGTGATATTTGCCTGATTATTAACAGCTGTTGATGTCACTCATCATCAGTCTTTCCACAGGAGCCAGCATACTTCTTGAACATGGAGACTGTTGTTCGCCGCTGCCCATTCTTATCCCGAGTCCCCCAGGCCTTTCTGCAGAAAGCAGGCAAATCTCTGTTGTTCTATGCCCAAAACTGCCCCAAGATGATGGAAGTTGGGGCCAAGCCAGCCCCTCGGGCATTGTCCACTGCAGCAGTACACTACCAACAGATCAAAGAAACCTCTCCGGCCAGTGAGAGTAAGTGTCACTGACAATGAAGGAGCAGGTACGGGTGTGTGTACTCACTGGTAGACTAGAAGCAGTCCCTACAGTGGTGGTGAGGGCCACAGTCACTCACAAAGGGCTGCTCTGTGCACAGATTATCTCATATGATTGTTGCCCCAAGGGTAGGCACTTTTAGCTTTTCCATCTTTAAAGGTGAAACAGTGGCCAGTGTTGCACATTGGAGGTTTTTGGATTGCATGTTAGTGTCTGTTGGGATTTTAGTGTTTCCTCAGTGCCTCGTTCACATAAATATTAAATTGGAGTGTTCTAATTTCCCTCATTAAACATTTGGCCTTCTAATTCCCTCATTAAACATTTGGCCTTCAGCTTTTTATTAATTTAGTTTTTCTTTTTTGAGACAGAGTCCTGCTCTGTTCCCCAGGTTGGAGTGCAGTGATGCAACGTCGGCTTACTGCAACCTCCACCTCCCAGGTTCAAGCGATTCTCCTGCCTCAGCCTCCCAAATACCTGGAATTACAGGCATGCACCACCACACTCGGATAATTTTTGTACTTTTAGTAGGGTTTCACCTTGTTGGCCAGGCTTGTCCCGGACTCCTGACCTGATCCACCTGTCTCAGCCTCCCAGAGTGCTGGAATTACAGGCATGAGCCACCGTGCCCGGCCCCTTTGGCTTTTTAAAGTAGTGACTTGTTTTTTTCCTTAAAAGTTTTTGTTTTATTGTGGTAAAATGCCCAAGAAAAATTACCATTTTAAGCATTTAAAAATGTACAGTTCAGTGGTACATTCATATTGTTGTGTGACCATCACCACCATCCATCTCCAGAACTTTTTTTGTCTTCCCAAACTGAAATTCTATACCCATCAACCAGTAACTCTCCATTCCTCTCTCCCCAACCCCTGGCAACCACCATTCTGCTTTCTGTCTCTATGAATTTGACTATTCTAGGTACCTCATTTAAATGAAACTGTACAGTATTCGTGATTTTAAAAACAAATTTATCTTGGCTGTATGCAGTGGCTCACTCCTATAATCCGAGCGCTTTGGGAGGCCGAGGCGGTTGGATCACGTGAGGCCAGGAGTTCAAGACCAGCCTGGCCACATAGCGAAACCCCATCGCTACAAAAAATACAAAAATCAGCTGGACATGGTGGTGTACACCTGAAATCCCAGCTACTTGGGAGGCTGAGGAATGAGAATTGCTGGAAACCAGGAGGTAGAGGTTGCAGTGAGCTGAGATCATGCCATGTATCTTTATTTGTATATGCATTTGTTGTTGTTGTTTTCAACAAAGAGACTGGAGTTGAATTTAGTTTGCTCTGGTTCTGCTAGGAGAGAACAAGGCTCTTCAGGTTCCACTTAATCCTAGAGAGTATTTTACAGGTTTTTCTTAGGCGTGTTCTCTGGGTGTGGGCTTGTAAGAAAAGAATTTTTGTTTTTCTTTAAGCAGAAAGGATTTAATCCTTTATAGGGTTTATTTTCAAGAGTTAGTTATGTCTTTTTTACCAAAATGCTTGCAATGGTTATATTTTAAATGATAGGTTTTTTTTCTTTATCTAGACTTTAATGAATATGTATTACTTTTATAATAAATGAAGTTAACTTCAAAATAATTTTTTTGGCTTTCTTTTTTAGAAGATTTTAATGAAAACTGTATTGAGACACCTTACCCAAGTTATAGGAAAGGCTAGCCAGTGACTCACAGGAGTATTCCAGAATGATGAAAAAAGACTTTTCTAGAAGGAAGGTGAATGAATTTGCTCAAGGGGAGAGGGAAGTCACTGTAACTAGAAGGATAATTACCAGCCAACTGTGTGAAGTCAGCAGACTTTGATGAATTTAGATGAGAAAGTAGATGAGGTATGTGAATGTGATATACCCCTATTTTTTTCTTACTGTATTAGCAATCTAAAGTCCTAAGGTTTAGCCTAATTTCTTTTGTTTAGAGAAAAACCAATAGCTTTTATGTTAAGCAACAGCAAGCCTCTTTGTCAAGAATCTGTTTAAAAAATGTTAGCAGAGGCAGGATGTGGTGGCTTATGACTGTAATTCCAGCACTTTGGGAGGCTGAGGCAGGAGGACTGCTTGAGCCTAGGAGTTTGATAGAAGCTAGGGCCACATAACTAGACTCCATATCTACAAAAAGTTAAAAAAAAAAAAAAATTAGCTGGACACAGTAGAACACCTGCAGTCCAAGCTACTTGGAGGGCTGAGGTGACAGGATCACTTGAGCCTGGAGGTCAAAGCTGTGGTTAGCTGTGATTGCACCACTGCACCCTAGCCTGGTTGACAGAGTGAGATCCTGTTTCAAAAAAAAAAGGAAAAGAAAATGTTAGCAGATTAAAAAATGTGTGTGAATACTTCCAGTTACCTTACAGGGTGTGTCCCCTCATGAAATAAGCTGAATGTAGTTGGGGTAGAAAGTACTGGAAATGATCCAACTCAAGGATTCCAGGTTGTCTAAAACTAGAAAATGGTAGTTTGTTGAATTTATGAGGAGAAATGCTATGGGTTTAAGAGGTAACTGGAATGTGCCAGTCAGCTCTTCACATGAGCATTGTTTCTTGTGAAGCAGATGAAAAACTAGAGAGATTAGCAGAACTTAATAAAAACAAGCTTGTGGCTGAGTGCAGTGGCTCACACCTATAATCCCAGCACTTTGGGAAGCCAAGGCGGGTGGATAACCTGAGGTCAGGGGTTCAAGACCAGCCTGGCCAACATGGTGAAACCCCATCTCTACTAAAAATACAAAAATTAGCCAGGCATGGTGGTGCACACCTGTAATCCCAGCTACTTGGGAGGCTGAGGCACGAGAATCACTTGAACCCGGGAGGCGGAGGTTGTAGTAAGTCAAGACTGTGCCACTGCACTCCAATCTGGGGGACAGAGCAAGACTCCATCTTAAAAAAAAAAAAAAAAAAAAAAAAAACAACTTCTGTCTGGATGGTGGGGTAGAGTGAGTAAGTATTAAGTTTATCTTTGAGGCAATAAAAGAAAGAAATAAGTGGTTTTCTTACACACTGTGCAGCCAGATCTGATGCTTCACTTTTTCCATTTCCTCCCTCAGAAGACAAAACTGCCAAAGC
Organism: Colobus angolensis palliatus; assembly: GCF_000951035.1. NCBI lineage: Eukaryota > Metazoa > Chordata > Mammalia > Primates > Cercopithecidae > Colobus > Colobus angolensis. The sequence goes on from NW_012118232.1 coordinate 318,499, forward strand.
CAAGGTCCAACAGGCTCCTGATGGATCCCAGCAGAGTCCAGATGGCACGCAGCTTCCGTCTGGACACCCCTTGCCTGCCACAAGCCAGGGCACTGCAAGCAAATGCCCTTTCCTGGCAGCACAGATGAATCAGAGAGGCAGCAGTGTCTTCTGCAAAGCCAGTCTTGAGCTTCAGGAGGATGTGCAGGAAATGAATGCTGTGAGGAAAGGTAAGAGATGAGTCGTGAACCATTAGTGGTGGTGAAGAGGTCCTTTTAGTTCTTTTGGGCCCTCAGACTTGTGTATGAGCTATCATTAGGGCAGTATTTATGGAAACACCTTCCTCTTTTAGGGCCAGAGGGGAAGGTCTTTAAGATAGACAGTCAAGGGACTGTATTGCAAAAGTGGAACTTTCTGGTGTGTGTGTAGGATGTGACCAGCTTTTATAGTAATTACTTAATTTCTGAAAATAACCTGCAGTCTTGAGCTGCTACCAGCTGCCTTTTGTCCCTTTGGTCTTTCCCATCATCTGGTGGGATAAAGATAGAAAACAATGGTTTTACTGCAGTAAGTGCTGGTCCTAGGGCTCCCAAGCTGGGTGTCTTACTGATGGTCATTTAATTGCAACCTTAACTCCACAATATATAGCTGTGGCTACATCTGCGGAGCATTCAAGGCTCCCCAGAAGCCTAACCAGCAGAAATTATGCATATGGCTAAAATTGTTTTCTATGAAGAAAATTGAGATTAGGACCAGGCCCAGTGGCTCACACCTATAATCCCAGCACTTTGGAAGGCCTAGGCAGGTGGATCGCTTGAGGCCAGGAGTTTAAGACCAGCCAGGCCAACATGGTGAAACCGCATCCCTACCAAAAATACAAAGATTAGCTGCGCGTGATGGCACATGCCTACTGAGAGATGTCCCATCTACTCAGGAGGTTGAGGAGGGAGGATCGCTTGAACCCAGGAGGCAGAGGTTGCAATGAGTCGAGATCGTGCCACTGCTCTCCAGCCTGGGTGACAGAATTGGGACTCTGTCTCAAAAAAAGAAAAAAACAGAAAATTGAGATTAGGATTGGGGTGGGGATGTTGTGGAGTGAATAAGACACGCCAACCAGCAGAGAAAGCTTTGGACTTTATTGTTCATTAAAGCTGGCCAGTAGCTCTGAAAACAACACCATGAGTCTGCCATTACAGTAACTAAAATAGAAGAGATGCTTTGTACACTCAGTTACAGCTAACTTTGGTTATGCTTGGCCTTTTTTGTGAACTAGGCAATAAACCATTTTTGACGGTATGTCTGGAAGATATTGTGAACTCAGAATAGAAAGTTGGTCCCATTTGTTTCTTGTTACTTTTGTTCCAGAGGTTGCTGAAACCTCAGCAAGCCCCAGTGTGGTTAGTGTGAAAACCGATGGAGGGGATCCCAGTGGACTGCTGAAGAACTTCCAGGACATCATGCAAAAGCAAAGACCAGAAAGAGTGTCTCATCTTCTTCAAGATAACTTGCCAAAATGTAAGTCTTATTGTTATTTGCCTGATGTAGGAGATAATTTATAATTTAAATGTACATTAGATTAAATATGAAATTGCATGGTGAGGCTGAGCACAGTGGCTCATACCTGTAATCCCAGCACTTTGGGAGGCTGAGGCGGGAGAAGATCACTTGAGGCCAGGAGTTTGAGACCAGCCTTGGCAATATAGCAAGACACTATCTCTACAAAAACAATTTTTTTAATTAGCCAGACATGATGGCTCACACCTATAGTCCCAGCTACTCAGGAGGCTAAGGTAGGAAGATTGCTTAAGCCCAGGACTTCAAGGTTCAGTGAGCTATGATCACGCTATTGTACTCCAGTCTGAATGACAGAGAGAGACTCTGTCTCTAGGAAGAACAAAAAATGTATGGTGAGTTGAGGCTTGAAAGGCATATCCCTTGCTTGCGTGAGCAGGTGCTTTTGGTTGTGGTGACTACAGGTGCTGTTGGTAGCCTGCCTTCTGTCCTTTAATACCTACCATCTACACATGGCACTGGGCCAAACACTTGATATACAGTCTTATTTACTTACAAGATGAGGACATCAAATAACCTGCCCAGGATCTCCTTCATTGGCCAAGCTGAGACTTGTTGTCTTTCACCAAATGCAGCTGTGTTTCACAACCGTCATTCTCTCCTGTCTTTTGTTTGATTTTCAGCTGTTTCCACTTTTCAGTATGATCGTTTCTTTGAGAAAAAAATTGATGAGAAAAAGAATGACCACACCTATCGAGTTTTTAAAACTGTGAACCGGCGAGCACACATCTTCCCGATGGCAGATGACTATTCAGACTCCCTCATCACCAAAAAGCAGGTGTCAGTCTGGTGCAGTAATGACTACCTAGGAATGAGTCGCCACCCACGGGTGTGTGGGGCAGTTATGTAAGTAGCCCTTGGCTTTCAAATATTACTGGTGTTATTAGGCAAGCCAATGTATGTATAGGGGTTATACATACCTTGGTGTGTATAGGGGTTATACATACCTTGATGATGTATAGGGGTGGATCTTTATGGGGGGAACATTCAGTAGCTGAATGCGTGCCACAGCAAAATACTATTCTTAGCTTCTGAAAAATATCTATAGATTATTTTTAAAGGAACTCTAATATGCAGGTAGCTGCTGGAGCCCCTTAGCTTGTGAGGGTTCAAGCTTATAGGCTCAATGACTACGCATGTCAGTCTACTTTCTACCACTCTACAAGTGAGTGTGCCTTTAACACCAGGCAGTCTTGCACAGAGACATCCTTGGTTGTGGCTGTGAGAGGAGAAATACGAATCTAGCAGCGCTAGAGAAAAAGCTACTTCAAAAGACATGTTAAAAAGGATGTAGATCCCATTACTCGTCCTTCAGGAGGCTTACCATCCTAGGGATGCTTGAGAGAGTTGCTTGCCAGATTCTCCAAAGGCTTGCTAAAGAGGTTTGAGGTTTAATTAAACCAGTTTGAGGTTTAATGATAGTGATATATCCTAACATTACATGACTGGCTTGCAGAGGGTAACCACCATCCAGGATGCCCCTCTAGAGTTTGGTTTTTCTTAAGATAACATGTTATTGGAAAGAATAATGTTTCTCAGAGAAAATAAACCTTAGTTTCTTAGACAAGAAACTCAGCTAATACCAAGCACTCACTGATTGTTAAATGAACACTTGTTCTTGATGATTCCTGGAGGTGTCATCACCCTAGTGTTGACACCTTCTCCCACCTAGTCTGAAGATGAAATCAGTTGAAATTTCTGACCCCAGGTTTCACAGTGAGAGAGTTGCTACATCAACATGTTTGAGTCTCCTGGATCCTAGAAAGAGGAAAAAATTCATATAGTGTTTAGAACCATGAACTGTATTTTCTGGTTTTGTTTGTTTTCTTTTTTAAACAGGGACACTTTGAAACAACATGGTGCTGGGGCAGGTGGTACTAGAAATATTTCTGGAACAAGTAAATTCCATGTGGACTTAGAGCGGGAGTTGGCAGACATCCATGGGAAAGATGCTGCACTCTTGTTTTCCTCGTGCTTTGTGGCCAATGACTCAACCCTCTTCACCCTGGCTAAGATGATGCCAGGTAAGGAAGCCTGGCATGAGTGCCTTAGAGTTTTTTGGGTTTCTTAGTAATAACAAGAAAATTGGCAACAAAGAAAGCTTACCAGAACCTCTCAATTGAAAATCATAATCCTATCTGGGCATTTGTTCTGGGGTCAAGCATGAAATGCTAACTGTACATTATGGGTTCCAGGAGAACATGATACCAGTGAAAATTAAAACTTGAAACATCTTGTCCTTGAGCTAATTGCCTCAAATGTGTTTTGTATTCTAAGATGATCCTTTGGAGAAGTCTCTTAATCATTTAGTTAGCTCTTGATTGAGTTTGGAGTAAGGCAGCCAGATTTAAGAGCAGATTAATTACCTGCCACAAGGTTATTCTACACCTTTGGACCTTCTCACAGGGGAAGCACTAACTAGTTATTTTGCCAGGAAGAAACTGGCACACAGTGTCTTTTTCCTAATAGGCATTTTCAAAGCATCATTTCCAAGGAAAAGTCTGTCGTCTCTCTCTAGGAAATAATTTGTCTTTGATGCACATGGCAATAAATAGCATTTTTGTTATCTTAGGCTGTGAGATTTACTCTGATTCTGGGAACCATGCTTCCATGATCCAAGGGATTCGAAACAGCCGAGTGCCAAAGTACATCTTCCGCCACAATGATGTCAGCCATCTCAGAGAACTGCTGCAAAGATCTGACCCTTCAGTCCCCAAGATTGTGGCATTTGAAACTGTTCATTCAATGGATGGTAAGTGTGGACAGAAGTTCCTCTGAAATCTGAGATGAAAAACTAGGCCTGAACTCTTTAAAAGTATGGTGTTTTGTTGTGTTTTTTAATTTTCTTTTTTTTCTTTTGAGACAGAGTCTCGCTCTGTTACCCAGGCTGGAGTGCAGTGGTGCAGTCTCAACTCACTGCAAGCGCCGCCTCCCGGGTTCACACCATTCTCCTGCCTCAGCCTCCTGAGTAGCTGGGA
>NW_012118232.1:323230-325372 GCF_000951035.1 Colobus angolensis palliatus
CCGGCTAATTTTTTGTATTTTTAGTAGAGATGGGGTTTCACCATGTTAGTCAGGATGGTCTTGATCTCCTGACCTCGTGATCCACCCGCCTCAGCCTCCCAAAGTGCTGGGATTACAGGTGTGAGCCACCATGCCCGGCTTGTTGTATTTTTTAATTTTCTTTTCCTTTCTGCCAGGATTTTTGTTTTTTTCTTCCAACTTTTAGGTTCGGTGGGTACATGTGCGGGTTTATTATATGGGTAAATTGTGTGTCACAGGGGGTTGGTGTACAAATTATTCCATCACCCAGGTAATAAGCATAGTACCCAATAAGGTAGTTTTTGATCTCACCCTCCTCCCACCCTCCACCCTCAAGTAGGCCCCCAGTGTCTGTTGTTCCCTTCTTTGTGTCCATGTGTTCTCAATGTTTAGCTTCCACTTATAAGTGAGAACGATATTTGGTTTCTCCGTTCCTGTATTAATTCACTTAGAACGGCCTCTAGTTCTATCCATATTGTCGTAAAGGACATGGTCTCGTTCTTTTTTTATTGCTGTGTGGTATTGCATTCTGCCAGGATTTTGTAATCGGTGGACTTTTTTTAATAGATTTGGGTGAAAGTGAATTTTCTATTCTGACTTTCACTAGGCTCTGGGACCCCAGGTAACCTAGAAATTGGAGGAAGTTCATTTTCTTTCCAATGTTAAAAATGATATCTTAGAATATAAGTTTGCATTGTTCTGACTCTAACCAAAACAGAAATTTCTGAAGTGGCAAGCTCTTCAGAGCAGTCTGGTCTTTCCTCAGGAGCAGTGTGCCCACTGGAAGAGCTGTGTGATGTGGCCCATGAGTTTGGAGCAATCACCTTCGTGGATGAGGTCCATGCAGTGGGGCTGTATGGGGCTCGAGGAGGAGGGATTGGGGATCGGGATGGAGTCATGCCAAAAATGGACATCATTTCTGGAACACTTGGTATGTATACATTGCATTACATACACTAAAATTCCATTATCCTAACAAGGCCAAGGACCAACTAGTCTAACTGGGAGCAGGTGAGGAGACAGTCTGGCAGCATATGAAGCCTGGGCCACTCTTTTGGCTCAGCTTAGTGGAATTCCTTGGGTCATGGAGGCATGGCTCTTAGAATCAAAGTAAACCCCACAGCCTAACACAACAGATGGGCCATTTATTGCCATCTGAATTCATTTCGGACAGAGTTGTGGGTCTAGCCACATGCCATGGCAAGAGCCTGTACTCTCTGTGCCTCAGGTTGTTCTTAATTAAAAAGAAAAAAGAATTCTAGTATTTTCTCCTGGAGCACTTGTTAGGTTCAGGTGTTGTGAAGTGCTGAGCTCCATGCCTGCCACATGGGAACATTCCAATTCATCCTGGTTTTCCTCTGCTCTTCCTCACGCAGAGGCTATGTCTTGTGGTAGGTGGGAGCTAGACTTTGGAGTCCTGCCGCCTCACTAATTGTGTGACCTTGGGTTGGTAGTTAACCTTTCTATACCTCGGTTTCATCATCAATATAATGGAGAAAACAGTAGGACCTAAATCAAAAGTTTTGTGGACAAGGTAAATAAGTTATATGCAAACAGTTACTATAGACATTCCCTCTGAGAACCTATGAGAACCCTAAAGAGATGAAAATTATATAAATTTGAAGTTTTTTTTTTTTTTCACCCAGCCTTAGCTGGGTAAAATTCCAGCCTCTGGGATAATGTTCACAGTGGGAAGATGGTACAAGCACTGCAGAGCCAGTCTTGTTCCAAAGAGCACATGCAGTGCAGCTTTCAAAAGTGCAGTTGGTAAGGCAGTTGGAAACCCATCTAGCAGTTAGCTAAAATACCAGTTTATAGCCTGTGCTTGGTAAAGGAAGGGCAGGCTCTTTAAAAAGTGTGCTTCAGCACTGTCAAGGGGTGTGAGAACCTAGTGCCGACCCAGCGAGCCTGGGAGTTCGAAGCGCGGAACCTCTACCCGGAGAAAAGCACCTAATCATGTGTCCTAATTCAAGAAGCTCTTTTCTTTTTTCTTTCTTATTTTTCTTTTTTTTTTTTGGAGACGGGATCTCACTCTATCGCCCAGGCTGGAGTGCAGTGGCATGATCTCGGCTCACTGCAAGCTCCGCCTCCCGGGTTCACGCCATTCTCCTGCCTCAGCCTCCC
>NW_012118232.1:325541-328085 GCF_000951035.1 Colobus angolensis palliatus
GATCTCCTGACCTCGTGATCCGCCCACCTCAGCCTCCCAAAGTGCTGGGATTACAGGCGTGAGCCACTGCGCCCAGCCAGAAGCTCTTTTCTTTTAATGATGTCTCCTGATGTGGGCTCTTTGAAGGTATGGTCATTGTGAGATGGAAAAGGCTGGAGAGAGAAACTTTGTACCAGAGGAGATTGAACCAACTCAGCTTTGCATGTGGTTTTAGCAGAAACATTAATTATAGAATGTGATGTTAAGATCTATGAAGACCCTTCTGGAGTTCTTTGTGTTTTTTGAGATAGGCTCTCACTCTGTCGCCCAGGTGTGATCACAGCTCACTGCAGCCTCTACCTCCTGGGCTCAAGTGATCCTCCCACCTCAACCTCCCGAATAACTGAGACTACAGGTGTGCACTAGCATGCCTGGGTAATTTTTGTATTTTTAGTAGAAATGGGGTTTCACCATGTTGGCCAGGCTGGTCTCTAACTCCTGAGCTCAAGTGATTTGCGTACCTCGGCCTCCCAAAGTGCTGGGACTTACAGGTGTGAGCCACGGCACCTGGCCTCTTCTGGAGTTTTTAATCCTGAAACTTGAGATGCAGATTATACAAAAGGACTCAGTGAGAATTGAAAACCAAGTCTGGCCCTAAATCAATCTTGACAGGCTCTGAGTTTTCATATTTGTCTAGCAAATGCATTAATTGTCCAGAGTTTTGTTCTTAATTAAGTAGGAAATAACACCAGTCACACCAAAACAGTTAACGCCTTAGCTGGGTAAAATTCCAGCCTCTGGGATAATGTTCGTGGTGGGAAGATGGTGCAAGCACTGCAGAGCCAGTCTTGTTCCAAAGAGCACATGCAGTGCAGACATGGGGAGTGGAGCTGTGCTGGTTGTCAGAGCAGCAAGCCTGGGTGAGAAAGGGAAAGGAGAATAAGATGGTGGGAAGGGAGGCAGCAGCAGGGTATTTGGGCACACTGGGACCCACTGAGGTGTCAGGTCTGATTGGAAGACCTGCATTTTGATCCTGATTAGACACCAACTTGGCCATATGACTTTGGGCAAGACCCTTTTGTAACCTTCCTTAGGTTTTTTACCCTTTTAAAAATGAGTAGCCAGGCACAATAGCTTACACCTGTAATCCCAGCACTTTGGGAGGCTGAGACAGGAGGATCTTGCCCAGGAGTTTGAGACCAGCCCTGGGCAACGAAGCATGGACTCCTCTCTACACAAAATAAAAATTTAAAAAATTAGCCAGGCATAGTGGCGTACACCTGTACCAGCTACTTGGGAGGGCTGAGGTGGAAGGAATTCTTGAGCCCAGGAGGTTGAGGCTGCAGAGAGCTATGATCATGCCACTGCACTCCAGCCTGGGTGACAGAGCAAGACCCTGTCTCTGAAAAAAAAAGGGATGATTAGATATCCTTTTATAGTCATGCGTTGTGTAACGATGGGAGATGCGTTCTGAGACTTGCATCACTAGGCAATTTCATCATTGTGCAAACACCATAGAGTGTACTTACGTAAACCTAGATGGTATAGCCTACTGCACACCTAGGCTTTGTGGTATGGCCTGTTGCTCCTAGGCTGCAAACCTGTACATCATGTTACTGTATTGGATACTGTAGGCAACACCATGGTATTTGTGTATCTAAACATACCTAAACATAGAAAAGGTACAGTAAAAATACAGTATTATAATCTTATGGGACCACCATTATATATGTGGTCGTCATTGACTGAGACATCATTAATGTGGTGCATGACTACACCAATCAGTCCGGAAACAAATTAAGAAGATAAGGAGAAAAGTCAGTGCTTTGAGGCTCTGCAACACCTTGCTGTGTCCATTTAGAGGCTGTTGCTGTAATTAATGAAGCTGTCTCCTCCCAGGCAAAGCCTTTGGCTGTGTTGGAGGGTACATCGCCAGCACGAGTTCTCTGATTGACACGGTACGGTCCTATGCTGCTGGCTTCATCTTCACCACCTCTCTGCCACCCATGCTGCTGGCTGGAGCCCTGGAGTCTGTGCGGATCCTGAAGAGCGCTGAGGGACGGGTGCTTCGCCGCCAGCACCAGCGCAACGTCAAGCTCATGAGACAGATGCTAATGGATGCCGGCCTCCCTGTTGTCCACTGCCCCAGCCACATCATCCCTGTGCGGGTAATGGCCTGTCTCTGATTGGACTTGCTGTGGGCTGGGCCTCTACACATGATGTACAGATGTTCTGCTTCATACCTTCCTGAAGTTGGGCTTGAGTGGGGTGACTGCCAGGGAGGGGTTGTAGCCAGCCACCCTCTGTCATGTTTCCGCCATTGGCTGACTTCACCATGAGAAGAAAGCATTTGAACCCAGCAGGCTGGGCCAGAAGTTCCCTCTCCAGAGCACTGACCTTAACAGGGTAAACACAGAGCTTGTATCTGGAAAGCTCCAGAAGCCTGAGCTTGGCCAGCTTTGAAGTATGGCTTTCTACTTAGTAAATTTCAAAATAGGTTTTGCCCTTCCCACTACAAATGGTAGCACTGTTGATGTCACAGTTGAATTAGTGTAATGAATACAG
>NW_012118232.1:329070-336614 GCF_000951035.1 Colobus angolensis palliatus
GGTTCACGCCATTCTCCTGCCTCAGCCTCCTGAGTAGCTAGGAATACAGGCGCCTGCCACTACGCCCGGCTAATTTTTTGTATTTTGGGGTTTCATCATGTTAGCCAGGATGGTCTCGATCTCCTGACCTCATGATCCGCCTGCCTCGGTCTCCCAAAGTGCTGGGATTACAGGCGTGAGCCACAGTGCCTATTTCTTCTTTTTCCCAGTAACTAAGCATGCCCTCAAATGGTTCAAAACCCTAAAAGATATTTATTGTCTGATTCACATCAAGAGGGTGGAGAGTCATTTTGGGAGCTCTGAGGGAGCCTGAGAATCTGCTCAGTGTTCCCGGTGCCCCCTTGTCTACATGGCTGAAGGATACATGGTAATGACTTGCAGGGAGAAGAGGCCTCTGAAGGCTTGAGTCCCTGCTGGCCCCCCGGAGTCCAGCTCACATTTATCTTCGCCACTGCCCTCTACTCCGTGACGTTGTATAATCCTTGAATAACCCCACACGTAATCCCCTCTGATAAGAGGAATTGCTCAACATGTTCAACTGCCCCGTGGTTCTATACTGCCCCACCCATGTCCAACCTAAAGGCAGAGACAGAAGGGGGCTGTTAGCCACAGGTCAGCTCTGCCTCAAAGGTACATTGCCCTCCCAAGCCGGCCCAGCATGGCTCAGCTTCCTCATGGGCTCTCTGTTCTATTGGAAATGCTGGGTTTAAACTGTCATGTGGCAGTGTTGGAGCAGCTTTTTCCCTACAGGTCTGTGAAATCAAGCCCAACTCGGGGTTTTATTTTTCTCTTTATTTATTTTTATGAAAGCCTTAAAATTTTTATAAAAGCCTTATCTCAATAGAGATATAACTCACATACCATAAAATTCACCCTTTAAAGTATCCAAGTCCATGATTTTTAAATACACTCCCAGTGTTATGCAACCATCACTTCTATCTGATTCTAGAACATTTTCATCGCCTCAGAAGCCGCTGCCCATTAGGAGTCACTCCTCTTTTCCCCATCCCCAGCCCCTGTCAACCACGAGTCTTTCTGTCTCTGTGGATTTGCCTTTTCTGGACCTTGTGTCTAAGTGGAAGCATACGGCGTGTGCTCCTTTGTGTCTGTCTTCTTCCAGCATCATGTCTGCAAGGCTCATCCATGCTGTAGCATTCATCAGCACTTCATTTCTTTCTGTTGTCAAATAACCTTCCATTGTACAGATTTACCACATTTTGTTTATCCATCTATTGGTGGACATTTGGTTGTTTCTCTTGTTAACTATTATGACTAATGCTGCTATGAACATTTGTGTATGAGTGTTTATGTGGACATATGTATTCATTTCTTTTGTGTATATTACTCCCTTTAATATTTAAAAACTGCTTCTCCTCAGAGAATCTGCTGGTCACGTGGAAGCAAGTGGGGCTGGAACTGAAGCCGCATTCCTCAGCTGAGTGCAACTTCTGCAGGAGGCCACTGCATTTTGAAGTGATGAGTGAAAGAGAGAAGTCCTATTTCTCAGGCTTGAGCAAGTTGGTATCTGCTCAGGCCTGAGCATGACCTCAATTATTCCACTTAACCCCAGGCCATTATCATATCCAGATAGTCTTCAGAGTTGTCTTTATATGTGAATTAAGTTATATTAAATTTTAATCTATAGTAAAAACATAGTCCTGGAAATAAATTCTTGTTTAAGTGGTGGCTCTTTCTGCTATTGGCTACTGAATAAAATTCTTCATTGACTGGACACAGTGGCTCACACCTGTAATCACAACACTTGGGAGGCCAAAGCAAGAAGATCACTTGAGGCCAGGAGTTTAAAGCTGCAGTAAGCCATGATTGCTGCACTGCACTCCAGCCTGGGTGACAGAGCAAGACTGCCTCTAAAATAAAAAGTAATAATTGTCATCATCCCTTTAAGTTCAGTCTGTATTCTAGGAATGAATAAACTGAATAAAGTACTGGAGCTCTGGTAATGGCTTCAGAGCAGGAGAGGCAGAACCTCCCACAGCTTGAACCCTGCTACCTCCTTAATGCCTACTGTATCCAGTGGCTGACCCAGCTGCACCCGGCAACTGAACAGTTTTGAAAGGGTGACACCACCTTGGCGGCCGGTTTCACTTTAAACTTCTCACTTCATATCTTCAGTGAACAGTGCTGCCTCGCAGTCCTGCTACAGCTGCCTCCCCTTGACTTTCCCTTTTAGCTACTGCCTTGACCCCATTTTTCCCTGTGAAAGTCTGGGCATCAGAAGACTGGCTTGTCTGTCACCACCCCATCCTCCAGCCTGTCAGCTTCCTGCGTCTGTAGTTGTGTCCCATCCAGCAAAAGCGGAGGGGTTTGTGCTCCTCACCCTGCCTCTCTCCATTTGTCTTTCAGGTCCTGTTGCTTCTTGCACAGTCCTACAACCATCTCTTTGCTGCGGAATTTCTCCCCCTCTGCTGGTTCATTCTCCTTGGCCAGCAGAGGCTTTGTCCCCCTTCTGAAAAATAAGCTTGTTCTGTCTAGAACCTCTTCTTGTTCCCCTTGCCTCTCTGTGCTGCCCCTATTCTGGGCAGTCACCCTTTCATCCCTGTTCTCTAGGAAGGCTGCTCATTTCTCACATCTGTCTCTCATCTTGCCAAGTCCAGTGGCCAGTTCTGTCTTCCTTTATTGGATCTCAGTGATATTTGCAGTGGTTGTCCTTGGCCTTTTTGAAGCTTCTCCTCTAAGCTGTGCAACTAACCTCTGCTGATTGTTTTCCCCCTACCTCATGAGCTGCTCCTTGCTCCATTTGGCTGGGTCTGCCTGTGAATGTTGATGGCCCCACGAGGCTGGTCTCTTAACTGTACTCAACTCCCCACCCAGCCCTGGGCTTTTTTTTTTTTTTGAGACGGAGTCTCGTTCTGTCGCCCAGGCTGGAGTGCAGTAGCCAGATCTCGGCTCACTGCAAGCTCTGCCTCCCGGGTTTACGCCATTCTCCTGCTTCAGCCTCCTGAGTAGCTGGGACTACAGGCCTCCGCCACCTCGCCCGGCTAGTTTTTTTGTATTTCTTAGTAGAGACGGGGTTTCACCATGTTAGCCAGGATGGTCTCGATCTCCTGACCTTGTGATCCGCCCGTCTTGGCCTCCTAAAGTGCTGGGATTACAGGCTTGAGCCACCGCACCTGGCCCAGCCCTGGGCTTTAAGCTGCATCTGTGCACTGCCATCTATGCCTGGGTGTCAAACAGGCACCTCCAACCACACAGGCACGGAGGACACCCCGGGTCTGCTGCCCCTCCTTGTCTGGTCTTCTCCTTGCCTTATCTGCCCAAACACCAGACCTCTCCTGTGGGAAATCAACCCTTTCCCTCCCATGCACACTACTGGCAAGTCCTCTACTAGCAAGTTCCACCTCTGAAGTGAATCTCAGGCCAGGTCACATCTCATCCCCTCCTCTGCCACCATCCTCGTCATGCCTCCATATGGCATCTGCCCGACTCACCCCAAGAGCAGCCTGAAAGATCTTTTAAAAATAAAATCAGATCATGTCCCTACCCGGCAGAAAACTTTCCTGGGTCTTCCAGTCACACTCAGATTAATTCAGGCTGGGCATGGTGGCTGATACCTGTAATCCCAGCACTTTGGGAGGCTGAGGTGGGAGAATTGGTTGAGCCCAGGAGTTTGTGAGAGTAGCCTGGGCAACAATGGGAAATCCCATCTCTACAAATAATTTAAAAATTAGCCAGGTGTGGTGGTGCACACCTGTAGTCCAGCTGCTCGGGAGGCTGAGGTGGGAGGATCGTTTGAGCCCGGGAAGTCGAGGCTGCAGTGAGCTGAGACTGCACCACTGCACTCGTGCCTGGGAGAGCAAGACCCTGACTCAAAAACCCTAGGCCAGGCACAGTAGCTCACACCTGTAAGTAATCCCAGCACTTTGGGAGGGCAAGGCGGGTGAATCACTTGAGGTCAGGAGTTTGAGACCAGCCTGGCCAACATGGTGAAACCCTGTCTCTACTAAAAATACAAAAAATTTGCCAGGCGTGGTGGCACGCACCTGTAATCCCAGCTACTCAGGAGGCTGAGGCAGGAGAATTGCTTGAACCCAGGAGGCGGAGGTTGCAGTGAGCCAAGATCATAGCACTGCACTCCAGCCTGGGTGATAGAGTGAGACTCCATCTCAAAACAAAACCCTAAACTCCTCACACAGGCTGGCAAAGTTGGGATCAAGGTCCCATCCAGTTCTCCAGACCCATCTCCCATCCTACCCTCGTTTGTTCACTGTGGGCCTCAAATACCTAGGTTCTGTGCAACTTCCAGGCCCTGGTGTAAGCCATTCTTTCTCTGCCAGGATGCTTCTCCCCTGGATCATGGTGTGGCTGCCTCTCTTCACTCAGACAAGGGTCCCCAAGGAGACCCCCATTGAGCATGCCGGCTAAGGCAGACTGTCTTGCAGTCTCACCATTGCTTGGTCTCTGACATGATGCCCTTCAGAGCTCTGGTCACCACCCACAATGACTTTTCCCCTGCTGGCCATTTGCCCTGTTGTAATGTCATCTGCCTGACGACAGGTGCCCGTCTTCTCACTTCCGTGTCCTCAAAGTCCAGCACGGTGCCTGATACATAGTGGGTGCTAAACATATGTATACTGAATGAATGAAAAAGAAACCCAATGGCAACAGGTCAAGTTCACTAGAAAGAGAGTTGAAGCAAAACCAAGCAGCTGGAGTTGAGCAGAGTCCTTTGACCTCGCCTCCCTTCTCATAGCTCTAGAAACGGCAGCTATGTTTTCTCCTCTCTGGACAGAGTTGGGCTGGCTGCCCGGAAGCTGGCAGTGGGCCTGGGGCACACACCCTCAGAGCTCCGCTGAGTCACAGTCCCATCAGATAAAACCATACACCTAGTCAGGCTACAGGGCTTGATGGAAACCACATCACCACCGAATCATGATTCGGTTCCTTCCTGCTCAGGAAACGGGCCTCGCTCAGCATTCCCTGCTCTGCTGCTTCGCAGGAGCTTTCAGGGCTTTCTATGGTCCCTCTCATTTCCACGCCCAGGACCCCATCACCTCCCTTCCTTCAAATGGGATTGTTTTCCTCCAGCTGGGGTAATGTTGCTACCTGAATGCTTAGGAAGAGCCACTCCTCCTTTGTAAGACCCAGAAGCAAGGCACTCAGGCGCATGTGCCCCTCCCTGCTTCTTGGGGTTATGAGAACAAAGGACCAGGTGACCTGCAGGAAGTAGGCGGGATTCGTGAACTGCTTAAAAATGGGGGTTTGGGCCGGGCTCCATGGCTCAAGCCTGTAATCCCAAAATTCTGGGAGGCCAAAGCAGGTGGATCACTTGAGGTCAGGAGTTCGAAACCAGCCTGGGCAACATGATGAAACCCCATCTCTACTAAAAATACAATAAATTAGTCAGGAGTGGTGGTGCATACTTTTATCCCAGCTACTTGGGAGGCTGAGGCAGGAGAATCACTTGAACCCAGGAGGCAGAGGTTGCAGTGAGCCAAGATCACACCACTGCATTCCAGCCTGGGCAACAGAGCGAGACTCCGTCTTAAAAAAAAAAAAAAAAAAGAAGTTTGGCTTTTGCAAGCAACTCTCACGTGAAACTACGATGTCATGAAAGTTCTCTAAGGATATTTAGAAGCTGACGGCATTAAATAAGGTGTCCTAAAGGGAAAAGGGCAAACTGTATTTGAAATCTTAGTGAACAGACATTCCTCACCTTGAAGTTTTCCTCCTATCAGGTTGCCTGAGTCTCCTGCCTGCTCCTCTACTTTCTCGTCTTAGGGAGCACTCTCTGCCCTGGTCCTGCTCCCATAGAAAGCTGTTGCCCCAGCTTCATGTGCCTCTGATACAACCATATCTGAACCCTGTCAGTGCTCTGGGAGGGGGCCCTGGCCCAGAGGATCATTGGGTGGAGACAGAAACACTGAAGCCGCATCAGTTGAGGGTCCTGCGTGTAAATCCCATCACCTAATAATAACTGAGGCCCTACTCAGTGTTTCAGACCCTTACCATATTATGCGAATCCCTCCAACGTCCTGCAGAGTAGCGCTGCTCATTCCCATTTATAGAACAAGCAAGCTGAGGCTCCAGAAGGGGAGGTCATCTGCCCGAGACAACCCAAATGGCAGAACTGGCAGGCAAGCCCAGGCAATCTGGTCTGAGTCCTGTCTCTTTCCTGGCCATGCTGATGGGCAAAGATGGCTGCTGCATGGAGGAGAGCCTGGAGCCATCTCTGAGCACCCTTCCTGATTACAGTACAGAGGGCGCTGCCTTCTACCCAGCCCCACTCTGGTCCAGCTCCAACCACTTCCTGAAGGACCTCAGATAGTGGTGCTTGGCTTCTCTGATCATGTAGACAGCACAGAGCCAAGTGCCACAGACCCCCCCAACTCACTTGAGCCGAGCCCAACAGCCCCCCACCATGGCCCGTGCGCTTCCTCTCCAAATGCTCTCCTGAATCTCCAGCCCCAAAAGCATCAGGACTGTGAAGGTGGGCGGGGAGTGGGGAGATGGAAGGTCCACCAGGAACTGCCGGAGGGTAGGTCTGGCAATCCCAAGAGAGGCAGGTTTGCCTTGCCTCTCGCATGCAAAATACAGTTCCCTGAATGGGACTCTGTTTCCAGCTCCCTGTCCCTGCCCCTGATTGTGGCCAGAATAGTCTCAGAGCCACTCAACAGGGGACTCCCCTAGACTCCAGCCTGGGGAAAAGGACTGTTGTTTTCTTTTCTCTGCAGGCAGCCAAGGAAGGATGACAGGTTGGGTCAGAGCCCACGTGGGGCACGGGGCTTCCGATTGGTAGGTCAGAGACCTTCCTTCTTTCAGATGAGCAGACAACAGGGAACTCCAGCCCACTACAGGAGCCCCTGTACCCAAGTCAGAAAGAAGACGGCAGCCTACACTTCCCCACAGCCATGTCCTGGGGAGTGGGGCAAAAGCAAGCCTCCAAGGGCTGCCTATGACCAGCCCACCAAGTTAGCTGTCTGCTGCCAGCTCCAGCTCTCCCCTCCAGAGGCCCTGAGTGGACAAGCAGATCTCAAACCGGCCTGGGCCGGCCAAACTGGGCTCCAGCTCTGACCTGTCAGCCTGCATATTTCTCCCCTGCTCCTCAAAGGGCAGGTTTGGCTGCGGTAATGGTGTAGGCTGCCTGTCCAAGAGAAGGCCCCTCAGGGGCTCCAGGCCTGACGCTCCTCATGGCTCCACAGAGTGTGGAGGAGACCCTGCTGAGGACAGACCCTGACCTCTCCAAACACTGGTCATCAGGGCTCCCAGCTCTATCCTGAAATGTACACTATCAAATATAGAGGCTCATACCTGTAATCCCAGCACTTCGGGAGGCTGAGGCCGGAGGATTGCTTGAGCCCAGGAGCTTAAGACCAGCCTGGGCAACATGGTGAAACCCCGTCTCTACTAAAAATATAAAAATTACCTGGGTGTGGTGACACATGCCTGTAGTCTCAGCTACATGGAAGGGCGAGGTGGAGCACCTGGGCCCAGAAGGTTGTGGCTGCAGTGAGCTGTGATCCCACCATTGCACTGCATTCCAGCCTGGGTGACACAGCAAGACAGTGGCTAAAAAAAAAAAAAAA
>NW_012118232.1:337064-355834 GCF_000951035.1 Colobus angolensis palliatus
AGGAAGGGGGTAGGGAGGGAGGGAGGTGACTTGCCTAGGTATCCCTTTAATATCAGAATGGAGAGACCCAGCAAGTACCTGCAGACGGAAAGAGAAAGGGGTGGATTCTCCTGTCTGTGGCTCCCAGCTCCCTGCTGCAAGGATGCACCCACAGGCCTTCCTCTCCCCAACCTGAACCAGCCTTCTCCGCCTGGCACAGGCGTGGCCACCAAAGGGCACAATCACCCCTCCACCCTTGCTGCAATTCATTCTCCCCTTCCATTTTGGAATGAACAGTCCCCAGAGCTGCTGCCACTCAAGACTTTGCTGAGTGCCAGAAAGGAACCAAGCCTGCAGTTTCTCTGCCCTCAAGGCATTCCAGTCCAGTAGGTGAGGGAGACAAATACCTGAGATCCATCAACAAAGGGGTGCTGCCAAGTCTGTCAGGGGCTGCCCGGCTCTGCATGGGAAAGGTAGGGCTGGGCATTCTGGGCGGGGCTAAAAGGGGCCCCTGCTCTCTGGGAAGGACCAAAACCACATCCAAAGACCATCATCAGACTCCCCAGAGAACTGAGCTTAGCAGCTTCCTCCCCTGAAGACCTCTGTCCTGTCTTTATGGCAATTTTCCCTAAGCTGCTTCGTGGAGGCCTGGAGAATTCTCCCTTCCCTCCTCCTGTCCATGCCTCCAGTGAGCTCAAGATTAGCCATCTAGCCTTCGGCAGCATTTATTGAGTGCCTGCTCTGTGCCTGGTGTGGGGTGAGGGAGGCAAGCAGGGGAGGGTCAGAGCCAGGCAGGCAGAGGTGAGGTGAGCGTGGAGGTGGCGCCGTGCAGGATTCCAGCTCAGGGCTATTCGGCCGTGGGTCCCTGGCAGAAGTTCCGGTTATAGAAGTGGTGGTTGTCTCTGGTCAGGGCCATGCCCAGCTGGGCCCAGAAGCTGCGCTGACCACTGGGCTGGTGGGGCCAGAGGAGGACACTCTGGCGGCAGAGGCGCTGGCGCAGCCGCACGTAGCGGGAACGGCGGCCATCGGGGCTCAGGATCACCAGCACCACGACGTCCTTGCGGTCCTCCAGCAGGCGCTGCTGGGCCAGCAGGAAGCTGGCACGCAAGAGGCCACTGACCCGGTCCGTGTGGGCCAGCACAAACAGCGTCTTGCGGCTGCCATAGACCGAGGCCCACAAGTTCTCAAAGAGGGTCTTGCCAGGCAACCAGTCGCGCTCCTCCAGGCACAGGCGGAGTGCCCAGCGCCCACGGCGCTCCTCCAGCTGCCCCCGAAGCTCATTGTACACCCAGTCTGCCACTGCGCTCTGTGTCTTGTCAAAGACCACGAAGGCATCGTAGGGCAGGGCATCCTCACCTTGCCCACTTTGCCGCCCCCGCCAGGGAAGCCAGGCCAGGCACAGGTGGAAGCAGTACCAGAGGTCCCAGCCACAGAGGTGATGCAGCATGGGCACACCCAGGCCCAGAGCCACAGCCAGCAGCGAGAGGGTGAAACAGTCCCAGGAGAGGGCCTCGTCCAGGCAGAGGCGCAGGTCCTGCGCGAAGATGCTGAGGCCCTGGAGCTGGCCTGGACTGCCACACTTCACCCGGCTGGGCAGACCAGGCACAGCAGCCTGCACCTCCAGCAGGAAGTCTATAAAGGCCGCCCCACAGGCACAGTGCAGAGGGTTGGCGCTGACATCTAGTATTTGCAGGGCACTCGCCAGGGGCCCAAACCAGGAGGGGTCCACTGTCTTGAGGGCATTGGCACTGAGGTTGAGCTCTCGAAGCTCCTTGGCCTTGGAAAAGAAGCCGGGGGCCACGAAGCTGATGCTGTTGCAGCTGACGTCCAGCCTCCGGAGCCGGGTGCCAGAGGGCAGGCTGCCATTGGTCAGGGCCTTCAGTTGGTTTCCCGCCAGGTCGAGGACTTCCAGTTTGGGTAGGTGGATGAGGCTCCTCCACCTAAAGAAGGCCAAGTAATTGTCACGGAGACGCAGCACTTGCAGGCTCTTGGGGAGTTTGCCCAGGGTGTGGGGCAGGAGGGTGTGCAGGCGATTCTGGGACAAGTCCAGCCAGATCAATACGCTCAGGCCTTGGAAGAAGTGCAGATAGAGGTCTCCCTCGGCCCACATACGGCCCAGCGCATTGCCGCTGAAGTCCAGGGCCCGCAGCGACGTGCTGCAGAGCTGCTGGGACACTTGGCTGTGGATGTTGTTGTGGGCCAGGCTGAGGTGGCGCAGGGTGCGCAGGTGGGCCACGAAGCTGAAGTTGTGGCCCACGCCCTGCATGCCAAAGGGCTGGCTGTTGTAGCTGAGGTCCAGGGCCTCCAGTCGCGGTAGCTCCGTGAACGAGTGCTCATGGTACAGGTCCAGCTTATTGTGGGACAGGTCCAGCACCTGCAGACTGGTCAGCGGCAGGAACTGGGAGCCATTGACTGCCTGCGAGATGCAGTTGTGGCTCAGGCGCAGGCACTGCAGGTGTGAGAGCTGGGCAAACATCTCTGGCTGCACGGTCACCAGGTTGTTCCGTGATAGATCCAAGGTGAAGTTGAGGGTGCTGCAGTTGGGCCTGAAGTCTTCAGAGCTGGGAGTGTCCACTGGGGCTGGAGCAAGGTCCCCAGGCTGCAGCCAGACCTTCTCCCCTCCATCCACCTCCTGCATGGTGGCTGTCAGCTCTGAAGCTCCGCTGATGCGGTTGTCTGACAGGTCCACATAGCGCAGGCCAGGGAAGGCCCTGAAGATGCCAAGCTGGGCCTGGCTGATGAAGTTCATCTGCAGACGCAGAGTCTGGAGCACGGGCAGGTGGGCCAGTGGCCGGAGCGTGGTCTCATCGAGTGAGCGGAAGAAGATGCCGTGCATGTCCAGCTCCTTCAGTGCGACCAGGCTCCCGAAGGAGGGGGCCAGAGACAGGTGGGCAAAGGACACCCTCTTGTGGTAATTGAAGGACAGGTTGAGCTTGCGCAGCTGTGTTAGGCCCTGGAAGGCCTTGGTTTTGGTGATGCATTTGTAGAGGAAGTTCTCACTCAGGTCCAGCACTCGGAGGTTTCCAAGCCCACGGAACCAACTGGCATTCAACCAGGAGAGAGAACTGTCCTTCAACACCAGGCCTTCAAGACGGCTCAGGTGGCTGAAGGTGTCGGGATGTAGCTGGGGGAAGTGACGAGGGCACTCCATGCAGGGGTTGGGAGCGTGGTCGCAGCGGCGGCAATTTCCGCCCACATCGAGCACACGCAGGGCGGTCAGATTGGCTAGGTCCTCAGGCGCCAGTTTGATGATGCGGTTGTAGGACAACAGCAGATACTCCAGGCTGGAAGGCAGGTTGCGGGGCACCACAGTGAGGTTGTTGTACTTGAGTGACAGGTGGGTGAGGTTGCCCAGGCCAAGGAGGGCACCTGGGGCCACCTCCAGTTCCTGCCTGCAGGGGTTCTTGTAATAACAGTTGCCATCCATGAATAGGAAGCGCAGGCTATGCAGGCTGGCGAGGCTGTCAGAGCCTAGCACCAGGATGTTGGTGTGGCTGAGGGACAGGGATATGAGGGATTTGGGCAGCGCAGGCACAGTCGTGATGCTATTGTAGCTCAGGTTTAGCTCTTCCAGGGTGGGCACAGCCAAGAATGTGCTGGGCTCAATGGTCATGTGGCAGGGGAAGTGCATGGGGCTGAGGCCAACCGGCGGGCAGTTCCACTTGAGGTTGAGACGCCGCAGGCTGGGCAGGTGGGCAAAGTCAGAATCATGGAGGTGGTGGATGCGGTTGGAGGACAAGGAAAGGCTGGTGACGTTGCCACGGGGTGCTGCTGCGGAGAAGTGGGGCACAGACTTCAGGAACAGCCAGTTGCAGTTCACCAGGCCGTGGGGCTGGAGCTCACAGGGTAGGAAGGCAGGCAAGGTACCCAGGGCCAGGGTCGTGGCCAGTACCATGGCCTGCACCAGGAGAGACAGAGGGTGCAGGGCGCTGCAGCAGAAACCCTGTGGGTGTGGGAGGGCTGTGTGAGTGGTCGGCCCCCAGCTCCACCTCCACCCACTCCACTTCATGGGCATCTTCCAACCCCTCTCCCCAGGCCCTACCTGCAGAAGTTCTTCCCTGGCTGCCAAGCCCCATTCCCAACCTCCATGGCTTGTGGGGAGCCTGAACTCGGTCTCAGACCATCTTGGACTCAGAATTAGGCCTCAGAACCAGGACTGAGACCTAGAATCCAGACTTATGATCTGGAGCTTTCACCATAACCAATCCCTGGTTATACAAGGCCAGGCAAGGTGGCCCATGGCACCCGCGGTCTCTCCCCGACTTTCCATTCCTGCTCCTGAGCAAGGTGGCAGCTGGCTCCCTCCCCTCCAGCTGCCCTGAAATCTGCTCTCTGCCCCCCACCAGCCTCCCCACAACCCCTTCCTTTCCCTTCAGCCAAGATCCAGGCAGGCATGAGAGTCTCCCACTATGGCCTGGGCCGGCTGCCTCCCAGGGACCCTGGCCAGCGGGCACTGCACAGCTCCATCACTCTCTGCCCGTCTCACCTAGCCCGAGAGCCCTCGCCCTATGGGTCAGAACAAATGGAAGGAGGGGTGGCCAGCAAAGTGCCAGACAAAGCCAGCCCAAGCTGTAGTCCCAGTGAGACCCAAACCCAGGCTCCAGACCCAGCTCTGTCATTGCCTCAGCCCCCTCGTCCCCTCTGTGGGTTTGGATCTCATTGCTCAGAAGAGGGCTTCAGTGGCCAGGCGCAGTGGCTCACACCTGTAATCCCAGCACTGTGGGAGGCTGAAGTGGGCGGATCACCTGAGGTCGAGAGTTTAAGACCAGCCTGACCAACATGGAGAAACCCTGGCTCTACTAAAAATACAGAATTAGCTGGGTATGGTGGTGCAAGCCTGTAATCCCAGCTACTTGGGAGGCTGAGGCAGGAGAATCCCTTGAACCCGGGAGGTGGAGACTGCAGTGAGCCGAGATCAAGCCACTACACTCCAACCTGGGCAACAAGAGTGAAACTCTGTCTCAAAAAAAAAAAAAAAAAAAAAAAAAAAAAAAAAATCAAAAAGGGAAGTGGAGGGGAAAGAAAAAAAAAAAACCTTTTAAAAAAAAAAAAAAAAAAAAAAAAAGAAGAGGGCTTCAGCTCTGATGTCTTCAGGATTCAGTGAGGGCCATGTGGGTGACAACGTGTCACTGTTGCTTGCAGCTGCCAAGCCCACCTCTTTCCTCACCCCTTCCCAGGATATCCCTTTCCCCAGGGGACCGACAGCTGTTGTCCTACCATGCTGGGGAGCAGGGACTTCTCCAGAGTGTCTGGCGGGCAGACTGGACAGCAGCTGCAGGGCAGGATGCTTCACACTCGAGGTCCCTTCCCACGGGGGCAGAAGCGGCTCAGAGAATAGAGGAAGTAAGACTTTTATACCAGCCTAGTAGCTCCCCCTCCACTCTGCCCATGGTGAGGAGGACAGGGTCCCATGAGTCCAAGGCCATTTGCATAGTCAAATGGCAGACAGCTCCTTCACCCCTTCCTCTTTCCACTCCCCTCTCAGACAGCCAACATCCCACGAGGGCCTCACATCTGTCCTCTACCAAGCCCAGGGAGGAGCTAATGCCCACAGCCCAGGCGGAGAGCAGGGAGAGATGGGAATTTGGGATAGCACCAGTAGCGGTACACCTTGCTGGGCACTCCCCATTCTAAGAGGACTCTTCCACCCTCAGGTCTTGGCTCCCACACCACAGCTGTGCCCTCAGGACAGTGGCTCCCGACTTGTCCTTTCCTGCCCTTGTGGGCACCATCTCCAGAGTTCTGCAGGGCCTCGTGTGTGGAGGGCCAGGGTGTAGCTTGAGCGGGAGGCTGGGTTGCACCTGCCTTCACCACAGCCTTGCAACCTCTTCCGGAAACAAGACCTCCTCCTCCGCATTCTCAGAGCCCCTGGAGCCCCATCAGAGCACATATCATGTCACTCCAGATGGGGCTCCTAGGGGCCAGGTGTGCGCTGGCCCAGTGGGGCCCCCAGCCAGTCCTCCCCATCAGTTCTTCCCACACTCCTTCTGACCTAGGGGACAGGACTCAGATTCCTCGGGCCCAAAGCCTCAGTTGACCCCGGGCCCCTCAGCAAGTCCTGCTGGGTCCACCATGCTGAAGGGTGTGCCCGCAGCCCACTGCCCCCATGTCCACCAGCCTCCATCCTCTCTCCTAGACCCACGCCACCGCCCTTCTGGCTGTCCTGCCCTGCTCTCCACCCTCCAAGGGCTGGTCACATTCAGCCCCTACAGGAACCTAAGTCACTCTGGGTCCCTTCTCTGTTCAGACCCCTCCCTGGCTGACTCTGGAGTCAAAGGCACAGTCCACAAATGGCCAACAAGGCCCTATGGGACCTACCTTCTGCTGTTCCCCTGAGTGCTCTCCAGGCTCACTGGCCTGCTTGCAGTTGACTGAGTAGCCCCTGGGCACCCTCCTGCCTCAGGGTCTTGGGATGTGCTCTTCCCTCTGCCTGGAAACTCTCCCAAGTCTCACATGACCCTTCCTTCGCCTCCATTATGTCTCTGCTCCCATGTCACTCTCTCAACAGGGCCATCCAGCCTTCTTAGAAACCTCCCACCCCAGATCTGGCACTCCTAAGCCTGCTCTGTTTCTCTTTGTCCTAGCATTTTTTAACTGCTAGCACACCAGATCACTGATCTTTCATGGTTTATTGTATATTGTCTTATTCCTCTGCTGGAATGTCAGCTTCATGAGGGTCGTAATCTTTCATTTGCATCCCCAGGATCCAGTGCAGTGCCCAGCACATAGCAAGTGTTTGATATCTGCTGAATTATGTGTATCCAGCAGTCAGCTCTGTGCAGGCACGGATAGGGCGTTTCTGAGTGAAGGCTGAATGAACGAAAGAATGAATGAACAAATGAGGTTGCTGCTGGGAGGAGGCAAGGCTGTACATCTGCCAGCCTGCTCCCCGCAGGCCCACTCTGGGTGGGCATCATGACAGGCAGGCTCCAAAGTGCCAGGCATCCAGCTAGTTCAGCAGCAGGGGGCGATGGCATCGTCTTCCTGCCCACCTGGGAGCCAGTGTTTAGGCTGGGCAAGGATAAGCCTCCTCTGGATCCTAGCTAGGGTCTGGCTCTCCTCTCTACAATTCTAAGGGCTTGAGCAGGGGCTCAGAAAGGCGCCAGGGATGGAATGTTGCCCTGAGCCAGGAGGGAGAGCAGTGCCCACTCAGCAGCTGGGCTGCAGGCATCAACCCCATGCTTCCACTCCTGCCTGCCTGGGGAGGCAGCTGCATTCACTCCGTCCATCCACCTCTCAGAGGCATACACCAAAGCTCGGGCTCCTGTAGAGCCCCAAGCATGAGACTTTCCCAGAGTCCCTTGGACCAGGGACCCAGACCCCCATACTCAGCAGCAGCCCTGCCTCCTTTGGAGGCAGAAAACCAGAGAGGCCAGTAAGCTGACAGAGGGGTCTGTACACACACGTACAACACGTACAGACCCATGCACATGGACATACTCAGCTTGGAGACACCGATACCGATGTCCGCAGAAAAACCTGTCCTGGCCTCAGCCCAGGGAGGCTGGGAAGCCTTTGGGGATGAGCCCTTATCCCATGTGGAAGGCTGCATAAAATCCCTCTCAGAGATCCTTGTCCTAATTCCCCAAACCTGCAAACACAGGACGCCAAAGCCCCACATAGAGTATGGCGAAAGGACTTCACAGATGTGATTAAGTTACCCATCTTGAAGAGGGTAGGTGGTGGGGGCGGGGAGGGTGACTGCAATTACAATATCCCTTATGAAACGGACACAGAGGGAGATTCGACTACAAAAGGTCACAGGAGCCCAGAGGCCGAGGGAAGCAGAATCAGAGATGTCACCACTGGCTTTGAAAGTGGAGGAAGGGGCCCCAAGCCAAGGAATACAGCCAGAAAAGGCCAGGAGATGGGTTCTCCTGAGGGGCCCAGACAGAGTCAGCCCTGCCAACACCTCAGCTTTGGCCCTGTGAGACCCATCTCAGTCTTCCAGCCTCCAGAACTGTAAGAAAATACACTTGGGTTTCTTGTAAGCTACTAAGTTGGTGGTAATCTGTTACAGCAGCCACAGCAAATGACCATACACAGATCCCTCATATCACAGCGGAGGCGCGCCTGCCTCTCAAGCAGGGCTCCTGTTAACTGGGAGACCCGAGTGAGGCTGCGCACCCCCTCACAGGCACAGCCTCTCCCACACACCTGGCGGCGGAATGCTGGGGCTCCACCTCACAGGCTGGCAGTCCCCTCTCCCCTACTGGGAAAGGACATGCACAAGACTGCCCAATTCCCAGGGCCAGAGGTGGTCTCTCAGGGCCAAGCACAAGTCTTGATTTAAAAATATTTTATTCTTTAGAAAATACAGCATTCAACCATCCCAAACTGCAGTGACCCCTGCCCCAGCCCTGACTGGCCCCACCTCTTGTGGCCCAAGGTTTCTGGGCTGTGCTGGGACCCTAGTCTCAGCTGCCCGGGAGGCCAGGTTCATCCAGGCCCCTGACCCAGCCCCCTTAAGCCAGGCAGGGTTCCCAGACACCCTGGGAACACACATGAGATGCAGGGACAGCAACAGGGAAGGGTCACAAAATGCCAGCCCGGTGGCCCTCGGACGCTGCAAGTGCGTTCGGCCGCCAGCCCTCCTGCCCTCCTGGAAACACTTTCCTGGAGCCCAGGAAGGAGGACGGTGGCAGGGAGCGGAAGGCGAGCAGCCCCACAGTCCACATATGGCTGGCCCTGTTCCAGCCTCCTAGCTGTCATCCCCATTTTCGCCCGGGCCGCGGATGAGGCGCTTATGGCCCCGCTTGCCCCCTGGGCCCTTGGGCTTGGCGAAGGCCTGCTTGAAGGCATGTTGCTTGGGGTGCACCTCGTCGTAGAGGAACTCCGCCGTCAGCTCTGCCCCATCGCCAATCTCAATCTGCATGGGGCAAGGCAGTGGTCACCCCAATGGGAGGGGCTCTGACACACACCACCCCTGGTGGCCCCCACCTCTGGGGTACCCCTTGATCTCACATCCTAGCCCTGGGGTCTCCTGGGGTCTCCCGTTGAATCCCCACCTGGAATGCCACCCCCAGGAGAACAAGAGCTTCGGGGCTGCTGCCCTGCATGCCTTGGACTCTGCCTGCTGGGGCCACTTCCTCCCCGTCTCCAGGCCCAGGGACAGGACGTGACACGTGGCCAGGACTTGGACTTTTCTGAGCCACCGATCAGCTGGGCAGCTTCGGGCCATGCGTGTCACCCCTTGGGCCTCAGATGCCCTGTGATCAACATGGCAGCAATGATTCCTGCTCTGCCGTCATCTCAGGACCCCAGCGCGTCACATGGAGACTGGGGTGACAGGGCCTGGGGAGGCGAGGGCCTGGGGAGGGGCCTACTTTCTTGGCGATCTCCAGATGGAAGTCCTGCTCCACGGAGTCGAGAAGGCGGCTCTTGCAGCTGGAGTAGAGCATGCGCTCCTTGATGCTGCACTTGTACCCCGGCATGGAGTAGATGAACACTGTAGGGGGCAGGAGGTGAGCCTGGGAAGCCTGGGAAACCTGCTGACCTTCACACCCAGAGCGGGCCTGCCCCACTGCAGACCAGCCCTGCTTCCACCCAGCCACAGGCTTGGCGGCCCTGCCATGGCCACTCACCTACAGACTCAAGGGGGTCGCCCTCATGGGTGTGCTTGTAGAGGAAGAAGTGATAGCGGGCAGCATCTCGGGGCACCCGGGAGGGCAGATGGGCCACATCCGTGGGCTCTGTGTGCACCAGCTCAATGGTTTCCCGTTCTAGGTCCAGCTTCTGCCCCAGGGCCAAGGGAAGATGGGAGAGCACCAGGTCGGGGCGGGTCCAGGCCCTTCTCCCCAAGAAGCTCTCAAATAGGATTAGTTGGTGGCAGGAGCCTGATGTGACCTCCCTCTCCCAAGACTCCCCTGCAATGGCCATCGCTCTATGGGGGTCCCTCTGAAGAGGCCAGTCCTGGGCCCAGCTCCAACTCTGCCCCTTTGAAGGTTGTACTATAGAGGGAACTCCCAAGGGTAGTAAACGGTAGTGACTCCTGAGACAGGATGGTGTGGAGGGTCTCAACTTCAGGGAGATACTGCCACCGGGCCAGCCCATCCTCAGAGACAAGGCCTCTGGTGGAAGCACCCTGGAAGGGAGGAGCTGTTTTGCTTGAAAGGGGCAGCCAGAACGGCCAGGGCAGAAGGACGCTGCCTAGGGAAACGGGGTGGTCAAGGAGACAACAGAGGCAATCTGGGACAGAAAGGGGCTCGGGACTGAGGGGTCAGTGTGACCCCAGGGGTATGTGTGGAGGGCAGAACGGGGCAGTGTGCTCACAGGTGTACCTGTGTATGAGCAGGGCCTGGGGGACAAGGGACCTGAGCGCATCTATGTGCACACAGTGGCTGTGCCTGAGGCGGAATAGGTAGGGATCAGGGAGGGGTGGGTGGACCATGTGTTCCCATGAGCACATGGACGAGCTGAAGGGGACAGGCTGTAGGCTGATGGGGTGGGCACTCCATGCACATCAGCACATTTGAATGGGCAGGAGTAGGGGTGGCAGCAGCGTGTGCCAGGGTAGGGAGCAGGCACCCACCAGCTGGATGTAGTTGACCATCTTCTGCTTGAGCTGCTGGAGTGCCCGTTGGGCCTCAGGCTGCAGGGGGAAGGCGAGGCCCTGCAGGGTCTGGTGCTTGCTTTCCACACTGATCTCTGTCTTCACCTGTGGGTAGGGGAATGGTGAGGGAGGCCCTCACCAGCCCAAGCAGGGTGTGGCTCCCAGGCAGCACAGGCTGCCATGGGGCCAATGTGGCCCCGAGGGCTCGAGGCTGGGGCCTCTGCTACCCAACCCACCTCATTGATGCGGATCTGCTGGAGCTCTCTCTCGGCCGAGGTCAGTGGGGCAGGTGCTGCACAAGATGACAGGTGTTTCTGGTACCCAGCAAAAGAGAGGTCGTCCTGCGGGGGTGGGGGTGAATGCAGAGCCATAAATGGGCACCTGGGGGTGGGCTAGAGGAAGCCCACCAAGCACCCCCGCTTGCAGCCCTTGAACTCCCCCAGCGCTCCCATCTTCCTTCCAAGGCTGGCACTGGCTTGCTCTTTGACCCTGCACAGTGACTTCTCTGTGGGTCCAGGACCGTGTCCCGGTAAGTCCTGGCTTAGGGCTACCTTCACAGTCCCGAAGAGCTCATCCTTGATGTGGCCACCTCCAAACTCCTTTTTCACTGTGGCCCGTGTGGCCGCATACAGCATCTTCAGCCGCACCTGAAGGGCAAGGACCAAACCATGAGAGGCCTCTGGGCAGGGCTCCCTCTCCCGGAACAGACAGGACCCTCTGGAGCGACCCGGTAGGCTCATTGTGCTGGCACACCCGGCACAGGGCCAAGACGCAGCAGGTGGCTCCCACCAGCAGGGGGAGCCCTTGACCAGCCTGACCACCGCCTCTGGAGCCAGGCTGATGCCTGGAGAGCTCGAGGTACCCAGGCTGCAGGCACAGGGCCTTGACCCTCTCTCAGACTCCCTAGGGCAGGGCCTGACAGCTCTTCCCCCGCCCTCCAGGGGCAGGCCTGTGTCCCCTCTTAGATCCCCCAGGGCAAGGCCTTGTTGTCCAGTTCGGCCCCAGCTCCCCTCCTCACTCCCCACTGGCCCAGGACTCACAGGGGAGTTATCAGGCGACCAGGCAAGGAAGAGCCATTCGAAGCCCTGAGCATTCTGTGAGTCGAGGCGGTAGAGCAGGTAGCAGGGCTGCTGGGCATCCAGCAGTGACAGCACAGCCCTGTCATAGTCCTGGTCCCAGCGGCCCACCGGTTCCTGCGAGGCACCCAGCACGAGCTGCTCTGGGGGCAGAGGCCGGGTGAGCAGCCGCTCCCAGCTCCCACCACGCCTCCCACTGCGGACCTCCAGCCTCACCGTGGCTGCCCAGCTGGCTCAGAGCTGCTGGCTGCCCCTCACCTTCCCTGGAGCCCCCAGGTCCCAGAAGTGTGAGGCTGTGTGGCTGAATGAGTGAGCAAGGGAGGGCACAAAGCTGCCACCTGGGGCTGCCCCCCTGCACATCCCCAGCGCATGCATACCGGCCCCCCGCCGCCACATACATGCGCGCAGATCACCAACACAAACAGCCACACAAAGACACATAGCGGCCGGGTGTGGTGGCTCAAGCCTGTAATCCCAGCACTTTGGGAGGCCGAGGCGGGCGGATCACGAAGTCAGGAGATCGAGACCATCCTGGCTAACATGGTGAATCCCTGTCTCTACTAAAAAAATACAAAAAACTAGCCGGGCGAGGTGGCGGGCGCCTGTAGTCCCAGCTACTCAGGAGGCTGAGGCAGGAGAATGGCGTAAACCCGGGAGGCGGAGCTTGCAGTGAGCTGAGATCCGGCCACTGCACTCCAGCCTGGGCGACAGAGCGAGACTCCGTCTCAAAAAAAAAAAAGACACACAGCTGTCAGCCCCTCACGGACACCACAACCCTGGGTGCTCCCTACCCCACCCCACCGCACAGCTGCTCAGCCCACAGTCTCCACGAAACTGCCTCCTGCTCGCCTCCTCCCCCGGGGCTCCAGCAGAAGAACTGCAGCAGACCCCCTCAGAACAAATGTGCTGAGGGGCAGATCACAGCCCCAGGCCACAGGGACCTGCAGGGGCAAAAGCCTCTGGGAAGGAGGAGCAGGGGCTCCTACCAGACCCTGCATAACCAGACATCCTGCGGCTACCTGCCAGCTGCAGTCCTTTTGAAAATGTTACAGATCCAAAGCAGCTACCATCTAAGTGCCTAGGCCCTACAGGCCTGCCAGCTCCTTGGCTGAATGGTGCATCGAGCTGCACTTGTAGGCTGGGACCTCATCTGGGCACCAGACACCAGCCTGGGTATACACAGGTCTAGCCTGGAGCAATAACTGGGGCAAAGGGACAGGCAGCCTGGCTGGGGGTCCTGGTGTCAGTCTACCAGGCTCTCCTGATGGGGGCAGGGGCCCCGATGCCTGGACACCCCAACAGGCCAGGCCCTCTGAGGCCTCGGCCTCCTCACCTGCCCACCCAGAACTCAGACAGGATCACAGTCACAGTGACTTTGAGTAGTCATGGCCTGTGTTGGCCCCCACAGCACTGCCTACATTGCTGAATTTGTTGCTAACATTTTTAAACTGGAAACTTTTACATAAGAAGTAGAATTCTCAGCCTCTCTAGAAAAATCAAGCCTCTGGCCACACTGGGGCCACCCTCAGTTGGAGAAGGACAGTGGCTGCCCATCGGGGGCCTGGACCCTCCTGGGCACTCCCAGGTACCCCAAAAACTGTCATGCAGAACTGAGATAAAAGTCAATCCAGAGATTCCTCCTGCTTAAAATCTGCAGGGACGGCAGGGTATGGTGGCTCAAGCCTGTAATCCCAGCACTTTGGGAGGCTGAGGCGGGCGGATCACGAGGTCAGGAGATGGAGACCATGGTGAAACCCCGTCTCTACTAAAAATACAAAAAAATCAGTCAGGCATGGTGGCGGGCACCTGTAGTCCCAGCTACTTGGGAGGCTGAAGCAGGAGAATGGTGCAAATCCGGGAGGCAGAGCTTGCAGTGAGACGAGATCGCACCACTGCACTACAGCCTAAGCGACAGAGCGAGACTCCATCTCAAAAAAAAAAAAAAAAAAAAAAATCTGCAGGGACATCTTGTCTGGGAGGCAACAGGGAGGGCTGAGGACTGGGGTCAATGAGTGCAACTGCCTCTTTAAGCGTGGGGTGGCTGTGGCCTGCCACTCCAGGAGGCCATCACCAATATCCTGCCATAGTGACCCCTGCCCAGTCTCTGAGGGCATCAGAATTTGGAGTCCCTGGGCAAAGCACGACCGAGGCCCTAAAACTTGGAATGGCAGACCCTGCTTTGAGCCAACTCAACGTGCGACAAGTCAGCTGAGCACCAGGCCCATTCGGGCAGCCATCCAAAGTGCCTGCTGCTGAATGGCTACTGAGGAGAGCTGGGAGGACCTCTGGGGAGCCTGGCCTACACCAGTCCCAAAGTCTGTACCCCTCACCCAAAGGGGCAGTCCCTTGGCAAGGAGGAAAGGGGAAAAAATGTTCTCTGTCCTCTGACCTCCCAATCCTCCTCAGTTTAATCCTCTGCCTCCCCAAACCCTCCCCACTTCAGGCCTCAGCTCAAGTCCCAGCGCCCCCAGCACTGCCCTCTGTACAGCTCCCAGATTCTCAGGGGCCAGGCCAAGACCCAGCCAAGCCTAGAACCCTCTCATCCTGCTCTCAGATGAGCCAGACACTCGTCCCTTCTCCCCATCATGGGAGCACTTCCAAAAGAAGGGTGCAGGACCTCCTTAGATCTCCCCTCGGCCAGCAGCTGAGCCAGGCCAGGCCAGGCCACAGATAGGGGTGGGTGGCACCAACCACAAGGGGCGGTGCTGGATTCACTTATCCCCTGCCCCTCTGCCCAGCCCAGGTTGGCATTCTGACCAGGCCCATGTGAATACCCATGCAGCCTCTGGGAGGTGGCAGGACCCCAGGACAGGCCTCTGTTTGCTGACCCCAGCTTTGGCTTCCCGCTCTGCATAACAGAGGTGACAACTGCACTCACCTCTGATGCTGCCCTGTGAGGCTCTCCTTTGTCAGGATGGCCTCACACTCATTTCCAGAGCGGGAAATTGTCCCTGGCAGGCCAGGGGCCAACATCCACCTTCCCCCACCCACAGAGGCAGCAGAGTCCACCCCAAGCCTATACCCTGGCCTGTGAGGGGCACTCACCGTCCTCAATCACAACCTTGATGAGCCGCACAGAGCCAGCCCGTGCCTTGGCAAAGAATTCCTTCAGCTCTTCTGTGGCTATAAGAACAAGAAACATGGTGGGGGATGAGTGGGCAGAGTGGACAGAGACGAGTATGGGGCCTGCTCTGTCCCACAGGGTCTGGTGGCTGAGCTGGGAACCAGGTTAAATACAGCCCCCCATGTGACTGGGAACCTGAGACAGCCACTGAACACAAGCTCCCAAATTTAGCCAGCAGAGGTGGCAGGCGAGTGGCCTGCTGGCTGGGATAGGTCTGGTGATGGGGCGGGGTGGGCAGGGATGGGACAGCTCATCAGAAGATGGGCAGGCTCTGGCATAAGCCAGGCCAGCCACAGTGAATAGCCTCTATCTGCCCCCTGCCCCCCAGGATGGCCGAGCTCTGGGCTGGCCTGGACACACTCAGCATGGTCATATACACAGACAAAGGAACACAGACAAATGCCCCCACTGTGTAATAACCACTATGACCATTCACATGCACACATACACACACACACACACAGAGCTCAATCCAGCATGTGTGAATGTAACACATGACATGGATGTGTGACAGAGGAGCAGAAATTCAAACACCCTCTTACATGAACACACGCTCAGTTGCTCAAACACAAATGGACACACACATTTAGATACACAAACACATAAAGAGATATAGTCCCCAGCTTGCTAACATGCACTCAGGCAGGCAAGTGCAGAGCTTGGCTGAGACGTGTGTGCAGGCAACTGGGTGTATCAAAGTCTACACAGAAGCACATGGACACGCATGACACCCATGTGTGCAGCCCCAGTCCCAGCCCTCAAGTCAGGCTGTCTAACCCTGAGACCCTGAGGAACCACAGCCAGCCCAGACACAGCCCTGTGGGGGGTGGGGGGACAACACGCCTTCAACCCTCAGGCAGTTGGGGCAGCATCCAGGAGGAGTGGCCCCTGGAAACTCACTAAGCGACTCCATCTTGGTCAGGTGCGGTGGCTCGTGCCTGTAATCCCAGCAATTTGGGAGGCCAAGGTGGGCGGATCACCTGAAGTCAGGAGTTCAAGACCAGCCTGGCCAGCATGGTGAAACCCTGTCTCTACCAAAAATACAAAAATTAGCCGCGCATGGTGGCTTGCGCCTGTAATCCCAGCTACTTGGGAGGCTGAGGCAGGAGAATCGCTTGAACCCGGGAGGCAGAGGTTGCAGTGAGCTGAGATTGTGCCACTGCACTCCAGCCTGGGTGACAGAGAGAGACTCCATCTTGGTCACTGGGCTGTAGAGCTGGAAGGTGAGAGCCACTGAGTGACCAAGGACCCCAGGGCAGAGATGAGGACCATGGTGAGAGCCAGGGAGCCATAAGTGGTGGATCTACTAGTGGACAGGGAAACCACCATGGACCATGCGGGGAAGGGCCCTGCTTGGGTCCCTGGGTGAGCAGGGCTTGGCCAGAGTGACCTTGAGGCTGCCCAGGGGTCAGGGGAATTCCATCAGGAACACAGCTGGAGGCCTGAGGTCAGAGAATATTTATAGGGCCAGGACTGGGCAACTCAGGGGCGGGGGGGCCTTTAGGAAAACAAACTCTGGTCATGTCCTCAGGTGCTCCCCTTGCAGAGTGACCGTTAATCTGAGACCTCAGGCTATGTACCACCCTCCAAGGCCACTGGGTAGGCTGGGGCCCAGCTGAGCTCAGCAGACCCTTAGGGTTCAGAGAAACATGGCATGGAACTGTAGGCAGGTGGACACCGTCCCACTGGGCCAGGACAGAACTTTCTATTGGCAGATCCCAAGCAGGTCCCTGAGGCCCCAAGCCTGGCCTCTGGGCCTCCACCTCTCCCTTAGCTGTGTGACCCCTGACCTCTCTGAACTTCAGTGTATAAAATGGAGATAATAGCCCCAAACTTGGCAGGGCTGTGGTGAGGAGTAAATGGGAGAAAGGGCTTGGCAATGGTGGCCTCTACTAATAACAATTAATCTTTTATTACGATAATAACAACAAGCTGACTGTGCTGAGCTGCCTCTTCTACCTGCCCAGACGTTCCCAGAAGGGAGGCCAAGAAGCTCCCCTAAAGGACAGGCCAACAGGCCCCTTCTAGTGTTACCAGGGCAAACTGACACCCCAGCAGGGGAAGGCGCACCTCCCTGCCCACCCCAGCCCCAATGCCTGCCCAGCCGCCATCAATAATCCAGAGACCAGGCCTGGGACACCTGAGCCTCTATTATCAATGATTCATGAACACCCTCCCTCCGACTCCAGTGAGCCTCACGTTACAGGTCCCTTTCCTGCCCTGCTCTGAGGTCAGCAGATCCACACCTATGGTCAGGACAGGGCTGGCACTTGGTCCTCCAGGGTGATCTCTCCTGCCAACTCCCCCAGCCAGAAATGGGAAGGAGTGGGCTGCTCACAGGCAGAAGGAGGACTGGGGGCTGCCCAGTCCCCAGTGACCCCCTCAGTGGGCCTGTCTCACTATGGGTAATGAGGGAGTGAGGCAGCAGGGAAGGAGTATGGGGTGGCTAACTTCCTGGGATCTCCTCCACCAGCGCTGGAGGCCGGGAGGCAGCAGCTATGACCAGACAAAGGGGAAGGAAGAAGCTGGCCACGAGGCAGTTCCCTCCTGTGGGGCTGAGTCATGAAGCCTGCCTGCCAGCTCCTCCTGGAGAAAGGCTGGCCCATCTGGGAGGCCTGGCCCTGACCCAGGCCCCTGCCTTCGCAGGGCCAGGGAAATCTTCTCAGGGCAGCCCAGCCACCAAGTGGCCACAACCGCACCAGGATTCAGGTGGTCAGGCAGGTCGATGGTGGCAGCCCCAAGCAGGGGATCCTAGTGTGACGGGAGGGGTGGCTGATGGCCAAACCAGCCAGGCTGTCTGGGCAAACAGCCTGGGCCTTCCCCACAGGCCAGGCAGCCCTCCCAGGTCAGTGACAGATGAGGACACTGAGCCCCAGGTAGAGTCAGGGCACCTGGCTCCTGGCCATTGCTTCTCTCACAGCCCGTCCAAGAAGGAAACTGGGACCCCTGGGGAGGGGGGGTTTCATGCTAGGGGATGGTGAAGCTTCCTAGGGATGGGGGGGCGGGGGTGGGAGCTGGCCTGGATTATTTAGGGCCAGGACTCTCCCCCACAAACCCCATATCTGGACCTTTTCCCTGTCTGCAGCCTGGAGCTGGGATCTTCCAACCAGACTGAGACAGGCTCAGAAGGTCACAACGGAAAATGGGAGGGAGGTCAGAGGTCAAGGTCAGATAGGTAGCTTTCTCCATCCCACTTAGCAGTCTCTGTTCCGGGTTTTCCCCAGCCTGGGGAGAGTGAGTGTCCTGGGAGGAGCAAAGGTCAGGGCCCCCTCCTTACACACATACACAAACCCATTCAAGTCATACAGACACATGCGGTATATGCATCCTTGGCAACAAATGCACACTGAGATGCGCTCCAACTATGCACACACACAGACACCCACATACATGTGCACACTGCCATGAAACACTGATGTCTAAAGAAGGTCCTATGCAACCTACAGTGTCCATTCAAATACCCACTAGTGCCAATGCATGAATGACCCTTAGATGTGCACAAGCGAGTCACATCGAGAGGTGCACACGCAGGACTGTACACGGAAGACGGGTGCACATGCGTGTACACCCACTACAGGAAAGGAACAAAAATATACAGATGGGCACACACAGCCACATTCACCTCCAGGTAGGCACACAGATACTTCCACCCCAGCTGTGTGCGTACATGCACACCCACTCCCAGCTACGCACACCACGTCCATACTCCCCCAGATGTGCCCACCCCAGGCGACCCACGGCTGCAAAAGAGAACAGGAAGCTTCTCCCGGCTGGTGCGGGGTGGAGGGAGGGGCCGAGAGCCGGGGAGGGGGCGCTTCCGAGAGCCGAGACCCAGGCCCCCTGCCCGCCCGCCATCCGCCCTCACCGTGGATGCCCGTCTGGTGCGCCATGGCTCGGCGCTTCGCTCCGTCCGCGCCGTCGAAGCCCTCCGCTTGACCCTGGCCAGCCTCCGCTCGCTGGACCAAGAGAGGAGAAGGATGTGGCGGAGGCTGTCGAGCCTCGCGCAGCTTCCCGGGCGGTGCCGCAGGACCCGCCCCCA
>NW_012118232.1:356489-359509 GCF_000951035.1 Colobus angolensis palliatus
CTCTTGTTGCCCAGGCTGGAGTGCAATGGCGCGATCTCGGCTCACTGCAACCTCCGCCTCCCGGGTTCAAGCGATTCTCCTGCCTCAGCCTCCCGAGTGGCTAGGATTACAGGCATGCGCCACCATGCCTGGCTAATTTTGTATTTTTAGTAGAGACAGGGTTTCTCCGTGTTGGTCAGGCCGATCTCGAACTCCTGACCACAGGTGGTCTGCCCGCCTCGGCCTCCCAAAGCGTTGGGATTACAGGTGTGAGCCACCGCGCCCGGTCGAAAGGTTTTCTTTAAAAAAACATATATATATATAATTATTAAAAAAGAGGGTCACACTATGTGGTCCAGGCTGGTCTGGAGCTCCGGGGCTCAACCATTTCTCCTGCCTATGGCCTCCTAAAGTGCTGGGATTACAGGCGTGAGCCACTAGTCCCAGCCAGAAAGGCTTTCTGAGAAGAGAGCACTGCATGTGCAAAGGCCCAGAGGTTGAAAGAGGGCCAGAGCCTGGTGAGTCTGAGGAACTTCCCATGTCCTAATGACCTTCTGTGTCTATATCCAGCACCAGTACCTGCCTGCTGCTACCATCTAGTCAACATGTGGCATCTTCCAGGCCACTGTGATGAGTCAGGGATGAGCATCTGACTCTGGTTGGTCCAATCAGCTTGTCCAGGGACTTTGGCTGGGAAGATTGGAAAGGAGGCCAGCTTTTTGGGCTGGGATTGCTAAGAGACGTGATGATGAAGTGTGTGGCCTACCTGGCATCTGGCCCCAGCTTCAGCTCTGTTTACTGTCTTGCTCCCCACCTCACTAGCCTGCATTGAGGCCTCCTCTGTGCCCCCCAACCCGAGTTTCTCATCCCCAGAGAACCCAGCATACACAGAATTGAAGGGTTTTCTTATTCATCTTCCTGTGCTCACCCTGAGGACTGGGCCTGTGTCATCAGCTAATCACTGTCCCCGCAAGCACTCACAGTGGAAAATGGAGTGCTATGCAGCCCTGCAGCTTGCCATCTGGAACAGTTCACAGGCAAGGCCTCCCACACTGAACCCTGCTACAGCCAAATAGTGCTAGCAACACAGAGCCACTTGTTACATCAGCTCAGACCAAGCCACATCCACAGGAGCAGTTGGTGATTCCACAGAACCACAAGAGACTTGACCTCCTGGAAACAATTAACCAAGATTAATGAAAAAGATTAAGGTCATGTGCCCTGTAAAAGTGTCCCTCACTGGATGAACTGTGACAAGGTAGGGTACTGTGTGGTCTACCCAGCTGACCCTCTCCATGGGTCATTCTTTGCTTTTATCACTACCTGGCACATACCTTTATGTATTTGTTTACTGTCTTCCCTCCACCAGTGTTAGGTGTTTGCCCTTGCTGTATCCCCTGTGCCTAGAACAGTGCCCAGCATTGGCAGGTGGCCAATAATTGCAAAATAAGCAAATGTATGAATGAACCATTAGAGGCTTTGTTTTGTATACTTACTACCTGCTGGGCACATTTATTTAATCCTCATGACAGCCCCTGAAGTAGGTGTTACTGTTTCAATCTTAGAGATAAAGACTCTGAGGTTTGGAGAGGTGAAGTAATTTGATCAATGTCACATGGTAGTGAGTGTGCCCAAGAATCATAGTTTCCTTTATTCGAGAAGTTGGGGGCCAGGTGCAGTGGCTCATGCCTGTAATCCCAACACTTTGGGAGGCCAGGGTGGGAGGATCTCTTGGGCCTAGGAGTTTGAGACTAGCCTGGGCAACAATATCGTGAGACTCCATCTCTACCAAAAAAAATTATTTTTAAATTAGCCAGGCATGGTGATGTACATCTGCAGTCCCAGCTACTCGGCTAAGGCAGGAGGACTGCTGGAGGCCAGGAATTCAAGACCAGACTGGTCAACATGGCAAGACCCCATCTCTACATATACGTATCTATAGACAGATAGATTAAAAGATAGATATGTATTAGGCAGGCACAGTCACACATGTTTGTAGTCCCAGCTACTTGGGGAGGCTAACGCAGGAGGATCACCTGAGCCCAGGAGTTCAGGGCTGCAGTGAGCCTTGATCACACCACTGCATTCCAGTTTGGGTGACAGAGTGAGACCCTCTCTAAAAGAATTTAAAAATACTGAAGAAACAAAGGGAGCAGTTTGTAGAATCTTGGAGTGGAGGAAACTTCTGTGTCACCAAACACAGAAACCATCAAAGAAAATCTTTCACTTCCAAAATTCGTCTATAGGAAAAAAAAAAAAAAGAAAATCTTAACCCAAATAAGAGACTGAGGCAAAAGCTTCAATCAGTCGAGGTTTATTGAGCCAGAGTTTGAGCGTGCCCAGGAAAGCAACACAAGTCACAGAAACGTCTGTGGCCTGTGCTCTCCCAATAAGTTTTCAGGAGGCTCAATATTTGTACATTTCTTTAATAAAGGGGAGAAGACAGTGAGGCAAATGGTTATGTTTTTGTGAGACTCTTAATTAGTGTCCCGTAAATCTAGGCTATATGGAAGATAGGTTGAGCACTGGAAGAACAGGGAGTAACAGAAGAGCCAATTATGCAGAGGTCTCAGGGTAGGTGGAGGAATGATTGATCTCATCCTATCCTTGTTCTGCACCTGGGCAGATAAACTTGTAATTGACATTGTCAGTGTGAAATTTAACAGACTTTGGTTTTAGGAGTTAGGTTTAGGTTGCAGACCTAAAGTTGCAATTGACATGTGCTTGTTTTATAGGAGGATATACATCTTGAAAGTTTTAGGGACTGGCAAAGAATTTACTGATGAGCAATTTGTGAGTGCAGTCACCTGGAGATGCGTGAGGCTTTGTGCCTTTTTATGGCGATCTGGTTAATGCATAATATTTTGACACAAGGTTGCAAGGTAACAGGTATCCATTTGGGAAAAGAATGACAGTTTTGGAGAACATTAGTTCTACAGCATAAAATGAAGTGTTGCCGGAATAAAATTTAAAAAAAAAATTTAAAAAGAGGCCGGGTGTGGTGGCTCACACCTGTAATCCTAGCACGCCTGTAATCCCAG
>NW_012118232.1:360009-362957 GCF_000951035.1 Colobus angolensis palliatus
GTCCTGACATTTTTATTTTCATTTATGAAAAGATCAGTAATCCATTTGGATTAAAAATGAAGTCTATATGGAAAAAGCCACCATCACAGCCAAAACACAAATAACAAACTGTAACTTGTTACAAACAGCATACTTGTAACTCATTTCAAAATAAAGAGCTGATTTCTCTAATATATAAAGAACTCTCATAAGCCAATAAGAAAAAGACCAGTGGCAGCCGGGCATGGTGGCGCATGCCTGTAATCCCAGCTACTCAGGAGGCTGAGGCAGGAGAATTGCTTGAATCTGGGAGGTGGAGGTTGCGGGGAGCCAAGATCATGCCATTGCACTCCAGCCTGGACAACAAGAGTGAAACTCTGTATCAAAAAAAAAAAAAAAAAAGAAGAAGAAAAAACAGAAAAAGACGAATGGCCTAGTAGAAAGTGTGGCAAAGGATACAAACAGACCATTCACAGAAAAAGATAGATAAATAATCTCTCTCGGGAAAATACCTCCCAGTCACCCTTTCTTGGAAAGTTGTTGAAGGATGCACTTCAGCAAAATGAGGGAGTAAACCAGGAGACATAGGCTTAAGATCCAGGCAAGAGTGAGGCGCTTAGGAGCCCTGAAAGTCAGAAGAGCCTGGTAGCACTGAAGGAACACTCAGGCCACCTTAGAACAGAGAGGATGGGATTGCCGTGTGGTTCCACATGGCTCTGAAAATAGAAAATGGCTAAGCTGTGCAACAGACTGCCTATGACATCTGGTTGCCCAGAGCTTCTGTGAAAATACTTTAGGACAAGGCTTTCCCCCACCCAGGGGTGGGTTGGGGAATAGAGGGTATGCGCTTTGTTTTGTCCAATATTAGACTTTAAAATCCTCTGAGGCATCAACTGGTGAGGGTAAGGAAGTGGCCCCATAAACTGAATTGGGCCTGCCCCATCCTGGTACATTTCTGTTCTGTCACAGTGACAGTTCTCAGCTCAGAGGTCCTTTGGGAAACTTTCTCTGAGGTGGCCCCTATCCCCTTGCCAGCTGGATGAAGCAGCATCCACCACAACTGCTACCATCACTGCAGGGGGCTCGGTGGGCAGAGGCCTGACTTGTCTCCATTAGTACTGCGTTCCTGTGCCCAGTGTGGGCCCAGCACACACTGTGGGTTCAGTCAATCAGCCCCCAGCCTGCTCTGGAACTGAGTCATCGGAGGGAGTGGGTGTTGGGCATAGCTCCCTGCCCTAAGAACCTTCCTTCTTGGGCCCGAGGAACTCCCACTGGGGCAGGGCTAGCTGCCGGGAGGAAGTGGGGCCTACTGAGTGTCTGCCTGGGCTAGGGAGTGGAGGTGAAGGTAGATTCCTCATATAGCTCATATGGGGGCACTGGGCTGTGGAGCCTTAGCCACTTTCAATTGGCAAGCCCTGGCTTCCTGGAGGAGGAAAGGGGAAGAGAAGTGCCTTGGGGGTGAGGATTGAGTCAGCTGCATTGTCGTAATGGAAATAGCACAGCCCTGGGTGTCCAAGACTTCCCCTCCATGGGCCTCAGAATCGGCCATATAAAGTAACACTTTTTTTTCCTTTTCTTTTTTTCTTTTGAGACTGAGTCTCGCTCTATTGCCCTGGCTGGAGTGCAGTGACTCCATCTTGGCTCACCGCAACTTCTGCCTCCCAGGTTCAAGCGATTCTTGTGCCCCAGCCTTCTGAGTAGCTGGGATTACAGGCGTACACCACCACACCCAACTAATCTTTGCACTTTTAGTAGAGACAGGGTTTCACCGTGTTGGCCAGGCTGGTCTCGAACTCCTGACCTCAAATGATCTGCCCACCTCGGCCTCCCAGAGCGTTGGGATTACAGGCGTGAGCCACTGCGTCCGGCCAAAGTTACACTTTTGCATAGGGAGTTGGATTTGAGTGACAAATGGGTGACAAAGGTGGGGCGCGGTGGCTCAAGCCTGTAATCTCATCACTTTGGGAGATGGAGACCATCCTAGCTAACCCGGTGAAACCCCGTCTCTACTAAAAAATACAAAAAAACTAGCCGGGCGAGGTGGCGGGCGCCTGTAGTCCCAGCTACTGGGGAGGCTGAGGCAGGAGAATGGCATGAACCCGGGAGGCGGAGCTTGCAGTGAGCTGAGATCTGGCCACTGCACTCCAGCCTGGGCGACAGAGCGAGACTCCGTCTCAAAAAAAAAAAAAAAAAAGGGTGACAAAGTGCTTTGTTAACTCGAAGATGTGAACAAGACACTGCTGCTGACCCCCTGGTGACAGCTAGCCAGTGGTTGAGAGACCGCAAGATGATTCCTTTCACTTCCCTCCGTCCCAGGTCTGAACTCGGACCAGCAGGAGCCTTTGGGGGACCACGGATTGCCCTTTACACTCACACAGATTTCTCTTGTCCGTCACTCGCTCACAGTCCAGTAAGGATCCTGCTGTCTATTCTGCGAGGACATGTTGAATGCAGGGACAGCCATTTGGAAGACTGTCCTCGAGGGTGGCAGCAGCCTCTCAGGACGGGTAAAGCCAAGGTGACCACTAAGCCCGTCTGGGGTGGAGGGTGGCAGGCGGGGGTGGAGAGGATTCGAGGCCGCCTGAAGGAACCTGTGCTCGGAGACACTTACTCATTGTGCGGGTCTGACACCTCCCAGCTCATCCTGTCCCCATCTTCCCCTTGCGTCACGTCCCCACCCAGCAGGAGGAGATCCGAGGCTTTGCGCGACGCTGGCCCCGCGGAGTGTGGGGGGCTTTTCCTCTCAACCACCAGTGCCCCACAAGCGTGGGTGAACTGTCCTCCCTGGCTACTGTGAGACGCTGGGCAGGCCATTTCGCTTCTCTGGGCCTCGGTTTTCCTGCTTGTCAAATGGGGCTGATGCCGGCGTGGGCTTCTTCGGGCCGTCGCGAGGGTTGACCCCTGGAGTCAGCGAGCCAGCCGCGAACGCGCTCCCGGGCGGAGGTCGGGACTGGAGGGCGTCGCCTCCC
>NW_012118232.1:363402-383412 GCF_000951035.1 Colobus angolensis palliatus
AGCGGGAGGAGCTGAGTGAGTGACAGCCCCCACCCACCTGTGGGCAGCCCCTTCTTGCCCTCACCTCGGAATCCTGACAACATCCCCATCATCCCGACCCTGCGTTTTCCTTGGGATTCCGACCTCCCCTTCAGAGAAGACAGGAGGTCGGGAAGGACGTGCAGCCCAGGGGCTTCCAAGATGAGGCCCAGAGACTCGGTAGAGTTCCAGCATTCGGGACTTTGGAGATTTCCCCTCGCCCCCTACCCCCACCATCTCACCCTGGGTATGACCTGCGCTGTATGGGACAGGGCTTTGGGCTGCGACAGGGCAGGGGACAGGAATGGCAACATACCCTTACCTTCTAGCCCAGGGTCACCAGGTAGGCTCCAGAGGAGCTGGGCCCTGACTTTTACCCTAACCATGAGGCCACTGAAGTTAGGAAGCTTACATCGTGGTTGTCTTAAGTGTGTGTTAGGGACAGCACTGGGGAGCTGTTGCCCCAGAGGGAGGG
Organism: Colobus angolensis palliatus; assembly: GCF_000951035.1. NCBI lineage: Eukaryota > Metazoa > Chordata > Mammalia > Primates > Cercopithecidae > Colobus > Colobus angolensis. The sequence goes on from NW_012118232.1 coordinate 363,896, forward strand.
GTTCTCTCCCTGTGCTCACTTGGGTCCCCGTGCCCATGGGGACATAGGTGTGTCCCTGGAGGGTCGCTTACCATTTCCTGGCCTCAGGATTATCAATGCAGAGAAATCTGAATTCAATGAGGATCAAGCCGCCTGTGGGAAGCTGTGCATCCGGAGATGTGAATTTGGGGCTGAAGAAGAGTGGCTGACCCTGTGCCCAGAGGAGGTGAGTGCAGCCTGAGTTCTTGACTGGAATCCCTCCTACAGGCTGGGGCCACGACCTGCAGGCTGAGGTTCTTACCCTGCTGCCCCATGTTCTAGTTCAGGTTGGGTCCGGGGACAACTGGGGAAGTCAGGCAGAGGCTAACACTGAGCCCTTCGTGTGCAGTTCCTGACAGGCCATTACTGGGCACTGTTCGATGGGCACGGCGGTCCTGCAGCAGCCATCTTGGCTGCCAACACCCTGCATTCCTGCTTGCGCCGGCAGCTGGAGGCCGTGGTAGAGGGCTTGGTGGCCACTCAGCCCCCCATGCACCTCAATGGCCGCTGCATCTGCTCCAGTGACCCTCAGTTTGTGGAGGAAAAGGGCATCAGGGCAGAAGACTTGGTGATCGGGGCATTGGAGAGTGCCTTTCAGGAATGTGTGAGTGTGTGGCTTTTGGCTGGTAAAGAAGTGGAGATTTTGCCCTAGGGATCTCGGGAAATGGCATCTCTGTATACCCATGGTCATCACACCAGATCCTTGAATTGGGAGGATGAGATTGGGTTGGTTGGGTTGTTACTAACAGCCATTACTATCAGCATAACCCCATTCATTTTATCCAGCGCCTAGTGTGTGCTAAGTGCTTTTACCTGCATCATCTAATTGAATACCCTTTTGGTTCTTGGTGCAGGGGCTGGTTTCTCTTCCTATTTTGAGTAGCACTTCCCTTGTCTAAATCTCCTGACTGCAAGGATCTTGGAGGCATGGCTGGACTTTGGGCTGGGACTGTCAGGCCTGATAGTGGAAGTGAACTGTCGGGTAGGGTGGGGATCGAGAGACAAAGTAGTATGGTGGCAGAACAGGCAGCAGCTAAGGTGGCCTCGGTTTGCCCCAGGACGAGGTGATCGGGCGGGAGCTGGAGGCCTCAGGCCAGGTGGGCGGCTGCACAGCCCTGGTGGCTGTGTCCCTGCAGGGAAAGCTGTATGTGGCCAATGCTGGGGATAGCAGGTGAGTCACCCCTTGGAGGGTGGGCAAGGGTGGGATGGGGAGAGCACAAGCAGCGATGGGGACAAGCAAAGGTGGCTGGAAGTGGAGGGATAGTAGGAAGGATTGACTGGCTGAATTGTGTATTTGGTATGTGTTGAGTGTGAGGGTAGACACTAGCTGCTGGGGAGGGCGGGGACCTCAGGGGCTCCGCTAAAGGGCTAAGCTTTCACCCTTGCAGGCCTTAGGTAGTCATGGAGGGCTTTAAGGAATCATCATGGGCAGAGCTGGGTCCTGGTGGTTGGAGGAAGGACTGGTAGGAGGGTGGCCATGGGTGAGGGTGGAGCCCCCCTCCTAGACCTCTCCCTTCTCTCCTCAATCCAGGGCCATCTTGGTGCGAAGAGATGAGATACGGCCACTGAGCTTCGAGTTCACCCCAGAGACTGAGCGGCAGCGGATCCAGCAGCTGGTAGGTGCCCTTGGCAGCATGGAGGCTGTGAAGCCCCAACTCCTGGGTCCAGGGCCACAAAAGTGAGTATGACCTGAGTGCAGCCTCCCCACCCCAGGCCTTTGTCTACCCTGAGCTTCTGGCTGGCGAGTTCACACGACTGGAGTTCCCTCGGCGGCTGAAGGGGGATGACTTGGGACAGAAGGTTTTGTTCAGGGATCACCACATGAGTGGTTGGTGAGTGGGGATGGTGGACAGGTGGGAAGGGAGACCCCTGGGATCCAGGCCCAGCTGTATGGCCTGGGGCAGCCCCCCTCTACCTTGGCAGGGTGGGCACTGAGGGTGTGATAGCTGGGCCCTGAGTTGGGGAAAGATGAGATGGAGCACAGGGCTTGCATTGATGCTGGCTCTGCTTCCGGTAGGAGCTACAAACGTGTGGAGAAATCGGATCTCAAGTACCCACTGATCCACGGACAGGGTAGGCAGGTCAGTGCCTGGCACCCCTCAACCCCAAGAATCCCTCTTCATTGTCCCCTGCAGAAGTAGGAGCTCCTTTCTTTGCCTCTTGCTGGTAGCTGTGGCTGGTGGCCTGGGATTTGCTCTGAGACCAGGAATTTTCTCTCAGTCTAAGGCTTCCAAGGGCCACAGTCCATCTCTGTGTGTTCTGCAGTGCTAGGGCCTGGTACTTGTGCATTTGCTGGAGCGATTTGCCATCGCCTCACACCTCACTTTCCCTCAGGCTCGGTTACTAGGAACACTGGCTGTCTCCCGGGGCCTGGGAGACCATCAGCTCAGAGTCCTAGACACAAACATCCAGCTCAAGCCTTTCTTGCTCTCTGTCCCACAGGTAAGGGGGGCAACGCTGTCCAACCCAGCTTTCATTTGCCCAGAAAGGCGGACAGTGAGGCTGTTGGGAGTCAGGAAGGGTGTGCGCAAGATCCTCAGGCTTAACTTGTAGGTGACTGTGCTGGATGTGGGCCAGCTGGAGCTACAGGAGGATGATGTGGTTGTCATGGCGACTGATGGACTCTGGGATGTCCTGTCCAACGAGCAGGTGGCATGGCTGGTGCGGAGCTTCCTCCCTGGGAACCAAGAGGACCCACACAGGTACTGTAGCTGCTGGGGACCTGCCTGGGCCTGGGTTGGTGCCAGCAGCAAGCCCAAGTAGTTATGGCTGAGAAGACAGCAATGACAATGAGCTGGCAGCTGGCCAGGATCAGGGCTGTCTCAAGCTTCTTGGAGGAGGAGGGGAGACTAGGGTTCCAAAAATCCCTGGATATAGCCTCTTGTGGTTTAGCCCACGGCCCTTCCAGGCTTGCTGCTTGCTTGGTCCCCAGTTGGACTGCATTGCTTGGGTCCCCATGTCCAGCCTTGTGCAGTGAGTTCTCCTGAGGGCTGGCCTTGCCCCTTTGCTCTGCCCCTGAAGTCTATCTGCAGGATGGTCTTCACAGGTTCTTGAAGCTGGCCCAGATGCTGATACACAGCACACAGGGAAAGGAAGACAGTCCCACAGAGGAAGGGCAGGTGTCCTACGATGACGTCTCTGTGTTCGTGATTCCCTTGCACAGTCAGGGCCAAGAGAGCAGTAGCCACTGAGGATTCAGACACTGTATCCCAGAACTGCTCCAGTGCCCGGGTGTGGTCTGGGCATCCCTCTAGTGTGACCAAGAGCAAATCCTGCCTGCCCTATCCCTAGCCACAGCCCACACATCCATCTCAAGAGGAACATTTATGCCAGGCAGTCAGAGCTGGAAGGGTATGGAGAGCTCAGCCCTCCAGGTCCTGCCTTTTGCGGTGATAACCTCTGGCAGAGTGACTTCACAAGTTAACTAGGAAACCCATGTGAAGCTCCTCAGACAGGATCTTCAACAGCCCAAAGTATCATTCTTAGATAGGGGCACCCAGGCTAAGGGTATTAGCCAAAGATGCCAGGATGGGCAGCTAACCCATGTTTAGATCCAGGTCTGCAATTCATGGATGTCAGGGCATGCGTTCAACAACCCCCAAAGGCCACGCAGGGTGGCTTTTAGAAACCTTTGGGCAGCCTCATGTCTGCTAAAACAGCCATCTTCAAGACAGCCCCTGAAAAGAGACCAACTCAGGTCCTGCCCTGCTGTTCTTTGCTGGAGATGAGGAATAGGCTCTGGGGCTAAAGTCTGGGGTAAAGCACAAGGGACTAGAGGAACTCTTGGAGTTGGCTGGGTGAGTAGTAGCCTGCCTCCTAACTGGTTGCTTCTCCCTAGTTCCAGCCCTGCCCTGGTCTGATGCTCCAACACTGCCTTTGCTTTGTTGTTCCGTCACCTCCCTATTATTAAATGTTTTCTACAGAAGAGACTTGTGAATCATGAATTGCTGTACAGCTTGGATTAAGGATACCTATTGTTGGCCGGGTGCGGTGGCTCACGCCTGTAATCCCAGCACTTTGGGAGGCTGAGGCGGGCAGACTTCAAGGTCAGGAGATCAAGGCCATCCTGGCTAACACGGTGAAACCCTATCTACTAAAAATAAAAAAATTAGCCGGGCGTGGTGGTGGCCGCCTATAGTCCGTGGTACTCCAGAGGCTGAGGCAGGAGAATGGCGTGAACCTGGGAGGAGGTGGAGCTTGCAGTGAGCGGAGATCGCGCCACTGCACTCCAGCCTGGGTGACAGAGCAAGACTCTGTCTCAAAAAAGGAAAAAAATAAAAAAGAAAAAAAAAGGTACCTATTGCTATTTCTTGTTACCTTCCAGTGGATTAGTTTTAGCTCCACCTTGTAAGCTTGCACATAATCAGGACTGTTTTCTTTGCAGTTTCCCTAGTTCTCAGCCTGGGTGAGCCCCAGTGAGAGAATTTTTGGCCAGGAAACAGAAGTCTCTACCATCACTTTTTTTTCCTTTTGAGATGGAGTCTCGCTATGTCACCCAGGCTGGAGTGCAGTGGGCACGGTCTGGGCTCAATGCAACCTCCAACCTCCACCTCCCGGGTTCAAGCCATTCTCCTGCCTCAGCTTCACAAGTAGCTGGGACTGCAGGCATGTGCCATCACACCCAGCTAATTTTTTGTATTTTTAGTAGAGACGGGGTTTCACCATGTTGGCCAGGCTGGTCTTGAACGCCTGACTCCAAGTGATCCACCTGCCTCAGCCTCCCAAAGTGCTGGGGTTACAGGTATGAGCCACCACACTAGGTTTTTTTTGGCGGGGCATGGGGGGAGACAGGGTCTCACTCCGTCACCCAGGCTGGAGTGCAGTGGTGTGATCACTGCAGTTTTGACCTCCTGGGCTCAAGTGATCCTCCCACCTCAGCATTCCGAGTAGCTGGGACCACAGGTATGCACCACCACACCCTGCTAACTTTTTATTTTTTGTAGAGACAGGGTCTGTTGCCCAGACTGGCTCAAACTGGATGCAAGTGATAATCCCACCTCAGCTTCTCTAGGATTACAGGCATGCGCCACCATGTACTTACTTGTAGGCTCTGGGTTTGAGATACTGGAAGGGTGGTCTTTTCACTTAAAAAAAAAAAAAAAAAAAAAATGCCAGGCATGGTGACTCAAACCTGTAATCCCAGCACTTTGGGAGGCCGAAGCAGGCCAATCACGAGGTCAGTTTGAGACCAGCCTGGCCAATATGGTGAAGCCCTGTCTCTACTGAAAATCCAAAAATTAGCTGGACGTGGTCATGTGCGCCTCTAGTCCCAGCTGCTCAGAAGGCTGAGGCAGAAGAATCGTTTGAACCTGGGAGGTGGAGGTTGCAGTGAGCTGAGATTGTGCCACTGCACTCCAGCCTGGGCGACACAGCGAGACTCTATCTCAAAAAAATAAAAATAAAAAGTAATGAGACAGGGTCTATTTTGCCCAGGCTAGTCTCAAACTGCTGGGTTCAAGCAGTCCTCCCAGCCTGTAGCTGGAATTACAGATGTACACTGTGACTTTTTCACTTACTTTTGAATGCAAATTTCTATAAAGCTAGAATTAGCTGGATAAAGTCAGGGCCCTAGGGCTTGCTGTTTAATAAGCAGCTTAGTTCATCTAATCCAAAAAGACTATGCTGTCATCTTGGCCAGGCACAGTGGCTCATGCCTGTAATCCCAGGACTTTGGGAGGCTGAGGCAGGCAGATTACTTGAGCTCAGGAGTCTGAGATCATCTTGAACAACATGGTGAAACCCCATCTCTATAAAAAATACAAAAAATTAGCTGGGCATTGTGATATATGCCTGTGGTCCTAGCTACTCGGGAGGCTGAGGTGGGAGGATCACCTGAACCCAGGAGGTGGAAGCTGTACTGAGCGGAAATTGTGCCACTCCACTCCAGCCTGGGCAACACAGTGAGGCTATCTTAACACACACACACACACACACACACACACACAAATGGGGCCAGGCATGCTGGCTCACGCCTGTCATCCCAGCACTTTGGGAGGCTGAGGCAGGCAGATCACCTGAGGTCGGGAGTTTGAGATCAGCCTGACCAACATGTTGAAACCCTGTCTCTACTAAAAATACAAAATTAGCCAGGTGTGGTGGCGCACGTCTGTAATCCCAGCTACTCAGGAGGCTGAGGCAGGAGAATCGCTTGAACCCGGGAGGCGGAGGTTGCGGTGAGCCAAGATCGCACCGTTGTACTCCAGCCTGGGCAACAAGAGCGAAACTCTGTCTCAAAAACAACTATGCTGTCAACTAGAACGTACCAAAGCTCAAGTGCTCATGAAGTATCTGTTGAATTACAAGGCAACCACCTTCATGACCTCAGCTTTACTTGACCCTTCCCTGATTTACTCCTACTTTATAATTTATGTGAATTCTCTTACCAGGTAACTGACAGTCCAAAATTGCAGCCAAAAAGAATATCCAACAGGTCGCAGAGCCAATGGTAAAACCTATATAATTAACTCAACTGAGAGGCTCTCAGAACCCACCAGCCCCCCGCTGGCTTTTTTTTCGGAGACAGAGTTTCACTCCTGTCAGCCAGGCTGGAGTGCAATGGTGCAATCTCAGTTCACTGCAACCTCTAGCCTCCTGGGTTCAAGTGGTTCTCCTGCCTCAGCCTCCTGAATAGCTGGGATTACACGCACACACCACCACACCTAGTATTTTTAGTAGAGATGGAGTTTCATCATCTTGGCCAGGCTGGTCTCAAACTCCTGACCTCAAGTGATCCACCCATCTCGGTCTCCCAAAGTGCTGGAATTTTACAGGCATGAGCCACTGCACCTGGCCCCAGACCCCCTTTCCTACCCATTAACTCTGTAGATTTCATTTCCTACACGTTCTCCAGAGAAGACTCGAAAAACTGCATCAGACATTTCCCACTGCTGTGTTCCACAGTGCAGGACTTCAGGGCTGAACCTGTCCACAGCTGGGCCCTATGGTAGTCTCACCAGGACTCCTCTAACCAGGCAGCTTGAGTGCTGTCCTACCAGCCTGTAGGAGTGTCACTTCCTCTTTCCTCACCACAGCCCCCACTACCTCACCACTCTGCCTGGGCAAAAAAAAAAAAAAAAAAGTGTGGGCAGCATCCTGTGCCTGCTTCTGTTACCCACATCAACTGCTGAGCCAGCTCGCCCCCACAGCCTGCTTGCCTAGCTTGCCACCCGGCGTGCTGTTGTTCCTCACATCACAAGGCTGAAGCCTGGGGAGTGGGTGAAGTAGGTCTTTCAGTTGCAAGCAGGCCAGAGACTGGAGTGGCTGCTGTAAGGGCAGCCATGCTCACCTACTTGTTCATGTCTCCCAGCAGAGCTGAACATGGCAGCAGTCCTCCCATCAGGCCAGGAGTGGGTCTCTTCCTTCGTACAGTCTGTGTCAGAGAAGCCTTTGCACGGCCTGTCACACACAAGTTAGGATGTTCCCTCCGCCACTGCCACAGAGTCCCATGAGCAATGTGAAAATGTAGCAGGCCCGAGGTTTTCTTCGCTGGTCCAGAGAGGGTGAAGCAAGAGCAGGAAGCAGGTTCTACAGCTCTGAGGATGCTGAGCTAGAGCAGCAGCCTGATGGGTTACCAAAGCAATTGCCTTCTGCCAGACTGCGTGCCGGGGCCTCAGACAGACTCCAATATCCTTGCCCTCCTGAAGCCAGCGCCTAGCAGGACAAAACATATTCCAACTAGAGGTTGTCAATCTGGTCAAGGGTTGAAGTAAACAGTAGGGGATGCAAGGCAGCCTGAGATAAGTGCCAGTCTCCAAAGACTTAGGCTGGCTCAGGCTTGTCTTTCCCAGTCAGTCATTTCTGGCTCTATGGCTATTACAGCCTGGGGTTGGTTCTAGGGGTTCCTCCCACCAGCCCATAAATCTTAAGTTACCAAGGGGCAGTCAGAGGCAGTCCCAGAGAGCCCAGCAATCCATCCACACAGCATTACAACAAGCTGCAGTGTGAGCCAGGAGAACTAATAGGAGAAAACCCAAGCCTCCCTCCAGCTCTGGGACCAGGAAAACAATGCTACAGAAACTCAAATCGAAGAGAAGGCAGCCATAAAATTCTGTTTAAGACTGTAACATGGAAAAAATGTTTATATGTTAAGTACAAAAGGGACATAAAATTGTATATACAGTAGAATAATGACTATGTAAACACACCAAATATCTATGCACAGAAATGTCTAGGGGGAACATTTAACACCAAAAGATTAACAGTGGTAGCATTTGGGTGGCAAACTTGATTCTTTCTAAAATTCCCAAAATTTCCTTAATAAGCAGTAATTATAATTGCAACGGGAAATAATTTCTTTAAGTATTTCTTTAAGTACCCAGTGCAGTGTTGCTGTCAAATAAACATCAGTGGCTTTAGCCCTGATTCCTCAGGCAGCAAATGCCACTCCCCACTCATCCCCAGTAGGGCTTGAGCACCTCTAGCTATGCTGAGAGCATCTGTGCAGCCCCAGCCCTCAGCATCTCTTCCACTCACTTCCAGCTATATGTTTTCCCTTTCCTCCTTAACTCAGGAGGCAGCTTTGCAACCACAGGGCCCAACAATACAAGCCATGAGGTGGCATGTGTTGCCCAGGCCGGAGTGCAATGACACGATCTCAACTCACTGCAACCTCCACCTCCCAGGTTCAAGCGATTCTCCTGCCTCAGCCTCCCGGGTAGCTGTCATTACAGGCATGTGCCACCACACCCAGCTAATTTTGTATTTTTAGTACAGATGGGGTTTCTCCATGTTGGTCAGGCTGGTCTCGAACTCCCGACCTCCGGTGATCCTCCCACCTTGGCCTCCCAAAGTGCTGGGATTACAGGCGTGAGCCACTGTGCTCGGCCTTGAGGTGGCATGTTTTCAAAGAACATGGTGCCTCAGTTTTGGACACACAGGAATTCAAATACAATCATTTTCCTGCTGCTGAGTAAGTCATGCTTGGTGGCTGCTCTGGTTGCAGATATGTGAAGTTACATAGCCTTTCCTGTTAACCCACGGTTCCAACCATTCTCTTAACAATCATTCCCATCATGAATTTTCTACCCTGAAAAGCCAGGGGTGGGCAATAACAAGATCATTTGGTTTCTAAAAGTTCTTCCTCTCTGGGAAAACAGAGCTATACAGTGGGTGGCATCCTGCAGATTCTAGTCTACATTTGGGAAAGGTGTACGCCTCTTGCACTTTCCGTTGGAGGAACAAGTCAAAAAGTAATTGCTTAAAAAAAACAGTGCTAGCAATTCACAGCCTATTCCTGCCCGCTGAACAGAAGTTGTGATGCCTTGATTTACTCCCTAGCAGCTACATATTCTTGAGCAAGTCATAACCCTACTGTGCCTCAGTTTCTGGATCTCCAAGGAGTGTTGCCTGTATGTTTGTTTAGGAACTTAGTAAAATGACAGACCACTCTCTCTGCTCTAAGAAGGCCATGAGCCAGCTGCAGCTCATCTCACTCAGCCTGGGCCTGACCAGAGTCCCTTTCTCTTCCAAGAGAAAGCAAGGAAAAGCAGCAAGCAAGTAGACATACCAGGTCAACGGGAGTGATCATTGGCAACGAGGCCTCAAACAAACTGAAAATGCTCTGGCTCCAGCACCTCATCCCCAAATGCCACAAACCAGATAGACATGGAAGCCATGCAAGAGTGACTATCACACACACACAGGCACAGACAAGAGTACCACCAAGCAAAAAGGGGGCTAATACTGCAGAGATGGCCCCAAAGTGCAGCTTAAGGAACACAGTGAGTCATCCCAAGACCCTCACTTAGCTGCCATGGAAACAGCAAACACTATAAGCTTTGCTTCAGTCTTCCGAAATGAAAACATTAATAAGGAAGATTCACTAATACTTGTGGCAAACACTATTAGCAGGGATGCAATGTGTCTCCCGGGCTGCAGAACTCCATCTGCTTCAGCTGAACTCTCAGAAACTACAGATGAGAGATATATGCATACGCACACACATATATGCATATCTGTATGCACACAGATGTATTTAAATGAAGGTGCATACACTGTGCTAAAATACAAACAACAGAAATCAAAGGTCATATATAAAAAGGCTAAATATGACATATAACAGAGGCCTAGAACCAGCTCTTAGTTGGGAGCCGGGGAAAGGGGTGGTATCATCTGAAGACTATGTACACAATTTGTGGTGGGCAGGGAAGGCATCAGTGTAAACAACTCAGACTCACTTCACAATACTGGCCCACAGGAAAGTGTGATGTATCTCATGTACAAAAATAGACTCCCACCTTGCTTTTGTACAAACCAAGCTTGGTAGGCACCCAGGAGGACTGTGGGTTTGTCTTGATGACAGGGCACTGCACCAGGCTGCTGCTAAACCTTCCAGCCCTAGGAACTCACCTGCTACCCTCCCGCTACCCTCCCCTTTCCGGCCCTTGGGTCTTTTCCCACCCAACACCGACAGCCTAAGGCCTGCCCGACCACCTAGCCTCACACGACTAACTGCAGAAACTAACTGCATGGCTTCCTTCTGTATCTGCCCCTCTCTCTGACCCCAAGATATATGAAAATGTTTCTGTAAATGTTTGGCACCTAAGAAACATGATGGTTGTGGATAATGCCACAAGTACACAGGGAGACCCAGTAACAAGACATGCAGGGTGAGGGCAAGCGGCTGAGCTGCCCGAGCATTTCAAAACCAGGACTGTGACTTCCCATGCAGTTGGGGGGTAGGAGAAGGGATGTGCGGAACTGATGACTTCACCGGCTCCTCAGCAGAATGTACATTCAAATGGAAGATGCTTGAGAGCCCCACTATACCAAATCGTGAGTCCGGTCGCTCCTCTAGCAGAGCTTGGTGCAGTGATCGCTAGAAAAGCTGAGTTCCAATTGAGTCTGTTGCACCAAGAGTCCTTTTGAAGACGCTCATCAAAGTAATTATTTTCTTTTGAGCAGATGTACAGCACATCCATGGGAAGGCCATGTAAAAGGATGTTCTCCAGCCCAGTCAAATGATCCAATCCCACTATTATCTCAGTTCCCTCTGAGTATCTTCCTGCTGGCCGCCCTCACTGTACAGAAATAGCCGAGCAGCATCAGGGTCAGTCATCAATGGTGGGCAACCAAAAGGCCTAGAAGGAGAACATAAATCAACTTTAAAAAGCCAAGCATCTCCTCACTGCTGAGGGTTATTCACATCCCACCCCACAGCAAAAATGTGCCCAACCCCAATGGCTCTGGTGGTCCTCCCTCCTGACCAACCAACCCTGATGCTCTAAGGAGACAGAAACACTCTTCCCTCTATGTGAAAGTAAACTGGTTCTGTTTTTCTCCAATAATCACTGAACACCTTCCACCAGAGCAGACCCTTTTTTTTTTTCAAAGGAATGTAAAAAAAGGAGTGCTGCCTGGGAGGTGGGTGAATAGGTAACCTGGCCTCATTGCTAATCCACCAGGTTACCTCCAACGGGTCCTCTCCTTCCTGGGCTGTAAAAAATAAGGAACTGGATGGTTTTGCTGTATTTCTTCTAACATTTTTTTTCTTGGTTAAAAAAAAAAAAAAAAGCAAGGGGGCAATGTGTTCTGGGTAGGCTGGTAATGAAATGTCTCATCCCCGAATACCCAGGTAGGTTTAGGAGATCACAAGGGAAAACCGGAGCTGAGACTCACTGATCCTTTATTCTGTTAGTATTATCTAGGAAGAGACAAGGGCCTGGAGTTAATTCTAAGTGGTGAGTTATGACCAACTGTAGAAATTTCTGGGAATCTGGCATAAACCAACAGGAATGGAAAACTGAAACCACAATAGGCCAGTTCAGAGTATTTTAAGGAGCAAAAAAATTGCCAAGCAGAGCCCAGGTAGTTTGGACCTAAAATTAGGGTCCAGAGCAAAAACTGGCCTATGATCTCCTTGGAGCTCAAAGGTGATTCCTGATCACCTCTAGGAAGAAGAATAAAAATGAAAGACAAAACCAGCCCAGCCAGAGGTCAAATAATAGGAGGTGAAATAGGGAAACCACCAGTTGAGAAACATGTACTTGGATGCTTGTAATCTACCTATGTAGAACACAGCTTGCTGTGCTTGTTAAGGCACCCACCACCTCAACTGGAAAGGGTCCCTGAGTGGCAGACACCTCTTACTGTTCACATACCATGTTGGAACACGCGCTGGCAAAAGTCATGAACTTGGGGTTGAATTGCAAACAGGTAATCGGGCCTGTGTGTTTACCATCCAACACAGCTACTTTTATACCGCTCTCTCCATTCCAGACATGGATCTTGCCATCCTCTGAACCTAAAGAGGATATTCAAGGAAAATGTAACAGCTCAAGACACAATGCAAAGACAACTGGAAATGAGACATGGATTGAGGTCTGAGGATAGGCCAAGCTTTAGGACCCATCCCTCAGGCAAAATTGAGAGGGACGAGAGGCAGTGAAGGAAGAACACTTTGGAAACTGATCTTGACCCTAGCTATTTGTTCACAGGCATGTCACTTCCCCTCTGACTTCAGTCTTCTCATCTAAAAAAGGGGCCGAATACCATTACCCTACCGACAGGCAGCCACTAAGATGACTGAATGTAGGGTTACACCAGGACATTAGTATTACTAATAAGGTAGTGCTTACAGAGTTTAACTCAAATTTTGGTCCAGTCAGGGCAGTTAAAAGACACTATGTCTTTGGCATAATGTGCTATACAGAAATGTGAGAACATCTATCAAATAGATAATAATGTCTCAGTTAATAATTTAAACAAAAAAATGCATAGTACCAGAGAAATAATCCCCACGGGGGATAAAGGAAACTCACCAATCATAATAAACTGAGAGTCTGGAGTAAATGAAGCCTCCAGTGTGACAGCTTTGCTATTGGCATAACCCTAAAACAAAACAGAGCAGTTCTTTTGTTGTTACAGAGCCATTAATAAAAACGGCTGCCTACAAACACTGACTTAGCACATGCATCACCTTCCTTTCCATGAAACCCTTTCCTTGTCATGTACTACACCACCCAGCTTCCAAATGTGGTTGCCATCCTTGACAATCCACTCCCACCTTCAACTCTGTATTCAAGGTATACTCAAGGGGGCAAGAAAACTTTATTGTTAGGACATTATTTTATATCTAAATACCAAACTTGGGTCACTTGGTGAGAAATGAATGTCTACAGAATCCAAGGGAGGTAAGTTCAATGAGCAGGAAGAAAATACAAGTGCATGCCTTCATGAGTAAGTCAAGAGTAACTGTTGGTCTCCACCAACCAGCTAACATAATTCTTAGCATAGGAAGTATGAGCATGGAAACAGCCATGGTCGAAGGCCATCAGCTCACCCCAAACGTGTGCATCACCACTCCTTTGAATGCATCAATGAGACGAATGAAGCTGCCGTTGGTGGAAATGAGGATGAGCTTGCCATCATTGCTGAATTTAAGTCCTGTCCACTCACAAGTTCGATCATACTGCATCTTAAAGGTAGCAAATGGCCCCTGCAAAAGATAAAAAAATAGTAGCCCCAGGCCCAAGGCATAGTAACAATTTCTTCTGCTAGAGCCAATTCCCATCCTATTCCTTTAGATCCCTTTATGACTAAGGAAAGCAGAGAATGAGCTACTTCTCTGCCACTCTCTTAATATCTACCATATTTTTCTTTTTGTAGAAAATGCTCTTACAGGGCCAGGCGTGGTAGCTCACGCCTGTAATCCCAGCACTTTGGGAGGCTGAGGTGGGTGGATCACCAGAGGTGAGGAGTTTGAGAGCAGCCCGACCAACATGGTGAAACCCCATCTCTACTAAATACAAAAAATTAGCCAGGCGTGGTGGTAGGCATGTGTAATCCCAGCTACTTGGGAGGCTGAGGTAGGAGAATCACTTGAACTTGGGAGGCAGAGGCTGCAGTGAGCCGAGATTGCACCACTGCACTCCAGCCTGGACAACAAAAGCAAAACTCTTGTCTCAAAAAAAAAAAAAAAAGCAGTTACATGTCTACTTCACCATAATATTAAGATAGCTCAAAGATTCAAAGATTTACCTTGTCAAAAGAACGAAGGTCATAAAGTTTGACCATTTCAGAGTTGACACCTGCAGCGAAAATTAACCCTTCTGGATCAAAAGAACAAACTGGCTTCCCCTGCAGATGCATGAGGCCCTAAGAGAAAAGAAATACGAAATACACTAAAACACACATACCACAACCACACCTGGAACAACCAAAGACTGCTAGTACAATGGGGAAAAAAAAGGAATCCAGGACCCTACCACTATATAATTTACTTTTCCCAATTAAAACTAAGAAAGGCATACAAACAGATATCAGCCAAGCAAACATAAAACTAAAATGAAGCTTTTAAAAAACAGGTCTCCAGACAATTTCTGATCAACTCTAACTGCTCAATATTACAGACACAGAATTCAAATAAAAATAAATCCCTTGAAGCTAAAAGCTCTAGGAACACTTTTAAAAACATTAAGCCGGCTGGGCGCAGTGGCTCACACCTACAATTCCAGAACTCTGGGAGGCCAAGGTGGGCGGATCACCTGAGGTCGGGAGACCAGCCGGACCAACATGGAGAAACCCCGTCTCTACTAAAAATACAAAATTAGCCGGACATGGTGGTGCATGCCTGTAATCCCAGCTACTTGGGAGGCTGAGGTAGAAGAATCGCTTGAACCCTGGAGGTGGAGGTTGCAGTGAGCCGAGATCACACCATTGCACTCCAGCCTGGGCAACAAGTGCAAAACCCTGTCTCAAAACAAAAACAAAAACAAAACAACAACAAAAACTCCACAACAATTAAGCCACAGACTACAATGCAATCTGCACTAGATTAGGGTATTTGCTTAGCAGCTACCAACTAAGAAAACAGATTTTCTCCAAAATTTAAAAAGACCCTGGGATCCCAGAATGGAACCACTGTTTTCTCCCTTCTTTGAGAGGTAGAGTTCATTATAGGGCCTACCATAGAAAATGCTCAAAAAGCATAACTGTGAGGTACCATTACCTGGCAGTTAGGAGACCGGAGATCCCAGAGTCGAATGGTCTTATCAAGAGACCCAGAAATGAAAGTGTCATCCACAGGTGACATGGACAAGGCCACCACCCTGCAATACATTGAGATAAATAGGAGTTGATGCGAAATATTAGCAAAAATTGGATGTGAATTCTAAATCACTCTGCCTACATATATATATATACCTGTTCTCCTGAAATTGCCATTTTAAGAAGCACACTAAAACACACATATCTGGAACAAAGACAACTAGTATAATGAAAAAAAAAAAATTAAAGCTACAAAATAAAAATATATGATTCCAATGCAAATCAAAACCACAATGAGATACTACTCCATACCCTCCAGCATAGCTATAAACAGACACACAAGTGTTGGTGAGGACGCAGAGAAATTGGAACCCTCACACATTGCTAATGGAAATGTAAAAATGGTACAGTTGCTCTGGAAAAGTTTTTCCAAAGAAACAGAGTTACCATGTGACCCAGAAATTCCACTCCTAGGTATTTACCCAAGATAACTGAAAATATATGTCCACACAAAAATGTACACATATGTTCAGAGCTGCATTATTCATAAAAGCCAAAATGTAGAAATAACCCAAATGTCCATTAACTAACGGCTGGACAAACAAATGTGCTATATCTATATCTATACACCAGAATATTATTTGGCAATAAAAAGTAATAAAGTACTGCTTCATGTGACAACATGGAGGAACCTTGAGAAGCCAGAAACAAAAGATCAGATATTAACTGATCCATTTACACAAAATGTCTAGAATAGGCAAATCTATAGAGACAGAAGTATATCAGTGGTTGGTAGGGGCTGGGGCAGTGATTACTAATGAGTACAGTTTCTCTTTGGAGTGATAAAAATGTTCTGAAGTTAGACAATGGTGATAGTTGTCCAACTCTGCAAATATAGTGAAAACCACTAAACTGTACATTTTTAAAGGAATCATTTATAGTATGTAGACTGTATCTCAATTTAAAAAAACATAAAAAAGCATGATTCCTTATCAAGATGTGTGAGGACTACACAGATGTTCTCAAACCTAAGTGGCATCAGCATCACCTGGAGGGTGGGTTAAAACAGATTGCTAGGATCTACTCCCAGAGCCTCTAATCCAGTAGGCCTGACTTGGCGTCTGTGAATCTGAGTTTCTAACTAGCCCCAGGTGATGGGTGAGGCTGCTGTTTTGGGCACCACACCTAGAGAACCACAAGCCTACGCTAACAGCAACTGTATTCCTAACTTGATCCCCTTTTTTGTGGTTATACCATCAAGAGGCACTCACTTAAAAACATTTTCTTCCAATGTAACTCTACTAACACCTGCACCAGCTCCTCAACTTAAAATTTTAAAAGATATTGTTAAAAGCCAAAATTTCCTGGGAATGCTGAGGAGGTAATAAAACAGAATGAGCAGGCCGGGTGCGGTGGCTCATGCCTATAATCTCAGCACTTTGGGAGGCCAAGGTGGGCGGATCATCTGAGGTCAGAAGTTTGAGACCAGCTTCGCCAACATGGTGAAATCCCATCTCTACTAAAAATACAAAAATTAGCCAGGCCTGGTGGCGTGCACCTGTAATCCCAGCTACTCAAGAGGCTGAGGCGGGAGAATCGCTTGAATACCAGAGATGGAGGTTGCAGTGAGCTGAGATCATACCACTGCATTCCAGCCTGGGCAACAGAGCAAGACCCCGTTTAAAAAACAAAAACCAGAATGAGCAGAACACACTGTGGACATGTAATTTTTATATGCCATGGCATTCAGCCCAAGAGCTCAGAGGAAGTACAAGACTCTTATGCTGAGAAGTACAGGGAACACATGGAGAAGACAGACCCCGAGCGTAAGAAATTTTAACTGTTCAGTCCACATGACTGCAAGAGAACCAGAGATGGCTTCTGGAAAGACACAACATCTGAGGTGGAAAGGATTTCAAAGGGAGACACCTTTCTGACAGGTGCCAGACAGGAAGGCACGAAGCCCATGTTCAAGAAGTAGCCGAGAGTTCACCTTAATGGGAACGGTAGGAGAAAATGCTGGGAAAATGGGTCAGAGCCAGAAGGGGCAGAACCTGACTACAAGAGGAAGGAGCAAGGAAAATGTAGAGAACCATTAAGGGAGATGGTGAAGCAATCAAACTGCAATCCAGGATGCTGAAGCAGGATGGTAAGAGATGGGATGATTAATTAGGAGCTAACAATAATTTACCTTACAGGGTATGTGAGCCAGGGCAGAAGCAAAGGAGAGAACACAGAAGAAAGTAATACATGAGGTTAAACCTAGGGAAAACTAAATAGTTTAACAACTCACTGAATATCATGGCAAGGGAAAAAGAGTACACTGACAACAGATGCTCTGAGCCAGAATTGGAAGAGACAGAGATGAAGAAATATGAGGAAGATAGAGAGAAGCTGGCCCAAAGAATGTAACAATGACGGACAGACTACTGGACCTGAGTACTGGAAAGAGTATTGGACAGAAGAGACTGCTACAAAGATGTGTATAAAACATGTAGGTGGTGCTGGGCGCCCTGACCATAATCCTAGCACTTTGGGAGGCTGAGGCGGGCGGATCACCTGAGGTCAGGAGTTTGAGACCAGCCTGGCCAACATGGTGAAACCCTGTCTCTACAAAAACACAAAAATTAGCCGAGCATGATGGTGCGCACCTGTAATCCCAGCTACTCCGGAGGCTGAGGCAGGAGGATCATTTGAACTCAGGAGGCGGAGGTTGCAGTGAGCCAAGATCATGCCATTGTACTCCAGCCTGGGTGATAGAGCAAGGTTCCGTCTCAAAAAACAAAACAAAACAAAAAAAACAAACAAAACCTGTAGATGGAAGGTGGGTCTGAAATTCATAACAGATATGAGCTAAAAATACTGATTTGGGAAGCTACCTGAATGAAGGTGAATGAAATCAGCGATGGAGATAGAAAATCACAAGAAAGCAGATAGAGTATTTATTTTAGAGTCAAAACAGAGGCTAAGAACTACAAGAACAGAACTGACATGGGAAAAGTCACTTGCCATGGGAAAGTAAATTTTACTGAGAGGTTAAGCATCAAGAAAAGCCCAAAGCAGTGGGTTTTAACTAGAGGCAGCAGGGAATGAAGGACAAAGGTTTGGATAAAGCCCCACAGATGATTCTGGGACTAGTGCAAAAAAGAGTTCAACAGTGAATATGTGTGAGGAGGTGGAGATGGGAATGTGCAGATTATTCTTTCAAGTTTGATAGTGAAAAGGAGTGGGTGATAGGGTCAATAAGTAGACTTAAGATAAGAAAGACCAAGTAAATTTGTAGGCAGCAAAGGAAAAGCCGATTAAGGAGATGGAAGCAAGCAGAAAGAGGAAGGTTTGTTTTGTGAAAGAAAGACCACAGCTTTCTCAAGGAAAGGATTCCAAGGAAGAGAGGAATTTAGGTGGAAGGGATAGATGTTTAAAAGAACTCTTTTTTTTGGAGACAGGGTCTTGCTTTGTCACCCAGGCTGGAGTACAGTGGCACAATCATTGCTCACTGCAGCCTCGACCTCCCAGACTCAAGTGATCCTCTCACCTCAGCCTCCCAAAGTGCTGATTACAGGCCTGAACCACTTCGCCCAGTTGAAAGAACTCATTTTGTTCAGCCTTGATTTTCTCATAAAACGAGGAACAAAGTCATCTATCAAGAATCAGGAGGTCAGCCGGGTGCGGTGGCTCACCTCTGTAATCCCAGCACTTTGGGAGGCTGAGGCGGGCAGATCACGAGGTCAGGAGATTAAGACCATCCTCGCTACCACGGTGAAACCCCATTTCTACTAAAAATACAAAAAACTAGCCGGGCTTGGTGGTGGGTGCCTATGGTCCCAGCTACTTGGGAGGCTGAGGCAGGAGAATGGCGTGAACCCAGGAGGCGGAGCTTGCAGTGAGCTCTGGGTGACAGAGCGAGACTCTGTCTCAAAAAAACTCAGGAAGTCAAGAGGTTGAATAAATGAGAGGATTGGAAAGCATTTGAAACAACTGCATCAACTCTTAATTACAAATAGTACATTTGTGAACATTAATTTGAATACAAACAAGCAAAAACATCTACTTACCATGAGCCATCCTTTGTCTGAAACTATAGTTACCACTGGCTGCCTTCTTATTTCAGCAACACAAATGGCCTGCCCAACTGGAAGTGCAACATTTTTTTTCTTTGAGACAGGGTCTCGCTCTGTCACCCAGGCTGGACGGAGTGCAGTGGCGCCACCTTGGTTCACTGCAGCCTCTGTCTTGCGGGTTCAAGCAATTCTCATGCCTAAGCCTCTCAAGTAGTAGGAATTCCAGGTGCACACCACCACTCCTGGTTAATTTTTGTATTTTTTTGTAGAGACAGGGTTTCACTATATTGCCTAGACTGGTTTCAAACTCCTGCACTCAAGCAATCTGCCCTCAAGAGCTGGGATTACGCCACCATGCCCGGCCTGGAAGTGCAACTCCTAACAGGAGGCTCTCGGGCTATCTTCTGTCAGGGCTCCATACCAATCAAAACCATCCTGGGTTACCATACATAT
>NW_012118232.1:383481-388791 GCF_000951035.1 Colobus angolensis palliatus
ATTGTAGACAATCTTCCTTAGAATTTTACATAAAATTATATATAACCCACATTATATATATATAATACATATATAACTAGAAATACATATATATAGATATAGGTATATGAGACAGAGTCTCCCTCTGTCACCCAAGCTGTAGTGCAGTGGTGCGATCTCGGCTCACTGCAACCTCTGCCTCCTAGGTTCAAGCATTATCTTGCCTCAGCCTCCCAAGTAGCTGGGATTGCAGGTGCCTGCCACCATACCCAGCTAATTTTTGTATTTTTAGTAGAGATGGGGTTTTGCCATGTTGGCAGGCTGGTTTCAAACTCCTGACCTCAAGTGATTCGCCTGCCTCGGCCTCCCAAAGTGCTGGGATTACAGATGTGAGCCACTGCACTGGGCCTAGTTATATTTCAACTGAGATATCTCTGAACACCTACCCCCGCACCTCTATAACCTTAGTAAATCAACAGTTGACTATTTAAGAGAAGATGAAGAATGCCAAGCAGTAGTGAGGAAGTAGCTTCAGTTCACTAATAAGCTCTCTCTAGCCTTCTATTCTCTGGGTAACCTCAGGGATAAAAGAACTATCTGCTTCTATAATACATGGGTCTTACCTTTTGCTATGTCCAGGAAAGTATCTGATGTATTTGTTGTCATGCAAGGACAAGTAACGAATAGTATCTGTAAAAAGACAAACAAGGTATGATGATATCATACTGTTTAAAATAAACTTACTTTGCATTTTCATCTTGAAAAGACAAGGTCAAATAATCCCTTGTCTTCTATATCCCAAGCAAGGCATGAATAAATAATGGTGAATAATTCTACTCTGCAGCTGAAGAGTGGGCATGTAGATTTCACCTAACTCAAAAGCAAAGTTCTTAAGTTGATGGCATAGAAAGCAATGTTTGAAAACACATTTTATTACCAATTTGGCTTCTTCATAATAACAATGCAACTCGCGCCCTGGAAATATACCCTGGCCAAAAAACAAAACGAGTAAAGCACACATAATAATTTTAGATATTGGTCTAGTGTCCACAGAATGGCAAACCTTAAAGAAAGATATGTGGCTGTTGAGCAAACAGACTTAAAGAGGTGAGCAGCCATGGCAGTTAAACTGAAGATCAGGTTGAACCCTAGCAGCAATTTTTGTCTAGAGTTCTCTATCAGTGTGTTGACCCACCCTCAACCTATTTGAACATTCTTCAATTGGATACACAAATTACAATGAAAATAAACAAAAGGTCAGAGAAGTGATGTCAAGATCTGGGTTAAAAAGATCTTAAGACATTAAAAAAACCAAATCCTTATACCAATGAGTAATAGCAGTGAGATTTTGACAATATTAAAGAAAGGAACAATCAGAGATTTGTGCTTGGGGAAAAATAAGACAAACACTCTTAACCAAATGATTCTATCTGAAAGAGTAAACAAACAAAGAAGATGGTGGCGGTAGAGAAATGAAGTGCCATAAAGAATAAAACTGCAAAAGAGGAAAGTATTATCCCCTTAAAAAGACTAGGAATAAGGAAAAATTGTTGAGAAACAGCTAAGGGAAAATGGTACCAAAATGCAGAAAGAAAAGCATGGAAAGAACATTCTGAAGGCAAACAGAACATAGGAATAAAGGGGTTGAAAGCATTGAGTCATCCCAGGGCTTCACAGGGGTGCTTTCTAATAAGAGGGCATTTAACTTGGGAGGGGGAATAGGGATATTTGTATATTCCATAGCTTGAACACTACACAATTTTCTTTGAAAACATCTTCAAACTTATTGAATGACAATTACAAAGTATTTCTAGTTATTCTACTGCTAACAATGACTCACCTGCCCTAAGAAGAAAAAGACTTCCTTCCCATTACCTGGTTTCCCAGAGATGAGCAGGGCGACGCCATCCTCTCAGCCCCACTTGGCAGCTGGCGCGCTGTTCCTGGCAAGGCAGTGGCCTGTACAGTTATCTCCTGTACCGGGTGGTATCATAGACCCTCAAACTGTACAAACTACTACCTCAGCCTGGAATCAGGCAAAAGGAAACGGAGCGCTGGAGGAACTCTTCAGGATGCACTTGAGACAGGAAAGGGAACATCCTCACAGCAGAGGCCTGGCAGCAAAGCTACAAGTGCCACACATTTGCCTCATCTCGCACCACATTTGGAGAATCCTCATTTAATCACTCAGAAGAACAGCCCAACAGAAGAAATAAACCAGTCATTCAGATGATCACATAGACACGTTTCCTCAGGATCGTAAGGTTTTACATTCTTGTCCAAAATCATTAACTACGCTGCTTCCTTAGAAAACCACTTCTGAAATACAGGCATGGAAAGTAGAAATGATATACTTACTAAAAATCAAGTACAGGCAGGAGAGTCTCATTTAAAAAAAAAGAAACTAAAAAAAAAAAAAAAAAAAAGACGTCCACCGAATCTGCTCTGAGATAGGTACAGCCAAAATAGCAGTATAAGCCATCCTTGTGGAATGACATTAGAAAAATCTTTTTTGTTTTTTTGAGATGGAGCCTCGCTCTGTCACCCAGGCTGGAATGCAGTGGTGTGATCACGGTTCACGACACCCTAGACCTCCAGAGCTCAAGCAATCCTCCCACCTTAGCCTCACAAGTGGCTGGGACTACAAGCACATCCCATCACACCTGGCTAATTTTTGTATTTTTTGTAGAGACGGGGTTTCCCCACATTGCCCAGGCTTATCTCAAACTTCTGGGCTCAAATGATCCACTCTCCAAGGCCTCCATAAGTGCTGGGATTACAGGCATGAGCCATTATGCCTGGCCTAAAAAAATCCTTACTGCAAAATGTGAGATGATCATCAATAAACCACTGAAATAAGTTTGAAAACAGAATCCTGGCCGGGCGTGGTGGTTCACACCTGTAATCCCAGCACTTTGGGAGGCTGAGGCAGGCAGATCACTTGAGGTCAGGAGTTCGAGACCAACCTGGCTAACATGGTGAAGTCTCAACTCTACTAAAAATACAAAAATTAGCCGGGCGTGTTGGTGGGCGCCTGTGAATACCAGCTACTTGGGAGGCTGAGGCAGGAGCATTGCTTGAACCCAGGAGGCTGAGGTTGCAGTGAGTCGAGACTGCACCACTGCACTCCAGCCTGGGCAACAAGAACAGGACTCGGTCTCAAAAGAATAAAGAATAGGCCGGGCATGGTGGTTCATGAGGTCAGGAGATCGAGACCCATTCTGGCTAACATGGTGAAACCCTGTCTCTACTAAAGATACAAAAAATTAGCTGGGCATGGTGGCATGCACCTGTACTCCCAGCTACTTGGGAGGCTGAGGCAGGAAAATTACTTGAACCTGGGAGGTGGAGGTTGCAGCGAGCTGAGATCGCGCCACTGCACTCCAGCCTAGGCAACAGAGTGAGACTCCGTCTCAAAAAAACAAAACAAAACAAAATAGATAAAACATAAACAAAAATTAAAAAATTAAAGAATCCTAACATGAAAATAAGTGTTACAGTTCAGTTACCAAGACAATCTCTTAGGACTTATCTAGAGAAATGCAGGTAAAAACAGAGATTGTTTATAATAGAAAGAAACTCACAAGTTCAATTTCTAAGAGTAACTCTTTACTCTTTAGATCAAACAACATTCCTGGAATCAGAGGTGACTAAGGTTGGGAAAATACCAAAACTGTTCTAACTTCCCTTAAACTATCATAGTTCGAGCATTTGTGAAACTTTTCTCAAATCTCTATCATTTTGAAAGAAAAAGTCCTGTTGTTTATCACTTGCTGTGTGTCAAGTGTTCTTTCCTTTTATCTGTTCTGAAAGTGTTCTTTTTGGAGATAGAATCTCGCTCTGTTGCCCAGGCTGGAGTGCAGTGGTGCGATATTGGCTCACCACAACCTCCACCTCCTGGGTTCAGGCGATTCTCCTCCTTCAGCCTCCCGAGTAGCTGGAATTATAGGCGCACAGCACTGTGCCCGGCTAACTTTTGTATTTTTAGTAGAGACGAGGTTTCACCATATTGGCCAGGCTGGTCTTGAACTCCTGACCTCGAGTGATCTGCCCACCTCGGCCTCCTAAAGTGTTAGTGTTGGGATTACAGGCGTGAGCCACCGCGCCCGGCTTTAAAAGTGTTCTCTTAAGTTTAAGGAAGTACAAATCATAAATACAATTAGTTGCTTCCTTTTTCCACTCCCCTCTCTAAATTGGAGACTTTTCATACTCAGTCTCAAGTCCTTCAAAAGTGCTAATGGCTTGCTTCCAGCATTCCTTCAGTCAAAACAATGTAATTAACATTACTAACATTATATGAAAATATTTAAACTAAAGTAACTATAGTCAAAGCAGAAGTAGTCACAAAGATTCCACGAACTATTTAACAAAGGAAACCATGACCTTAACTTCCTAAAAAGAAGGCTTGCTTACCGTCTATCTTGTTAGAGCTGTAAACAACTGTGTTTGCTGCATGAGTGTATCTGATGAGGTCCACGCCATATTTCTTACTGTACAGGGTTCTCTTTGGTCTGATAAGAAAATAGAGAAAGTCATAAACATTCTCCATCATCAAAATCTGGGATCTCCACATAAAGAGAAGCACTTGAATGATGTAGCAAAGGTGAGGATTTTTGGTAAGTTCTAACACTGGAAAGAAACAATTTCTTCCAAAAGGGAAAAAACAACCCTCAAGCAACAGCCATCTGAAGAAGCTTTCCACCTTAGAACACCTAATGGCAAGGTTAGGTAGGAAGTAAAAGTAAATCTGGGGATTCAATTCAGTCTTTACTATAATGTTCAAAAGTAAGCTTTGAGAAAAAATAGTCATGTGCCATGTGATGACATTTTTATCAACAACAGACAGCACATAGGATAATGGTCTCATAAGATTATAATGGAGCTGCCCTCTACAACAGATGTATCATTTTTAAAATTCCTTATACTGTTTTACTGTACCTTTTCTATGTTTAGATACACAAACACTTAATGCTATATTATAATTGCCTACAGTATTCAGTACTGTAACATGCTGTACAGGTTTGCAGCCTAGGAGCAATGGGCCATACCACACAGCCTAGGTGTGTACAGGTTATACCATCAGGTTTGTGTAAATACACTCTATGACACTGTGCAACAAAAACTCACGTAATGATCACCATCTAAGTGATGCCTGGCTGTACATCTACTTGGGAAGAAAAGCACACAAAACAAATCCTAACTTACAACAAAGAGGGACTGAAACCAGACGCAAAACTGCTTGCCTTTGCTAATGTAACCTGCTCTTGCAGAAGACATACATCCTTCCTATCCTACAGGTCAAAAGCACTTGCTGAGCCTTTTAGAAGGCAA
>NW_012118232.1:389411-393034 GCF_000951035.1 Colobus angolensis palliatus
AGACGGGGTTTCACCATGTCAGCCAGGATGGTCTCCATCTCCTGACCTCGTGATCCGCCCGTCTCGGCCTCCCAAAGTGCTGAGATTACAGGTTTGAGCCACCGTGCCCGGCCTGTTTTTACTTTAATGTAAAATCACACATTTCTGGCCATAAGGTGGTGGCTCACACTTGTAATCCCAGCACTTTGGGAGGCCGAGCCAGGCAGATCACCTGTAGTCAGGAGTTCGAGAGCGGCCCAACATGATGAAACCCCATCTCTACTAAAAATACAAAAATTAGCCGGGTGTGGTGGCACGCACTTGTAATCCCAGCTACTCAAGAGGCTGAGGCAGGAGAATTCCTTGAACCCAGGAGGCAGAGGTTGCAGTAAGCCAAGAGTCGTGCCACTGCAATACAGTCTTTGCGAGAGAGTGAGACTATACCTCAAAAACAAACAGACAGACAAAAAAATCACACATTTCCAAGCTAGAGGTTACCAATCTCCATTTGTTTAAGTTCCTTAAATGTCT
Organism: Colobus angolensis palliatus; assembly: GCF_000951035.1. Lineage (NCBI taxonomy): Eukaryota > Metazoa > Chordata > Mammalia > Primates > Cercopithecidae > Colobus > Colobus angolensis. The sequence goes on from NW_012118232.1 coordinate 389,922, forward strand.
CCCTCTACAGAACCTTGAAGAGCAAGGCTAAAACTGATCTCAACAGAACCTTTAACCAAAAACTCTAACACATACTGGTTAAATTAGAAAAACATTAGGCCAGGCGCAGTGGCTCACGCCTGTAATCCCGGCACTTTGGGAGGCCGAGGAGGGTGGATCACCTGAGGTCAGGAGTTTGAGACCAGCCTGGCCAACACGGCGAAGCACCATCTCTACTAAAAATACAAAAATTAGCTGGGCGTGGTGGTAAGCGCCTGTAGTCCCAGCTACTCTGGAGGCTGAGGCAGGAGAACTGCTTGAGCCTGGGAGGCAGAGATTGCAGTAAGTTGACATAGCGCCACTGCACTCCAGCCTGGGCGACAGAGCGAGACTCCATCTCGAAAAAGAAAAAGAAAAATTTGAGACTTAAATATCTATGTAAATCCAGATTCAAATGCTAAAACAACTCTCCAATATGACCAATTCAGAAAACAAGAAAGCCTTTAACATAATGTCCTATATTTAGGTCTTTAGAAGGATTTCATAAATCCTGTACCAATGTTAACCAAGAGTTCCAATTTATGAAAAGGAAAGCTGACCCTCTCAATGTAAAATCCTTTCAGAATCTAGATACGAAACAATCACATGACTCAAGCAGTCTTTAAGAAGTCAATTATTTGCACTTTCAATTTTTGTTAAAGTGAGGCCAAGGGTTTCCCTACATGAAACCCATTTCCAAAAGACTTCTCACTACAAATGCACTAGATTTTCCACATTCTTACCTTTACTGAAATAATACTTCACTCCTAAAAAGATCAGCAAAGGCTACTTCACCAAGTCCACTGTCTGGGGTTCTGATGTGGGTTACTGTGTGGTAACCAGTGAGGGAATCTGAGTGTGTGGCTGTATACTTACTCTCTGGATAGTTGACTTCGCTTCTACCAGTGGAAGAACTTTACATCCGTTATTTCATCCCATTTACAATAGTAAAGACAGAACCTGGCCGGGCACAGTGGCTCACGCCTGTAATCTCAGCGCGTTGGGAAGCCAAGGTGGGTGGATCACCTGAGGTCAGGAGTCTGAGATCAGCCTGGCTAACATGGTGAAATCCCGTCTCTACTAAAAATTTAAAAAATTAGCCAGGTGTGGTGGCAGGCACCTGGAATCCCAGTTACTTGGGAGGCGGAGGTAGGAGAATCACTGGAACCCAGGAGGTGGAGATTACATTGAGCCAAGCTTGTGCCATTGCACTCCAACCTGGGCAACAAGAGTGAAATTCTGTCTTAAAAAAAAAAAAAAGAACGTGAAAAGCCAACTCTAACTTGACAAGTTAAAAGGGAATAATATAAAGGAAAACTTCTGGTTCCACTTAGATCTGGTCTATTTGTCTCAAATTTATCAGAAACACTAACCTGAGATTTTTTTTTCCTAATAACAGAAATCTATTGCCTCATTTCATTTCCTAATTTGGTTTTTATTATTTTTATGTTTTTGAGACAGAGTCTCGCTGTTACCCTGGCTAGAGTGCAGTGACACGATCTTGGCTCACTGCAACGTCTGCCTCCCTGCCTCGGCCTCCTGAGTAGCTGGGATTACAGGCCCCTGCCACCAGGCTCAGCTAATTTTTGTACTTTTCTGTAGAGACAGGTTTCACCACACTGGCCAGGCTGGTTTTGAACTCCTGACCCAGGTGATCCGCCCGCCTTGGCCTCCCAAAGTGCTGGGATTACAAGTGTGAGCCACCTAACCTGGACTCCCTTCCTAATTTGAAAGCAAGATTATATTGTACTGCATCCATGTGGGTTTTACAAAGTACATGCACGGCATTTTTCAAATATTTTGGTAAGCTTCCTTCCTCCAACCAATTCTGGTGATCAAGCATCAACAAGGAAAATAATATTAACCTTTCGCTTTGAGTAATTTGCTTTACCTACCACAAACAATATCCTTTATATTCTTCCAAGCTGAAATATCACTCAATGGGTGAACTCCATTATAAAGAAAATTTAAATGACCGGTAAACTGGAAAATACTAAGCATACAAAATCTTGCTTTAGCCATTTTCAAACTCCCAAATTCTAACATTAGGGTCATCTAATAAAGATACTATGTCTTCAGCCAGTCACAGTAGCTAACACCTGTAATCCCAGCACTTTGGGAGGCCTAGGTGAGAGGATCCTTGAGCTCAGGAGTTTGAGACCAGCCTGGGCAACCTGGTGAGACCTTGTCTCCACTAAAATAAAAATAACCAAGTAAGTTGGCGAGTGCTTGTAGGCCCAACTACTTTGGAGACTGAGGTGGGAGGATCCCTTGAGCCCGGAAGATGAAGGCTTTAGTGAGCTATAAGCATGCTATTGCACTCCAGCCTGGGCAACAGGGGAAGACCTTTGTCTTTAAAAAAAATAAAATAAAAAGGGCCAGGTGCAGTGGCTCACGCCTGTAATCACAGCACTTTGAGAGGCCGAGGTGGGTGGATCACTTGAGGTAAGGCATTGAGACCAACATGGCCAACACTGCGAAACCTCATCGCTACTAAAAATACAAAAATTAGCTGGGCATAGTGATGGGCGCCTGTAATCCCAGCTACTCGGGAGGCTGAGGCACAAGAACTGCTTGAACCCAGGAGCCAGAGGTTGCAGCAGTGAGCCAAGATCACACCACTGCACTCCAGCCTAGGAAAGAGTGAGGCTATCTCAAAAAAAAAAAAAAAACAAAAAAAATAGAATAAAATAAAGGCTGGGCGCAGTGGCTCATGCCTGTAATCCCAGCACTTTGGGAGGCTGAGGCGGTGCATCACCTGAGGTCGGGAGTTTGAGATCAGCCTGACCAACATGGAGAAACTCCGTATCCACTAAAAATACAAAATTAGCCAGGCATGGTGGTGCATGCCTGTAATTCCAGCTACTCAGGAGGCTGAGGCAGGAGAAACACCTGAACCCCGGAGGCAGAGGTCGCAGTGAGCTGAGATCACGCCATTGCACTCCAGCCTTGGCAACAAGAGCGAAACTCTGTATCAAAAAAAAAAAAAAAAAAAAAAAAAATACCATGTCTTCCAAGGAAATACTTCTTTTCTTCTGAGGTCGGTTTGACCTATACTAGTGACAAAACTTTTTGTCATATTATTGCCTAGAATG
>NW_012118232.1:393594-396113 GCF_000951035.1 Colobus angolensis palliatus
GGAGGGAGGGAGGGAGGGAAAGAAAGAAAATCCATGTTGAAGTGTTTAAAGGGGCTTGATACCTCCAACTCTAAGGGTGGGGGGAGGCACACAGTACAAACAAATATTTACCTACAGTGATGAAGCAAATGCAGAAAATGTAACCAGTTACTGAATCATATGGGAGTTATCTGAAACATTGTTGTAACTTTCTGTTCATCTGTAATTATGTAAAAATGCTATGTGAGTGAATAAACTGCTTTATGTCACAAAACTAGCATTTTACTTTTAACAAGACGGGATTTGGCCAGGCGCAGCACCTCATGCCTGTAATCCTAGCACTCTGGGAGGCCGAGGCCGGTGGATCACTTGAGGTCAGGAGTTCAAGACCTGCCTGGTCAATATGGTGAAACCCGTCTCTACTAAAAATACAAAAATTAGCAGCGCATGGTGGCAGGCGCCTGTAATCCCAGCTACTTGTGAGGCTGAGGCAGGAGAATCGCTTTAACCCAGGAGACGGAGGTTGCAGTGAGCCAAGATCATACCATTGCACTCCAGCCTGGGCAACAGAGGGAGACTCTGTCCCAAAAACATAAGGAAAAAAAAAAAGACAGGGCTTCCCGTCAAGGTCATCCTTCCCAAATCAAAATTATGCCAAATTTGGGGACAAACAGCAAAGGCTATCACAACCTTCATTTTCTTTAAATGAGGATATACATCTCCATCCTGAGGTTCTGGGAACAGGTTCTAATCTGTGCAAAAGCATTAAACATTTCATGCAAGCCAGCTTCAAATTACTCCTCTACTCCTCCAGGACCCCACAATGCGGACCCTACTACCACACCTTTAAGTGTTACTTCCTCTTCTAAACTGATTCAAGTGACCAGACCAGGACAGAAATCTATCTACTGAAGGAGTAACACTGACTCAAATAACTAAGTATTTGTTCAGCTAACAATTCCCTCTTCCTTAAGACCACCACTGCAGACCACTCTGCCACATACTGCAGGCAGATCCAGAGCCAGTTACGTAATATTTTCTTACAGCCCCAGTGGGAAAAAAATTGGGGGGATACCATTATAACTCAGTCCAAACTAGCATTATTTCAGATAATCAAATTCACAAATGAAGAGATACGTTCCAAAAGAAAGACACCAGTTTAAAAAAAAAAAGGCAAAAGGAACAGCTGGAGAAGGTAGGAAAAAACCCAAGATCTCAAAATAATAATAATAATATCTGTTACTAGGTAACAAAATCAAGTCTGACAAAACCAGAGGCCACCGAATTAAACCAAACATCAGCAAGCCTTCTTGGGGAAGGTGGCTAAGGGTAAAACAAATTTAATCTAAACTAGTTTTGGCTCCAAGGAGCTGCAAGTCCACAGGCGTGCGGTGAGGGGGCTGACAAGGACCCCCAAGGAAAAAGTCAAAGTGCTGTGCTTAGATTTTGCAAAAAGATGCAGGTATGGTGGGTCTCCAGATGACTTGCGGCAACATAAAAGTTTCATGATCAGAATTGGAATTCAAAGTGGACCAAAAAGTGTAATAGAAAAAAAAAGTATGAAAGGAAACCTGAAATTGTTCTACGATGCTTGCTTTGTTTTAAAGGAAGCTCACATTCAGGTCAGGATGGGAAGACCAAGTTCGTTTGTGTGTGGCAAAAAGGAAGTTTTAGATGTTGCTGAAAAGTTCACTTATGAACGTGGGCACCGAGTTTGAAGGAATAAGAGAAAGACTACGAGCACGAAGAAAAAGCAAGGGGGCTCAAAGAGGCACAACAAATAAATCCTGACAGTTAAGAACTGCTACCCACGCTGTCTGACGGCAGAAAGGCCGCGGGAAGCTGAGGGGCAGGGGATGGGCGGAGTGCCAGGGCGGAATCGAGGTCATAGCGGAGAGGGCAGAAGAGAGAGCTGACGCTGCCGAAGGAGGCAGGAGAGCAGCCCCTGCAGTCCTGCGTCGAGGCCGGAGCAGACCAGCACCTCTGACAGCCTAAGGAGCCGAAAACACTACCTGCTGGGCCCAGGGTGGGCGGACCGGGCGTTTAAAGGTCAAGGTCAAGGTGGGGTTTGGCAAGCGAGGCATAGCGCTCAAAGGAGACCGAAAACATACAAATAAGAATGCTATTATAAAAGTACGACTATCGTAATTTTTTTTAATAAGAAAAAATAAAAGGTCTCCTGGACGGCTGCAGGGTGGAGGCGGCCCTGGCAGGAACGCGTGCAAAATAGGCCGGGGGCTAAAGTCGGGACGGAGGGCGGGCCGAGGGACCAGTACTGGGGCACCGGAGGGAGGGAGGCACTGAGACTTGGGCCCAGGGCCTCCGCCGCACTCACTTGCCCTCCTGGCAGTCATAGAGCACGATGGAGTCGTCGTCGCTACTCGAGATGACCGTCTCGCCGTTGGGGCTGAAATCGAAGCAGTTAATCTTGTCCGAGTTTTCGCGGAACACCTTAGCGACGCGGAAGCTCCGCAGCACGCTATCGGTCAGCTTCATGGCGGCGGCTGAGGAAGGCAGCGGCGGCGCAGGACCGGGGCGGG
>NW_012118232.1:396978-398892 GCF_000951035.1 Colobus angolensis palliatus
GCCTCCCGGGTTCAAGCGATTCTCCTGCCTCAGCCTCCCGTGTAACTGGGATTACAGGCGCGCGCCACCACGCCTGCTAATTTTGTAGTTTTAGAAGAGACGGGGTTTCACCATGTTGGCCAAGCTGGTCTCGAACTCCTGACCTCAGGCAGTCCGCCCGCCACCCGCACCCGGCCTGGTGTTCTTAATCGAGGTAGACTTTAGGTACAGTAAAAATCAGCCTTTTTAGGCCGGGCGCGGTGGCTCACGCCTTTCCGACCCACCTCTTTGGGAGGCCAAGGCAGGATGATCGCTTGAGCTCAGGAGTTTGAGACCAGCCTGGCCAACATGACAAAACCCTATCTCACTAAAATATAAAAAATTAGCTGGGCATGATGGAGCGGCTGAGGCACGAGAATTGAGAAAGGTGGAGGCTGCAGTGAGCCGAAGTCGTGCCACTGCATTCCAGCCTGGGCGACAGAGCAGACGGTCTCCCTCCAAAAATTAGCCTTTTTAGTGGCTAGTTTTATGTTCTAACACCCATACACAGTCATGCAATCACCACCACATTCAAGATATGGAAGAGTTGCACTATCCTGTTTGTAGTCAACAGGATTATTCTAAAGGTTCTATCATATAAGTGATTCTTTGCCTTAAAAGAAGTTTATCTATAACAAAGGAAAACAGTATTTGAACAGAAAATAGGAACCAAGCTTCCTAACCTTAACTTTATGGGCAAAGAGTTAAACTCAGTGCCAACCTATGTGGCTTCACAGTTCTCTATCTTGTGTGAAGCTCCTCAAAGGGTTAAAAACCCTGGGGTTTCCAACAGTGGAAATGGGTATTATTTATTTTTGCTTTCTTTAGCTAAAGAGAAACAAAAACGAGGAAAGGCTGTGAGACATTTCAGTCGCTATTAGGAAGGTGTGATATCCAGAGACCTCTGCAATGGTAAAAAGCAATATGGAAACCCTGGAACAGCTGGGGTCTTTCTAGAAAGAACTAGAGGCTGTATCCCAACCCCCTGGGTAAAAGGAGAGCCAGGATCCTTATACATAAAGAGAAGCTGTTCTTTAAGGGAAGAGGGCAAGTTCCTGGCTAAGTCTGGGGTATAATTGCCTCCTGACAAAGAGCAGAGCTTCTGGCTACAATTTGTTCTGGGGTCTGGAAAAAGCCGGTTTGAGTGAAACTTGAATAGATGGCAACTTTCCAAACTGCACAGCAATGGAAGAAAAACCCTCCACGCCCCAGATCACTCACTCTGCTTCCCTGTAATTCCTGTGCCTTTATTTCAGAAGCTAGAAAGGCTGATACAGAGTCTGCTTCGAATAGTTTAGAAGGCAGCAAGGACCGATCGAGTGCCCATGTTCTGGAACTCTCGGGAAGTGAACGCGCCCAGTAAGATGATGCTGTATTTTGGTCCATATTAATCTACAAAAATAACCGCAGAAACAGCTGTAATCTACTGAATGTTGCCGGCCAAAAGAAATCTTTTCAGGGTATCTTTCAAGTATTGTACTTCCTATACCTTTTCCAGATTTCACCGTTAAGACCAAACCTTCCTCCCAAGACTTGCCTTTCTGCATTATTTTTGGAATGCAGTCTTTTTTTTTTTTTTCGTTTTTAAGAGGGACTTCAAATGCTCATCCTGTTTCACATTCTTACTGTTTCCAATTCCTAGCCTGGCTCCCTGCCCTATTATAGTGGGACTCTCCTGGCTTCCAGCCCAACAGCATAGTTGCCTTAAAGGATGGACTTTGGGCCAGGTGCGGTGGCACTTTGGGGGGCCGAGGTGGGTGGATCACAAGGTCAGGAGTTCGAAACCAGCCTGGCCAAAATGGTGAAACCCTGTCTCTACTAAAAATACAAAAATTTGCTGGGCACGGTGGTGGGCACCTGTAATCCCAGCTCCTTGGGAGGCTGAGGCAGGAGAAT
>NW_012118232.1:400492-403263 GCF_000951035.1 Colobus angolensis palliatus
TGCGCTTAATTGCCAAAGATGAAAAGCAGAACACTGAAACACAAAATGCCTGGTGAGGTGTCTGAGCTCCAGCATCGGAAAGTGGTCGCCTCACAGGTTGGCAAAAGGAATTTAATGACAACAGTATAGGTTTGAAAAAGGAACATTTCTTAGAAAGAAAGAAGGCTGCAGAAGAGTGCAGCGGGGCACCCCAGCGAGAGGATTGAGGGCCTTGGTGGATCTTCCTTAGGCGCATTTATGGACCTTCAGGCAGGAGCTTAGGGTTGTAAAATGAGTTTCAGCATGGCATTTCAGAGATGCCTAGAAATTTTAGTTACTTATAAAAGTTGAAAGAGGCGTGGAACCAGATCCCCACTTTAGATACTAGGGAAGTTTAATGACTTCTAATTTCCCCAGATAAGGAGTTTTGCCTCTGGATGGCCTGTTGGATGGTCACCAGGTGGTCTTTGCTCCCTTCTAAATTCCTCAGATAAGGGCCAGGCACAGTGGCTCACGTCTGTAATCCCAGCACTCTGGGAGGCCAAAGTGGGTGAATCACTTGAGGTCAGGAGTTCAAGACCAGCTTGGGCAACGTGGTGAAACCACGTCTCCACCAAAAAATACAAAAATTAGCTAAGCATGGTGGTATGCGCCTGTAGTCCCAGCTACTCGGGAGGCTGAGGCAGGAGAATTGCTTGAACCCAGGAGGCAGAGGTTGCAGAGCTGAGATCGCACTCCAGCCTGGGCGACAGAGTGAGACTCTGTCTCAAAAACAAAAAGAAAAAGAAAAAAAGAAAATAAATATTACAAGGATGAAGTAAGCTATTTTTATTTAGAGAAAATATAAGTGTGTGCATGGAAAATCGTGTGGGATATACATGAATATTACTAGAAATAATAAATGTAGTTACTAATATATGTCCACTTTTACTGGAATTCCTCAGAGAGGTCCTAAGACTCCCACCAAGGGGCCTGGATAAAAAGAGGGTATCTTTCCCTGGCAGCAGGACCAACTACCCAATTTGTGGGGCCCCTTGTTAAAAAATTGCTAAGAATCTCAAGATGGCAGCAACAGACTATTAAACCAAGTGCAGTGTCCTTCTGACTGCACAGGTCACACCCATGAAGCTGGCTCAACCCAGGACTAGTACAGCAACAACAGTGAGTCTCTCTACATGCACAGGAAATATATTGTGATGAAGACTCTGAAGTTCTGAAAGGTTAACTTTCTCAGGGTCACTTAGCCAGTAAGCCCTAAAGTCTGGATTCACACTCTGCTTCAGCACTGGAAAGCTTGTGTTCTGTTTCCAGGGCAAAGGACAAGCAATCATTCACATTTAACAAAGACCACTGTTAGTAAACAATGCCTTCTTAGTCTGGAAGGAAAGGATGGAATCTTCCCAGATAAGCTTTGACTGCTTAGAGCCAGGAGGACCTGCCTAGAGTCTCAGGGCCAAGGCCTCTGTCTCTAAAACTACAGCACTGTTTCCAAAGCCTTAAAAACTTTCCCAAACAATCCAACATACACAGCTTTAGTGTGACTTGCCTAGTCATAGCTGAACTGCTTCCTGGTGCTGTTTTACTCTCCCCAACTCCTCCTTCCAAGAAAAATAGCTTTAAGGTGTTTTCTTTTTATTTATTTATTTATTTTTTGAGATGGAGTCTTGCTCTGTCGCCCAGGCTGGAGTGCAGTGGCGCGATCTCCGCTCACTGCAAGCTCCGCCCCCCGGGTTCATGCCATTCTCCTGCCTCAGCCCCCCACTAGCTGGGACTACAGGCACCCGCCACCACGCTCGGCTAATTTTTTTGTATTTTTAGTAGAGATGGGGCTTCACCGTGTTAGCCAGGATAGTCTCGATCTCCTGACCTCATGATCCGCCCGCCTCAGCCTCCCAAAGTGCTGGGATTACAGGTGTGAGCCCCCGCGCCCGGCCTATTTTATTTATTTATTTATTTATTTATTTATAGACAGAGTCTCACTTTGTGGCCCAGGCTGGAGTGCAGTGGTGTGATCTCGGCTTACTGCAACCTCCACCTCCTGGGTTCAAGCAATTCTCCCACCTCAGCCTCCCGAGTAGCTGGGATGACAGGTGCATGACACCACGTCCGGCTATTTTTTTTTTTGTATTTTTAGTAGAAATGGGATTTTGCCGTGTTGGCCAGGCTGGTCTCGAACTCCTGACCTCAAGTGATCTGCCCGTCTCAGCCTCCCAGCTTTAAGGTGTTTTAGAGCTCTTACATAGGACACAGCTCCACTCTACCCTGCCTCCAACACAGCTGACCTTCCCTCCCACGGAGCAACCCTGCAAGCCCAGGCTGGGCACAGTGGCTCATGCCTATAGTCCCAGCACTTTCAGAGGCTGGGGCAGGAGAACTGCTTGAGTCCAGGAGTTTGAGACCAGCTTGGGCAACAAAGCAAGACCCTGTCTCTACAAAAAATTAGCCAGGCATGGTAGTGTACACCTGTAGTCCCAGCTACTTGAGAGGCTGAGGCAGGAGGATCGCTACAACCCAGGAGGTTGAGGATACAGTGAGCTGTAATCACCACTGTCCTCCAGCCTGGTCGACAGTGCGAGACTTTGTCTCTCAAAAAAAAAGAATTAAAATTAAAAGTACCACTTCTTACCTATCCCAGCAGCTACAGCATTTGGCCCACACAGAAAGCACTCAGGAAATTCTCTTTTTTTTTTTGAGACCGAGTCTCGCTGTCGCCCGGGCTGGAGTGCAGTGGCTGGATCTCAGCTCACTGCAAGCTCCGCCTCCCGGGTTTACGCCATTCTCCTGCCTCAGCC
>NW_012118232.1:404933-421763 GCF_000951035.1 Colobus angolensis palliatus
TATATGAAAAAGAAAAATCCAGGGAGAGAGCTGAAAGTGGGGGCCAGGGGAGGGGAAAGGTTCATGACAAGAGCACAGCATGGTTTGGACCTACAGAGAGATGTAGCAACTGCCAAAGGGAGCAGGTAGGGGGTGTGAAAAGAAAAGAAAATTTCAGGACATTCTCAATTTATAATGTGAAGGAGAAAAGTTAAACCTTGGAAACTGAGCAGGCATTGCTTTTTTTTTTTTTCTTCTCTGATCCATGACTGCTGCTTCCTGACCTTTGTATTGAAATGTTATACATTAACCAGGCTCCCTATTCTTCATTCAAACTTAGACTAGATGATGTGGGAGATAGAGACCCTTGTGATTGCTATCTCTTTACAATAGAATATTAAACAAACTCCTTCGAGTATAATAAATGGTAACCAATCAAATCTTGTATTTTTAGCCTTTTTTTGGAAAACGTAATTCCAGTCAGCACCCGTTTTTGCCTATATAAACAATCCTTTTTTTTTTTTTTTTTTGGAGACGGAATCACCCAGGCTGGAGTGCAGTGGCGCAATCTCGGTTCACTGCACCCTCCCAGGTTCAAGCCATCCTCCTGCCTCAGCCTCCCAGCCTCAGCGCCCCCAGTAGCTGGAATTACAGGCATACACCACCATGCCTGGCTAATTTTTGTATTTTTAGTAGAGACAGAGTTTCGCTATGTTGACTGGGCTGGTCTTAAACTCCTGACCTCAGGTAATCCACCCGCCTTAGCCTCCCAGAGTGGTAGGATTACAGGTGTGAGCCACTGCGCCTGGCCCATGCCCAGCTAATTTTTGTATTTTTAGTAGAGATGGGGTTTCACCATATTGGTCAGACTGGTCTCCAACTCCTGACCTCAAATGATCCCACCTGCCTCAACCTCCCAAAGTACTGAGATTGCAGGCATGAGCCACTGCGCCTGGCCCAAAAACACATTTCTAATGTCAACCTAAAAATCATCAAAAGGTTCGAGATCCAGTTAAAAGAATTTATTCAAGCATAAAGTGTGAGGGCAGCCATCAGGGAAACATAGACACCAAGCAGTGGCAATTAGTGTTCCCCAGCATGGGGAAAGGTGAAGATTGTTTATATAGGCCGGGCGCCTGTAATTGTTTATACACCTGTAATCCTAGCACTTTGGGAGGCCAAGGTGGGTGGATCACAAGGTCAGGAGTTCGAGACCAGCCTGGCCAACATGGTGAAACCCCGTCTCTACTGAAAATACAAAAATTAGCTGGGCGTGGTGGCGGGTGCCTGTAGTCCCAGCTATTTGGGAGGCTGAGGCAGGAGAATCGCTTGAATCTGGGAGACGGAGGTTGCAGTGAGCCGAGATCGTGCCCAGGCTGGAGTGCAGTGACAGTGAGCCAACATTGTGCCATTGCACTCCAGCCTGGGTGACAGAGCAAGACATCACCTCAAAAATAGGAGAAAGAAATGTGTTTTTGTTTGTTGGTTGGTTTTTTTTGAGACAGGGGACCAGGCTGGAGTGCAGTGGCGTGATCAAGGTTCACCTGTAGCCTCTACCTCCCATGCTCAGGTGATCCTCCCACCTCAGCCGCCCGAGTAGCTGGGACTACAGGAGCATGCCACCACACCCGGCTCTTTTTTTTTTTTTTGTAGAGATTAAGAGTTTTGCCATGTTCTCAGGCTGGTCTCGGATTTCTAGGCTCAAGCGATCCGCCCACCTTGGCCCCCCCAAGTGTTGGTATTACAGGCGTGAAACGCTGGGCCCTGCCAAGAAACATGTTTCAACAAAATTGTTAGGAAATTAAGTGTGTGATTTGTGATGCAACTCTCTCCTCTATCTCCATAAGAAAACATCAGTAAAAACAGTGAACTGTTTTGTGTTTTTGGAGTCTGATGAGGACTCATCTTATGAATGTGGGAAGGCATCCAGCCAGCTCAGGGTGGGCCCAGCATGAAAGCAGGGACAGCGAGGAAGGTTCAGAGTCATTCGCTTTTACGTGAAGCTTATGTGCTTGAGGATCGCGGAATGGAACTCTTGCTAAGCCAGAGCTGTAGTTGGTGGCCCATGGTGGGAGAGGGGAGAACACTAATAAGTTGTGGAATAAAAACCATGGAGAGGAGCGGGAATTACTTAATCTGGCTCCAGAAGGGGTTAGTTGTGGGGAAGTAGTGATTCTCAGTTCGTTTGCTCAGCCCAGTCCTCAGGGTGTATCTGCCCAGTCCTCAGGGTGATCGTACAAGATAAAGGAAGGGAGAGGCCGGGCGTGGCGGCTCAAGTGTGTAATCCCATCACTTTGGGAGGCTGAGGTGGGTGGATCGATTGAGGTTAGGCGTTCGAGACCAGAGAGGCCAACATGGCGAAAGCCGGTCTCTACTAAAAAATACAAAAATTAGCCCGGCGTGGTGGCACATGCCTGTAATCCCAGCTATTCGGGAGGCTGAGGCATGAGAATCGCTTGAATCCGGGAGGCGGAGGTTGCATTGGGCCGAGACCGCGCCTCTGCACTCCAGTCTGGGCGACAGAGTGAGACCCTCATCTCAAAAAAAAAAATCTGCAATTGGTGAGGCGGGGATTATTACCCTCAATGTAGAGATTAAGAAAATGAGGACTGAAGGTGACTCCTTCCAGGTCTGTTGGTGGCCAGCAAGGAGTCAATATCCCAAACTCTCCCTTTCCAGACCTCAGCTTCAGCCAGAGCTCGCACCCGCCTGCGCCGCTCCACCCACCCACACTTCCGGATTCCGCTCCGCCCACCCGCGAGTACTTCCGGTCTCCAGTGCTGGGCGCCGCGGCCCGGAGCTGTGGGCTGATAAGTCTGCGCCGGCAGGGCGCGCATGACCTTCAGAGGCAATCCCTGGGCTGGGCGACGACGGGTCTTGGTGGCAGAAGGCCCTTCTTTCTCGCATCACCGGGCATTACACGGCAGCCATTTGCCTCGCGAAGGCCCTACCTGAGGATGACGTCACTTCCAGCCCCCTGCTGACTGCGGGAAACCGGAAATGGTGCCAACTCACTTTAATAGCGGGGAGGAGTCAAGGCCGGTAGTCTTCCCGTTTCCGTGTTTTGATTTGGAGCTTCCCGGAGTTTCGGAGAGACCATGTCTTGGATAGAATTGGAGGACTTAGCAAATAAAAATGCAAAGCGTCCAGTTAATTTTTTTTTTGAGAGAGAGTCTCACTCTGTCACCCAGGCTGGAGTGCGGTGGCGCAATCTCGGCTCACTGCAACCTCCGCCTCCCCGGTTCAAATGATGCGCGTGCCTCAGTCTCCTGAGTAGCTGGGATTACAGGCGCCCACCACACCTGGCTAATTTTTGTATTTTTAGTAGAGACGGGGTTTTACCATGTTGGTCAGGGTGGTCTGGAGTTCCTGACCTCAGGTGATGCGCCCGCCTCAGCCTTCCAAAGTACTGGGATTACAGGCGTGAGCCACTGCGCACGGCCGCCCAGTTAAATTTGAGTTAAGATAAACGACGAATAATTGTTAAGTCCTAAACGTTGTATGCACTTATTTATACTTTAAAAATTACATGTTTATCTGAAATTCAAATTTAACAGGACATCCTGTATTTTCTCTGGCAGCCTTGGCATTGAGCGTCCCCCGTCCTCTGCTCATATCCAGTGGCAAGACTGGGATCTTCTAGGCTCTTGTCCATCTGGGAAGTAGATACAGATTTCACCCAGGCTATAAAGACAGGCTGTCTTAGTTGCTAAGATGCTTTTAGCTCCAAGCCTAATGGGCAAGCTCCAGGGGTCCCCCTGGCCATAACTGGACCCATTTTTGGAATCCCCATGACGATGCCCTCTGTGTTCCTTTTCACAACAGAAGTCAGGCATGGCTGTCTTTTCTTACGGGAGAGCTGAGAACTAGGCAGACAAAATGGTGAGAGTCTAGAAGTAACCACCACATTTGGGTGTGGGGTAAACCAGTGTTTGAGATCTGTGGTGCAGTGGACAGTATCAGAGAGCCTGAGGGTGTTAAGGGGAGAGTGTAGTGTTAATCTCACCTTGTGTCTCATTTTGTGAATGAGGCCCAGTGAGAGAAATGGATGTGTCCCAACCACTCAGAAAACCTGTAGTAGATACAGCTGGAAGCTCAATTCCCAGCCTCCTTACCCTGCTCAGTCCATACTTGCTGATGAAGTCAGCTTGCAGCATTTATGGTAGGCATTTATTAAAGTAGATGCAATAGTACATATGTAGTACAGATGAGCTCTTTGGGTCTTTGTTGTTCCTATATCTCTCTACAGCTTCCTGACCTTCACCCCAAGGCTTCTTTAGCTTTTACTCTGCCCAGTGGGGAAAATGGCTATCTGGGCTTAGTTATGGGAGCCTGGCCTTTGCCTACTTCAGCCCTTGGGCTCTCACCACTGTGGGTGGTGTGATCTAGGACTTGTTTTTGTTATCTTGGAACCAGAAGGGGTGTTCTTGGCAGGGTTGGGTCTGGCCAGCTATGTGGGTAAAAGGGCATCCTTTTTTGTCCTGCAATTGGGCTTCATGGCACATGGCCTCACATGGTGCCTGCGGACTTTCCTAAGGTTCAACCATGAGCCAGACTTTGCCCTCACTCCTGATTTGAAACTAAACCTCTGGCTGAACTGGCCTGCATACTGGGATTCCTCAGATTGCTTGCCTGAGGATATGCTCTGGGCTTGACCTGATAAACCTGCAGCCTCCTATAGACCCTGACTTCCCAGCCTCCTAATCCCAGCCTCATGAGATAACGAAGTAGAGTAGGCTGGAGGTCAGTGGGCTCGGGGTCAGTTGGTGGGACAATCAACAAACTCCTGGCAGCAGAGGTAGTAAAGAGGCAAGGAAGGAGTGCCAGAAAGGGGCGTTGTCCCTGGGTAAGAGCTCAGAAGTGCAGGGGGTGGAAAAGGGGTGGGATGGCAGCCCACTGGTAGAAATTACTCCCTCTGTCAGTGATTAACTCACAGCCAACGGGATGACCTAGGAGGAGGGCCCAGCTAATAGGAACTTTGGACTTGAGGCAGAGTATCCAGAGGGCCGGCATGTGGTCTGCAGAAGAGGAGGACATGGCTGGGTGGCAGGGCTCGTCTCCAAGGATGAGTGAGATCCTGCAGCTGTGGGCTTCAGGAAGTCTCCTGGGGCTATCAGATGGCTCCTTCTTGTAGCAGCAGCTGTGGGGTCCACTGGCCCTGAGCCCTTAGAGGGGTGGCCGTGGGGACCTCCTGTCTTTTGCCTTGCAAGGGCCTCAGTTGTGCTTTTTCCCTCTAGGCAGCCATGGGTGCCAGGCAGTGCTGAGAGCAGTGAGGCATGGCTGCAGCCCTGCAGGTCCTGCCCCGCTTAGCCCGAGCCCCCTTGCATCCACTCCTCTGGTGGGGCTCAGTGGCCCGGCTGGCCAGCAGCATGGCCTTGGCAGAGCAGGCCCGGCAGCTGTTTGACAGCGCTGTGGGTGCAGTGCTGCCGGGCCCCATGCTGCACCGGGCACTATCCTTGGACCCTGGTGGCAGACAGCTGAAGGTGCGGGACCGGAGCTTTCAGCTGAGGCAAAACGTCTACCTGGTGGGCTTTGGCAAGGCTGTGATGGGCATGGCAGCTGCAGCTGAGGAACTACTGGGCCAGCATCTTGTGCAGGGCGTGATCAGCATTCCTAAGGGGATCCGTGCTGCCATGGAGCGCGCCGGCAAGCAGTAAGGAGCCATGGGGGGCTGCCTCCCGCTGTCTATCTGGAGGGAAACCTGGGCCCAGACCCAGGCTGAATCAGGGACCCAGGCTGAATCAGGGACCCAGGCTGAATCAGGCCTCCTCTCCCCACCTGCTTCACTTTTCTCCTGGGTCTGGCCTGGCCCCAGGATGCGTGTCAGTGGGCATCTTCGTTCATGCTCCCCTCACCTGTAAAGTTGAGAGATCAGGTGGGAGGAAAGGAGTCCACCCCGTCTCTTGCACGCTGACCTTTCCCTCCCTAGGGAGATGCTGCTGAAGCCACATAGCCATGTCCAGGTATTCGAGGGTGCGGAGGACAACCTCCCAGACCGTGATGCACTGCGAGCTGCGCTGGCCATCCGGCAACTGGCTGAGGGACTCACAGCTGATGACCTGCTGCTCGTGCTGATCTCAGGTTTAATACCACATTGGCCCAAGACAGTTGGTGGGGGGTGCACCAAATATCAGGTCTTTAAGAAATCAGATCTGAGCCCCCAGGGTCACAGAGTGAAGTTAGGAGCAAGGGAGGTGGTGAGGAGCCTGGATGGTGACTCCTGGGTTGCCTTGGACTAGTCGTCTGGCCTCCCCTGAGCTGTGGAGTCCTCCCCCTGACCTGACCTTTTGGGTGTCAGTGAGAGGGTGCACGGGGAGCACCTAATGCAGGGCCTGACACATCCATAGAGTCCTTGGAAAATGTCACTGCTGTTGCTGTCGTCTGTACTGATGTCACCTGGGGCTAGGCTCTCAGACCTCAAGGAGTCTTCTCCTTAATCTTCCATTGTGTGCCCCCTACCCTGCCTCCTGTTCTAGTCTCTTAAGTGGTTAGTTCTTCCAGTGCCTCCTGGGACCTGGGGTACCCCAACGCAGGGGACAACCTCCAGTGGCCAGGATGTGGTGACTGTATACATATTGCATATCCACACGGGGGCACCCTAACCCCACCTTTCCAACCCCCCTTTTCTAATGTGGACTTGTCACCCTGCTCGCCTGGTTCCCTGCTTTGGGATAGTCCCTCTGCCTGATACCCTCATTGTCTCTGCAGGTGGGGGGTCAGCTCTGCTGCCTGCCCCCATCCCACCTGTCACACTGGAGGAGAAGCAGACACTCACCAGACTGCTGGCAGCCCGTGGAGCCACCATCCAGGAGTTGAACACCATTCGGAAGGCCCTGTCCCAGCTCAAGGGTGGGGGGCTGGCTCAGGCCGCCTACCCTGCACAGGTATGAGTCACTTCTGCCCCAGGCAGCCTTGGGTTGGTGGAGCCAGGCCCACATGTGCCAGGGATGTAAAAGCCTAGAACAGCATACAGATTGGCAGGGGCATGGTGTGAAAGACTATGGGGCTGACTGGGTGACATCATGGGAGGGGTGCCAGAGATGGGGAGGAGGTGCCTGCATGACCAGGTGTTTTGCAAGCCCACATGAGAGGAGTTAACCATGGGTAAGGAAATGCATTGAGTTGGGGGAAGGGTGTGTGGATACCCAAGAAGCAGTTTGTCCTTATGGGCTCTGAGGGGAGGAGGAAGTGGGCCTGAGCCTTGTGTGGTGGCCCTTCCCTAGGTGGTGAGCCTCATCCTGTCAGATGTGGTGGGGGACCCTGTGGAGGTGATTGCCAGCGGCCCCACTGTGGCCAGTTCCCACAGTGTGCAAGATTGCCTGCATATCGTCAATCGCTACGGCCTCCGTGCAGCCCTGCCACGTTCCGTGAAGACTGTGCTGTCTCGGGCCGACTCTGACCCCCATGGGCCACATACCTGTGGCCATGTCCTGAATGTGATCATTGGCTCCAATGTGCTGGCGCTAGCTGAGGCCCAGAGGCAGGCTGAGGCACTGGGCTACCAGGCTGTGGTGCTGAGTGCAGCCATGCAGGGTGATGTAAAAAGTATGGCCCAGTTCTACGGGCTGCTGGCCCATGTGGCTAGAACCCGCCTCACTCCATCCATGGCTGGGGCTTCTGTGGAGGAAGATGCACAGCTCCATGAGCTGGCAGCTGACCTTCAGATCCCAGACCTGCAGCTGGAGGAGGCTCTGGAGACCATGGCACGGGGAAGGGGCCCAGTCTGCCTGCTTGCTGGTGGCGAGCCCACAGTGCAGCTGCAGGGCTCTGGCAGGGGTGGCCGGAACCAGGAACTGGCCCTGCGTGTTGGAGCAGAGTTGAGAAGGTGGCCGCTGGGGCAAATAGATGTGCTGTTTTTGAGCGGTGGCACTGATGGGCAGGATGGGCCCACAGAGGCTGCTGGGGCCTGGGTCACACCTGAGCTTGCCAGCCAGGCTGCAGCTGAGGGCCTGGACATGGCCACCTTCCTAGCCCACAATGACTCACATACCTTTTTCTGCCGCCTCCAGGGTGGGGCACACCTGCTGCACACAGGGATGACAGGTACCAATGTCATGGACACCCACCTCTTGTTCCTGCGGCCTCGGTGATGGCATAGGTCACATTTTGAGAGTTCAGAGGAGGCCTACAAGGGCAAGGTCAGATGGCAGAGCAAGGTTGGTCCCTAGGGCTTCACTAAGCCTTAGGGCCCCTCCTCTCCTTGGCCTTGGCTGTTTGGTTAGCTGTCACCTCCCACTCAGGGCCTCTGCTCTATGTCTGTTCCCTTCCAGCCAGACTAGCAGATGGGGCCTCCCCCGTACCCCTACTTTCTGCATGGCAACAGGTACCCCTGGGAACAAGGACAAGCCCCTTGGCCAGTTCAGTGTTCCCGTGCTTCTCCCTTGGGCAGCCTCTCTCTTGAGCCCCTCACCCTGTTTCTTTCTGTGAAGCGAGAACGTCTGAAAATAAATAGGACCATGACATGAGTTCTCCGTGCACCTTCCCTCAGAGTGAGGCCTCACTGGGGAGCCGCTGGGACGGGAGTGTGGTATGGCTGCAGCCACAGTGCCAGGGCCTGGCAGGACTCTTAATGCCCCTCTGCTGGACTGAGTACATGCAGGATGTGCCTCACATAATGGGTGCCTGTGCCTGTGCCTGTCTCTCTGGAGTGTGTGAGGGTTGAGCCTGGCTCCTGAGAGCTTTGCTGTGTGTGAGCAGAGACCCCAGGGAGGACAGGCCTAAAGACTGCAGTCTGTGGTGACCAGCCACCCACCCAACCATGACTCCGCCATGGCACTGTCACCATGGCCTCTCCAGCCTCAGCTTATAGGCCTCATTAAATGGATGTCCCTTCTGTCTTTGGACAGCCGTTAACCACATACTGCACTTCTGGTTGAGCTGAAGTTTGTCCCACTCCCCAGTGCTGTTTCCTTGTGACAGCCCTTGTCCTAGGCTGAACATCCCCAGTTCCTTCAGCCACTCCTCTGGGGACCAAGTCCAGACCCTGATGTCAGCCCTTCAGTGGGAGTCTCAGCACTGGGATGGTGGGTCCAGCCAGTGATGAGGTCCAGTGGCCTACACCCCTTCCCATGACCGCTGACAGGAGAAGAGGCAAGTGGGAATAAAGGAACGGCTGCCTTGGCCTGGCCAGCAGCCTGGGTTGAGAGAGGGAGGTGCCACTGTCCTGCCTCCCTTTGGGCCCCCTTGCTCAGTGTCAGAGCCCTCCGCTGGCTGTCCCCGCCGTGCGCCACGGCTCCAATTCCTATATGAGTGAGCAGTAGAATCACATAGGAATAAAAAGCCATAGAGAACAGCGAGGCCTGGGGCTGCTCTTACAGGCACTTCTTCCACCCCAGCCCTCCCCTCCTCCCTGAGGGTGTTGAGGGGCCCTGGGCCGGGGCTGGCGGGACTTTCCCCTGGGAAGGGTTTCCCTTCCCCACCTGGGCTCTGGACAGCCTAGCTTGCAGATGGTTCATGACCTGGGGGCCTGGCTCACACATGGCAGGCTGGGGATTGGGAGGGAGGTGAACATGGTAAAGGGGAGCTTGCACCCCACTGGGATGCACGGGTACTACTTCCTTTCCTTCTGTACTGGTGTGGAGTTCCTGCTGACTAGGGTCACAGTCTCTGGGGTTATGGTGATCCTCACATGATCCTGTACCCTGGTGCTCCTCTGGCAGCCTCTGCACGTAACCGGTTCCTGCCTCAGTACTTGCTCTTGGGAGCATGAGTATCGGCACTGGGTGCCAAGTTCCAGGGAAAAGCAGGATAGGAGAGCTGGGGCAGGGGCCAAGGGCCTGGCAGCCATGTCCCCAGTGTGTGTGTGTGTGGTGGGTGTGTGAGCATACAGACGTTGGTGTTGGCATACTAAGAGTGGGAATGCATCTGTGAGTATACACACAGATACTTAGTACAGGGCACATGGCTCCCTGCATCCCTGCTGAGGGCTTTGGATATGGATACGATCTTGCAGGAAATTCCCCCTGCTCTACATTGACCCCTTCCCTATACTTCTGTTTGTAGGGTCTGGGAGGCCAGGGCCTGGATTGGACCCCATAGGGCCAAATAGTCTGTGAGCCTAACCCATTAGATTTGTTCACTAGATACCCCAGAGATAAGAAAGGATGTATTTGGCCGCAGTCTGGATGATGAGATGAGGTAAACCCTGCACAGTGAATGTTTCCATAGGACTCATTACTTGCTCCATAAATGTCAATTTTGGATCATTAAAGTGCCCCTCCCTTGATCTTGGCTTCTTTCTCTTCCGGCTGCTGCCGCGCTTGTGCGCACCTCATCTTCATTTTCTGAAGCTTCCCCTGACCCAGCTGGAGGATTTCACCATGGAGGGTGTCTGGCCCTGCTGGCTACAGCAACCCTCACAGGCGTCTCCCTTCTCTGCACTTGGCATGAGCCAAAAGCAGTGAGGCAGTGGGCCTGGGCAGCCCATTAGTGTCAGCTAGTCCCAACCATTTGATTTATAGTTGCAGGCACAGAGAGAAAAGGTGGCTTATTTGGGACTGCATAGTCTCACATAAAGGCTACAGAACCAGAATGAGAACCTAGTTGGAACCTGCTTGACTATCCTCTGCCACTCTCTGGGGGCTCAGAGACCCTGGGGCCAAGCAAGGGCTCAGCCAGATCCAGGAGATCTACTGCTTCCCCACTGCCCCTCAAGGGCTTGGGATGGCGACACAACCATGCTTGGCCTCTCCAGGGATCCACACAGCAGATGTGTTGGACTCTTCTTGGCTCAGAGGGACAGCTCCATTGTGTGTGTGATTTGGCAGAAAAGCATGCTCAGTTGAGTGGTAGGCTTCTACGTAAATGTGTGTCTGCATCTGTATGCACATCTATGTGTATGTGAGTGTGCGTGCGCGTGTGTGTGCATG
Organism: Colobus angolensis palliatus; assembly: GCF_000951035.1. Lineage (NCBI taxonomy): Eukaryota > Metazoa > Chordata > Mammalia > Primates > Cercopithecidae > Colobus > Colobus angolensis. The sequence continues at coordinate 415,781 of NW_012118232.1, forward strand.
GATACATATATAAGCATGTGAATGTGTAGTGCAGCCCACAACCAGTCTCTGAGCTGTGCTGTGCCCCATCCCAGGGTGGAGACACACAGGTGTAGAGTGTAGGGGATACAAAGAGCAAGTTGGGCAAAGAGGCCCAAAAGAGTGGCAGAGGCTAGTGTGCCTGGCCGAGGGAGTTGACTTCGTGTTGACAGCAATGGCAAACCTCATGAAGATTCTGGCAGGGAATAATGTCATGGAGCTGTTTTGGGACTTTAATGCTGAGAGCCAACATCCTTACTGCAGAGGGTGAGGGGTGGGGGCATGCAAGGAGATGGAAGGGGTTGCAGATAGGAGAGGTGCGTTACAGGCTCTGAGAACCCTCTCCCACGTCCCCTATGCAGCCTCAGCTCCAAAGCCTTTAGCCAGCCCAAGGAACCCTTTAGATGCCTGCTTTGGAACCAAGGCCGAAAGCCCTGGTTCAAACACTGTTGGGAGTAACTGAGCCTCTCTGTCTCTGGGAATGCCTCAGGGCTTTGAGGATTTTTGGGGGCAGAGGCTGGGCAGCTAGTGGACACTTTGGTGGGCATAGGAACCCCACTCTCATGTAGGATCTCATGAGGGTGGCAGTTAAGTGGCTTGGAAAGAGCACTGAAATAGGAGTCAGGTGGCAAGTCCTTGTCCTGGCCTTCCCACCTTCCTTTCTCCAGGCCTGTTTTCTCATCTGTTTAATGGGGAAAACATCCTTGCCCTATCGCCTCTTTAGGGAGGTATCAGTGGTAGGTGGATCTATGCGGGAAAGCTCTGTGCAAGTGGGGAGCTCAGGAGGGAGAGAAAGAAGGTTGAAGTATTGGCCTCTTCCAAGGGGAATCTCAAGGAGCTCTTGGCTCAGGGAGGCCCCCTTCTTCCATGGTAGGACCAGAGTTAGAGCCAGCGGGACCTTAGTGCTCACTGACTGAGGCTGAGTGAGCAACCTGCTGGCCTCTGGCACTAGACAGGCACCAGCAGGGAATGGTATTTGAGTCTTTAATGGCCAGTAGGGTGTATAGTGCCCTGGGAGGTCATGGAGTTGATAGATGATCACCTGAAGTCAGAGTGAGCTGAGCCACCTGGAAGAGAGCCCCCCCAGTGTCTCTGGAAAATGGGTAGGGCAACCTGCCTCCCTCTGGGTCTGGGTCATGTGTAAGGGAAATGAGGAGGCCCAGACTGTGGTGAGGGAGGACTGGCTTAACCCTACGCCAGAATCCCTAGCTAGGTAAGAGGATTTGGGATGTGCTAGGGCAGGGAGGTGGTATGCATGGGTGAGGGACACACACACCCTGGGTGATGGGCAAGCCAATGACCTTGGCAGGCTGCCGTGTGAGCAGTAGGACTGTGGGGTTGTCATGAGCTGTGCCTAGACCAGGAAAGATGGGCTTTCTCCCCATGGCTGTGGGCCAGACCTCTCCCTAGTAACCGCTAGGACCAGTTCTGAGGCTTTGCTATCCACTTCTCCTGACTCAGGCTGGTTTGTAGTGGCTGGAGGAGGGTGAGCTGGGGTTGGACACTCAGCCTGGCACCAGCTCATGCTCACAGCTCTGATTCCACCTCTCAGACATGTTGCTCCCATCCAGGGGTTTCTGGGGGGCAGGGGTGGGAGCAGGTGCAGCTGTCACCTTGCTCAGATGAGGAAGTTCTACCCAAGGGAAGAGGGCAAGACAGTTGGCCCCTAGAAACAAGTGCCCCATCTGCCCCATCCTGTGGGGCCACTGCCCTTAGCAACTCTGCCTCATGGGACCACTACTCACCATGATTTGGTCCACCACTGCCTCCTTGGGGAGCCAGGGAGCTGTAGGACTTGGCTCTGCCCCAACCAGGCAGCCAGAGGCTAGACCCCCAAAATGCATCCCATTGAGAAGGTCTTCCCTGGTGTCCCCTCACGTCTGGGCTGGCCTTTTCTTTTCCTCCACTAGTAGCCAGCAGAGCCACCCTGCCCACCTCCCTGGGATGGTGTGAGCCATACATTTTTTCCCCTTATCCAGCCCTGCCTCTCCATCCCCAGCACCAGCTGAGAAGGGGGTGGGGCCCCTGGCACTTGGCTTCTGCCCCTTCAGATCATTCCCACCCACCTGCACAGCTTTAGAGTCTCAAGATCTCCTTGTGGCCCTGGGTTATCTCCAAAAATCACACTTGTAGCCTCATTGGAGCCAGGCCTGTGTCTCCACCTGCTCTCTCCACCCCTATCCACAGAGCCCCCGTTCCTCCCTGTCCTGCCCAGTTCCAGGAAGCTGACTGCAGGAATATCTAGGCTCTGGGTTGAAACCCTGCTGTTTGCAACTCTAGGCAAAGCTCTTCTAGGGATGCTGTCTGGAGGGAGCTGGTCAGAGATCCCTAGGGGAGGGAGAAGTGCCTGTCTTTGCCATGTGGCTCTATGGGTCTGGGGATCAGTAGCTTGGAGTAAAACCTGTGAGCCTGTGGCAGGGGGAAGATCTCTCCCTCCGCTCAGACTCTCCACCTGGGCAATGGGAGCAGCCCCAGCACATTCCAGCCAGCCGCCAACCCCCCACTAGCACAGGCACCTGTGAGGGTCACAGTCCCCTGGACGGTGCCGCTGCTGGCACCCAGCAACCCTATAGCTGCAGCCCAGTCAGAGGCAGGGTCAGAGCCCTGGACTCCAGGGCTGGGCATATACTCAAACCCTCAGGGGCAGGCTGTTCCAGGCAGCCCAGCCCCCGCCCACCCTCTCAGGTCCCCCTGAGGGTCTCTCTCAGCTGAGGGCTACCCACAGAAGCCAGGCACCCAGGCAGGAACGGAGCCTGCCAGCTCCCGGCCAGCCTTGTCCCTTGCGGCTAACTGGCCGCACCTCTGCCCCCCACTCCTGCTGACCCCTTGGGGACCTGAAGCTGGCACTCCACTGCTGCTCCCACTGCCCAGGGCAGAGAAGCATTCTTCCCATTCTCTCCACCTGCCTGCCCTCCAGGGCTCCGGCCGCCCTGTGCCTGTGTCCCCAGATCCCCAAGGCTCACCTCAGTGGTGCTGTCTCCTCACCAGAGGCACTGCAGTGTGGGAACTGTCCCGAGGAGCTGGTTCTCAGCTGAAACAAAGAGGTGGGGGAGAAAGGGGGGGCAGCAGGAGAGGGAGAGGGTGAGTGAGCGGGCGAAGGAGTGGAGGCTGGAGGGGGAAGAGAGAAAGGAGAGGATGAGAGCGAAGAGGAGAGGGGAGGGGAGAACAACGAGCCTGCTGCCCGCCCGCCCACCCGCCCCCCTCGGAGAGATAAAGCCTGACACCCAGGGACTAAAGGGCCAGTAGAGGAGGGGAGAGGAAATGGGGAGGGGGCAGGGGAGGTGAGGGACCAGACTGAGAGCGGGGAGACTATTAGAGGGGCAGGAGAGCAGGGACAGGGTGAGGAGGTGGTGGGCAAGTGAGGGGCGTGGGCAGGAGAAGAGCAGGGTGAAAGGCAGGTTGCAGGGGGCCAATGGCTGATGACTGAGCTGGGCAGAGGGGTCCCACCCCTGTCCCGTGCCAGGCTCTGGATTCAGGGGAGACCAAGAGGACTTGAATGGCAGAAGGCCATGCACGAAGGGGACTGGCAGGGAGGGAAACCCGCCTGTTGTTGGTTAGGGGCTGGGCTGGTGGGCTGGCTGGGAGGACTGCGGCCAGTGACAAGGCTACAAAGACGTGAGAAGAAACAACGGCATCTGAATGGAGGAATCAGTTTCTGCTGACCCCTGGGTTCCCCAGCCCTGAGCATCCCAGCCAGAGCCTCCTGGAGTGGGGGCGGGGGACAGATCCACTCTGGGGTGGTCCAGGCTCTAAAGTGGCAGCCTGAGGTGGAGGGGAGAGGAGATGCGCTGTGAGGCCAGGCAGGGGTCCCAGTCATTATTTGAGAGTTCAGAACACCCAGGACACACACCATGATTGACCACACATCAGGATGCTGGTGTCACTGTCTTTTCGGGGAGGGGATAGTTGAAGGGGCCTATCCTGTGACTGAGAACTGGGTAGGGGAAGCCCCTCTTACGGAGAGTGTGTGCCCTGCCTCCACCCCAGGGAGGAGGGCAGGGTAGGGAGCACAGAGAGGCAGGAGAGGAGTGGGGATGAAAGAGGTAGGGAAGCAGGGGAGAGAGAGCGGATGGGGGGAAGAAGGTTGCAAGGGGTGGGCCCGGAGCTGCGGGACCACAGAACCAGAGGCTCCCACTCCACACCCCACAATTCTCAGGCTGCCTAATGCCGAGCTAATGAAGGATGAAATAATGAGCCACTTCCCTGCTGCTGCCCTCCTGCTGCCAAGTGCTGCTGTGACAGGCAAGGGCACTGCCTGGGGAAGTCAGCTCCCTGAGTCTGTGTGAGTGTTCGCCGGGAGGGAGGACAGGATGGCCTTGAGTACGGCCATCCCATCCCTCTCACCCCACCAGGCGCAGCCCCCGGGCCAGTTCAGCCTCCTCTCACACTCAAAGGCACAGAAGTTCCGGCCACCCTCCCACACCTTGTGACCAAGGGAAGTTCCCCTTCTTATCTCGGACTCCCAGAGCACATTCTTTGGAGAGTAGGAGGAGGGGAGGGAGTGAGGGCTTGCCTGAAGCTGTGACAGGGAGACTCCCAGAGAGTCAGCCCCTCAGTGCCACCCTGCATACAAGGGTCAGAGGTGTGTGCCCCTTAGACTGCCTCCCCAAGTCCTATCACCTCCTCAGGGAATCCCTGCTGGCCCCACCCAGCAGGGGTACAGTGACCTGGCTGCCACCCATCCAGCTGTCTTTTCCTATAGCCTGGAGCTTGGAGAAAGGAAAGGACCTTCCTTCCTTCCTTCTTTCTTTCCTTATTCTTCTTTATTTATTTTTTATTTAGAAATGATTTCAAACTTACAGAAAAGTTGCCAGAATAGTAATAGTACAGAAGACACATGTGTGCTCCTTTGGGGATATGTTCAACTACTGTGAATATTGTGCTCCATTTGCTTTCTCTCTCTCTCTCTCTTTCTGTGTGTGTGTGTGTGTGTGTGTGTGTGTGTGTGTGTGTACATATTTTCTTTCTTACTCATTTGAGTACGTTGCAGACGTTTGAAAGGATTGCTTCCTGTCTGTCTCTGTCTCTGGAGCCAGCCCACGGGAGCCCAGACCACATTATGTAGAATGAATGAAGGCCTGGGACAGGCAAGGAATGAGCAGATGTCACCTACTGGGAGCTTGAGACCTGGGGACTGGCCAAGGCCACCCTGGGAGTTCAGCCAGCCCAGGGCTTGAGTCAGGGTAGGGGGCCGTACTGGGCCTGGGGTCCTGGGAAGCAAGTGAGCAAACGGGGAGGGAGCCATTGCCCACCAAAGTGAGCATGTGGTGTTTGCCGGGTGTGGAGCCGCAGCATATGTTTGTAGAGATGGCGGCAGGCAGGCGGGCGGGGTGGAGCTGGGAGAGTGGGATGGCCGCGCTGCGGCACCTGGCACACTTGGGAGACAGTGTGCTGTTGGGCCCTAAGTGATGTGAGAGGACCCAGCTGTTGGAGGCCCCAGCCCCACCACCTGCCTTTGGGACTCTCCCTACAGCTCCGTGAAAGACAGGGCAGGGATGGAGTCCACCTGACCAGCTGGTCTGTGCTGATCTGCTCAGAAGGGGCATGATGGGGCTCCAGCCCTACTGAGGCTTACATACCGGTTCCTGACACAGGGCTGCATTCTTTCTGCTGCACCCCTAGTACCCCCAAGTAGGTTGGAGTCCCATCCGGAGATCTTCCTTCTAGATGGCTGTTGTCGTTCCTCCCAACTCCCACCCTAAGGTCATGGTTAAGAATTTTGGTATTGGCCAGGTGTGGTGGCGTAGTGGCTCACGCCTGTAATCCCAGCATTTTGGGAGGCCAAGACGGGCAGATCATGAGGTCAGGAGATCGAGACCATCCTGGCTAACATGATGAAACCCCGTCTCTACTAAAAATACAACAACAACAAAAAATTAGCTGGGTGTGATGGCGTGCGCCTGTAGTCCCGGCTACTTGGGAGGCTGAGGCAGGAGAATGGCGTGAACCCGGGAGGCAGAGCTTG
>NW_012118232.1:421813-432006 GCF_000951035.1 Colobus angolensis palliatus
GGCTACTTGGGAGGCTGAGGCAGGAGAATGGCGTGAACCCGGGAGGCAGAGCTTGCAGTGAGCGGAGATCATGCCACTGCACTCCAGCTTGTGTGACAAGGTGAGACTCTGTCTCAAAAAAAAAAAAAAAGAATTTTGGTGCTTAGGCCAGGCTTGGTGGCTCATGCCTGTAATCCTAGCAATTTGGGAGGCTGAGGCCAGTGGATTGCTTGAGGTTAGGAGTTTGGGACCAGCCTGGGGAACATGGTGAGACCCCTGTCTCTACAAACAAAAATTATGCAGGTGTGATGGTGCACACCTGTAGTTCCAGCTACTCGGGAGGCTGAGGTGGGAGGCTCACCAGAGCTCAGGAGAGTGAGGCTGCAGTGAGCCACAATTGTGCCACTGTGCTCCAGCCTGGGCAACAGAGTAAGACTGTCTCAAAAAAAAAGTTTGGTATTATTTAGAAATCACATCTTGGAGATGATCTGAGTTTTAATGCAGTGATATTCTCCCTCCCTTGTAAGTGAAGTCCCCCTTCTTCAGAAAGCCCTTCAGACCTCTTCAGAGCCTCCCACCTCATATGCCTTCCTGGGAATGACAGCCCTGTTTGTCCTTTGGCTAGTTTACTTGGGTGCTAAGCCCAGGAACTGGGGCTTTGCTCAGTCATCAGCCATTCTTCCTGCTGCTACCCCAGGCCAGGCATATAACTGGCATCTATAGATGACTGAACACTGGGCTCCTCTGGTGCCCTTGTGCCCAGTATGTCTGAAAGGCCACAGGCCCTGGGCTGGCTGAGGGGAAGGACAGCAAGGCGGCCCACATCAAAAGAAGAAAGGGCTTATTCAAGACCACCAGTCTGTCGGGGTCAAGTCAGGCCTTTGACCTGGGTCTCTGACCACTTGGTCAATGCCTTCTGCATACTCCCCTGCAGCACAGGCACACCTGTCTTGGGCTGTGGTCAGGGGCCCTCGCTGATGCCCACTGGGTGACCCCAGGGAGGGGTGGGCCCCCACCTTCCTCTGTTACCTCCAGCCCACCCAAGTGAAGCCCAGGGGACACCAGCGCCCATCCCCCTGAAGAGATTTCAGCCAATTAGCACATACAGTATTTACTTAATTAGGGTAATGACATAATTAGTGTAACTTGGGCTCCATCACATGGCTTCAACATGCAATTAGGAGCTGTCAGCGGGAGGCGACATTGTGAGAGTGCTCATTCAATTTTGGTTCCAGCATGGAGGCCTAGCAGCTGCCTCTGCTCAGAGGGAGGGAGATGGGTGGGTGGTGGCGGCTGCTGTGTGTGTGAGGTGACTGCAGGCAGCCCATAGCCTAGGACAGAAGAGTAAGTGGGGACAGAAAGGCATTTTCCTGGGCTAATGGAGTCCCTGACAGCCTACTCACATCACTGACAGACATTGCCACCCTTGACCCTAGCCCCAGGGCAAGGCAGGGGCGGTGGCTTGGCTGGGGTGGCTGTGATTGGGGGGCTGAACACTGCAGGCTCCTCTACCCCCCAAGTTCTCTGCCTGAAATGCCACCATCAGCAGGCTGTTTTGTCTCTCTTTAGGGTTTTGCTGTTCATAAGAGCCACCGTCTCGTACCCACTGGCCGGTTGGCTATGCTTGGTGGCCCCAGGAGGCCACAGACTGACAGGACTGGGATGATCCCTGTTATCCTCATTGGATTCATGGGGAAAGTGGGGCTCAGGGCAAGGAAGGTGGTAGAGTCATGGCAGTGCCAATCCCAAGAGGGAGCCTGTTGTGGCTGGAGACTCCCCAAGCCTGGGTATGTTCCCCCTTGTCCCCAAGGAGGTCTCCTGCCCCATGGCCTCTTTCCCTTGGAAGGAGTGGGGCTGCCTTTGGAGTTACTGAGGTGGTCCCCAGGCTCCTGGCTCCCTTAGCCTCTCCTCCACCTTATACAAGGCTAGGAGGCAGGGCCCTGACTCTGTCCACAGCCTTCCCCTCAGTGAACCTCAGCGAACCTCACAGCTTTCTTGAGTGGGGGGCATTGTGGGAAGGAAGGGAAGAAAGGAAGATGGGAGTCAGTGCCACCATTGTGAGGGTAGGGAAATTGAGGCTCCAGGGCCTTCAAGGAGGTGCTGTAAGAACCGGTATCAGCCCCCAGCAACCGTACCTCTGGCCCAGCAGGATGACCTGGGCTGACCCTCTCCTTTGGGTCTCAGTTTCCTCTTGTCAAAGGAGAGAGTTTACGCTCCATAATCTCAGACATCCTGGGACTATCCAGAGCTCCCTAGGAGGTGGGACCCAAGGAACTTGCCATCCCTCTTCCCTCCTTCCAAATTATGTCCTCAGAGCTGTCCCTTCCCTTTGTATCCTGCCCCTTTCTGGGTTAGCCCCATTGCATAAATGAAGCAGATGAAGGTCCCTGGCTGCAGAGAAGGGAACCCATTTCCTGGGCCCTGTGATCTCACTCGATCCCTGTGCTCAGCCTGCAGTGCTGGAACCACAGCCTTCTTAGAGGGTAGACTGGTGTTTAAAACCCCACAACTCCCTGCTCCCACCTCAACAGCAATTCAGGTGAAGTCACCAAGGCTAGGTTTACAACGCACTTCATGCTTCCATCTCATGGGCGTCACCTACATCCTGCTAAATGACAACGATGTCTCTGCCTCTTAGGTGGATAAACCAAGGCAGCAAGACCCGGCAAAGGACAGTGCCAAGTCCCAAACCCCGGCTTTGGTGCCTGCAGGTCAGTGACTCCCCTCACATTGAGCATCCTCAAGTCTGTCCTGCCCTGACTGCATGGCTCTAGATCTAGGATCCAGGGTGGGAGGGGCTCGGATGAGAGCAGGGTCTAGCCAGGTGGGAATGCTGCTGGTAAGATGGGGTGCCACTGAGTGGGAAGGTCTGGGATGATGCCCAGAGCCCAGGCCTTCCAGATGGGAGACAGAGATTCTCCAGTTCAGAAGGGCAGAAAGAGTCTAGCCTGGACAAAGGAAATTGCCAGTCAGAGCTGTCTCCAGGGGCCTAGCCCCTCAGGCAGGGCACAGGTGGGGTGGGCACACAGAAGGCTGGTGGACAGCTCTGGTCACAGGCAGTAGTCACAACAAGACTAAAACCTCCTTATTTCTATGAAGGCTGGAGCATAATCTGTGAGATGACACAGTGAAGATCCACTGGCAGAGGCCAGGGCTGCCAGGAGGAGAGAGGAGCCCACTCTCACCTCTCAGAGGAGGCGGGGGCTGTGGCCAGAAGGTCCTGAGCACCCAGCCATCTGGCCTGGTGCCCCTGGACTTTTCAGCCTCAGGAAAGAGGCCCTTTCAAGCCAAGGAGGTGAGGACCAGCACAGGAGGGGAGCCTGAGGCCAAGGAACAAATGGCATAGCCATAGTCAGGGGAACGCTGGCTGGTGGGAGGATCCTGAATTGTCTGTGTTAGGACTGGGCCTCCTGGGACTGGGTAGAGCTGGAGGCAGCCTCTCCTCACTTGGGCTAGCTGCCTAGGCTCATACTCAGACCTGGCCACATCCTTAGCCCTGAGATGGGACCCACAGCTGAGGGACCCCATATACCTATCCACCCTCCTTTCATCAAATGTTTGCTAAGTGCTGACTCTAGGCCAGCCACCTTGGGATTGGCTACTGGGGCAGGAATGGGGAGCAATGAGCAGGCAGAGATGAAGGCCAGCACCTCCAGAGGCTCATGTCCTCAGAGTCCAGCCCAGGGAGTTCTCTCCAAAGAGTAGGCAGAGAGAAATCCCAGGAAGAGCCAAGGCCAAGGAGCAAGTCAAGCTCACTAGTTCAAACAGGTGATGGTCCCCACCCACTCCCTCACTGGTCAGAAGCCTGGGTATAGGCCAGAGTTTCCATTAGCAAATGATAGGAAAAGGGCATTCCAGGTGGTTGGACCATGTGAGCAGAGGCTGGGGGCCAGGATGTAGGATTCAAGGATACTATGCTCTGGCCTAAGGTATTTGGGTGGGCTCTGGGCAGCTCAAGGAAGGGGCTGGGGACTCCAATCACCTGTGGAAAAGTCAAGGCATTCCTCTAACACCCACTTAGCAGAAAGTTCCTACAGTGTGCCAGGCATATGGTGTTCTAGGCTGGGGATTCAGTAGGGATCAAAACAGATGAAGTTCAAGGGAGCTAGAAACAGCATTTTCAGATGCTGGCAGGTGCCATGCATAAGATTCTAACAGGGTGATCTAGGAAGCGATCTAACAGGGCTAGGGCCTGGGAGGAGACTTTAGAGTGTGGGGCCAGAGAAGGCTGCAGTGATGTTTAAGCCAGGATCTGAGTGATCCAGAGGTCAGGGGGAAGAACATTCAAGGCAGAAGGAGTAGGCGGTGTAGAGGCCCTGAGGCCTGTGAGGTCCTGAAGGACAGCCCACGTCAGTGGGGCAAGGAGAAGGGAAAGGAGGTGGATGGGACCAGCGAGGCAGGTGGGGCTCTGTAGGTTGGGTTAAGGCCTATGAACTTTATTATTATAAGTGTCATGGGAAGTCATTGGATTTTGAACTAGGGAGTGATTTTTTTTTTCCTTAAATCACTATGACAGCTTCATGGAGACCAGATTGTGGAGGCTCCATGAAGACCAAGGGAGATGCTGTTGAGATGGGAGAGGATGGTGGCCAGGATTGGGTGCTTGCTGGGAGGTGGTGGGAAGCTGGAATTTGGGGATGTTATCTGGAGGCAAAGCCAACAGGACTTCAGGAAGGGTTGGCTGTAGGGTGTGAGAGAGGGTTGTCCAGAGCCGTTCTTCAGTTTCTGGCTTCAGCGTATGAGCCAGTGGCATGACCATTTTCAGAAGAGGGGGATGCTGGGAAAAGCAGACCAGGGAGAGGGAAATCAAAGGTTCTGGGTTGTCTGTGTTAGGACTGGGACTCCTGGGGCTGGATAGGGCTGGAAGTGCCAAGGAAACAGTTGTCAGATTTAAACCTGGAGTTCCAGAGAGGGGGTTGCCCTGGAGATTGATCCATCTTTAGTACAGAGGTGCATTGTGCTTATACAAGGGACAGGTTACCCCTCCAGCCCCAGGAACCCAGAGATTCAAATGAGCCATTGATCTGGAGGCCCTGGCAGGGTCAAGGCACGGGCCAGTAGGGAGGGACCCTGCTCTTGAAGCCTCCCCCATATCTGTCTAGTGAACCAAGACCACCTCACCTCACCCCAAAGCTAGAGAAGTTGATGATGCAAACTTGGCTTTCAGGAGCCAAGGCCCAACTGGAGGTGGAAGGTGCTGCCATAGGGACCCTGGAGGCCAGCTGTCTAAATGATCCTCTGCCTATCCTAGCCTAGCCTGGCCAGGACCCCATCATGGCTTAAAGTGCTCCTTCAAAGGGCCTGGGAGCCATTTATGTCCATTGCCACCAGTTAGCTGTGTGTTCTTAGGCAAGCCCTTCATCTCTCTGTGCCTTCCCATTAGAGACATTTGGAAGAGTAACTCTCTGAGCCCATGTCATCCCTGTCAGAGGTCTATGAATGCAAAAGCAAGCCAGGTCATGCCTGTTACACCCCCAACTGAGCAAAGTGTGACTTCAGCCCCAGCTCAGACTGTGCAGTGGGAATGATGGGAGGCTAGAGCTGGGTGGGCTGCTGTTCTTACAGCGTGGCCCATGGCCCCTGCCTCACCCCTCCTCAGCTCTTTAGGGCCCACTCCAGGCAGACAGGCATCACCTCCTGAGTGTCTCTTCTTCAGGGAGAGGAGGTGGTTGCCGCTGCCACTGCCAAAGCCATCCTCCGGGTCCTGTGCTCCTCCATGCCAAGCACATTAGGGGATAATTAAGTAAAAATAGGCATTCCGACCAGTGTAGCTCATTAAGGCCTAATTAAGTTAATTAGTTCCAGGTGTGGATGGTGAGGCTCAAGTGAGGCGGCGACTGTTTGCTGTAATTGCATTTTCGCAGCAGCAGTGATGGTGACAGTAATGGTGTGGCAGAGACAGCGGCTTTCTCCGAGGTCTGGAAGCCCGCCAGGAAGTTCAGGAGGCTGTCGCTGAGCTGGGAGGGGTACAAGGAAGCCAGGGGCCACCCACAGAGAGTGGTGACTGGAGGTTCAAGGTCTCCCAGGCCCAGGGACACCCTGCTCAGTCTCTGCATGGGGGAAGTTGTATGTGTGTGTGTGTGTGTGTGTGTGTATACAAAGCCACAAAGAGGCATCTTCCCCTCTGGTTGAGTAGGGGAGGTGCACTGTGGCTGATCTGTTGGCCTGGGCTCAATTCCCTCACACCCCATCACAGTCCCCAGGAAAGACTTTAAGGTGACTTTGCTGAAAGGGAATCTGTGGGCCAGAGGGAGTGGGCAAGACCTCTAGGAATCTGCCTCACTCTCTCTATTTGGCTTGAATCCCCCATTCCTGTCCCTTCTGGCAGGTGCATGGATCTGAGAGTTGTCCCCTCTTTGTGATTCAGGGCAGGAGTTGGGGCTACACAAGTCCGGGCCTCCGCAGAGGACCTGTTGGCCCAGTTAGTCTCCTGCCCCAAACGTCTCCCTCAATTCACCTTTTATCATGGCTTCTAGACTCAGCTGTCCTTGAGGACCTGCCTGTGTGGGACAGCTCTCTCAGCCTCAGTCACACTCTCATTCATGCATTCCTGCTTGCATGCATTCAGCTGTTGTTCACTGAACATTTCCTCTGTGCCAGGCAGCAGGACCAGGGGATGGGAATGTAGGCTGGGTAAGACAGGTTGGACTCTGCCCCATGGCACCTTTGGTCTCTCCAAGGAGACAGACATGTTAATGACTCTGGCCACACAATTTTGCCATGGCTGTGGGCACCTAGGGGTGTTTAACCCAGGCCTGGGAGGAAAGATGTCCAAGCTGCAGTGAATGTGATGCAGGTGACAGGGGGACAGGGTGTGTGTCAGGAACTGAAAGGGCTTCCCTCTGGCTGGAGGACAGCATGAGGGCACTGAGTGGGGAGAGTGGGGCCAGATCAGGGAGGACTGTGGACTGTAGATCAGGGGTCTACACAGGGCTGCTGGGTAGAATATGAACTGGCGCTGGTGACTGGGAGGCCAGGGAGGAGGTGGCCAGGGCTGCATCTGTGGATCCAGAAACGAGTGGATAGATTTGAGGGATATTTAGGAGAAGAATCAGTGGGGCTTGCTGCTCTGGTTGGGTGTAAGGGATGGTTTAGAAGGAGGCTGTCAGCCTTGTAGAGAGGGGCCTTGGGAGTGGGGTTGGGCTCTGAGACATCCCCACAGGCTGGAACTAGGATGAGACAAGGGAAGTACCTGGGGTGAAAAATTGGGGGAATTTGCAACCAGCCTTGTGTTCCTGCTTGTGCCTCTCTCAGGTGTCGTGAAATTTCTCGCTAAGACAGACACATTTTGGAAAGTGGAAGCCACTCCTGGAGATGGGACAATGGGGGCATAGTTCTCAGAAGGGTGTGCCCCCTGGGTCCTTCAACCCCTACCTGGGAGGTGCTGTCTTCTCTGTACCTTCCAGCACTGGGCTGGGGCCAGGATTGACACCTTAGGGCCTCATTTGCTCTGGATAGGTACTCTCTTTCCATTCAGGTGTCCAAATGACAGGAAAGGTGCCCATTCAGCTTCCCCTGGCATGCCTCTCATGACAGGGAGCTCCCGCCATCTGGGAAGCCCAGTCCTTTGGTTGGGACCATTATAAAAATGTTGTATCCTGAGCCCAAATCTGTCTTGCACTGTCTTCTTCCAACAGTTGACTCAGCCCTGCCTCTTACCCTCCCCTACTATCCAGGCAAGTCTGCCAATTTCTTTTCCCTGGCCAGCTTCACCTCTCAGAGTCTCAGTGTCCCCACCTGCAAAAAGGGAAACAGTAATAGCCACCCCCTTCTAGGATTGGTGTGAGGATTAAATGACATAATGTGCATAAACCTCATGGCATATGCTCACTTTTCTATTTTATTTTTCAGAGACAGGGTCTAACTGTGTCACCCAGGCTGGAGTGCAGTAGCGTGATCATGGTTCCCTGCAGCCTTGACCTTCTGGGCTCAAGCGAGCCTCCCACCTTAGCCTCCCAAATAGCTGGGACTACAGGTATACACATGCCGAGATGGGAGTCTTGCCATGTTGCCTAGGCTGGCCTCAAACTCCTGGGCTCAAACAGTCCTCCTACCTTGCCTCAAACTCCTGGGCTCAACAGTCCTCCTACTTTGGCTTCCCAGAGTGCTGGGATTACAGGTGTGAGCCACCACACCTGGCCACATGCTAATTTCTTAGTCACTGGTTCCTAGCCCATAATAGAGATGAATAGCTGCAGAGGTGGACACTGTGCTCCTTCTGGCTTGGGCTGCCCGGTGGTACAGCCTTGTACCACTGGTACAACAGTGGTACCCATCTGTTGGCCCCAAGTAGCTGATCCTGTGCTACCACCCTACTCACATCCAGTGTAGATGCAGAGCTAATTGCAGAGAAGAATGTCCATGGGGAAGAAGTGACATTTTCTTGGGATAGCAGAGCCACGATGACATGCAGGGTCTGCGCTGCTGGTTATTGAATCAGTTCTCTGCTCAGCCCCAGCTCCTCCCCTCTGGTCCCTCTGCTCCTCAAGTGTCTCACTGAGGGGCACCAGTGGACCTGTCGTGCCTGTGAAGTGGCCGTGGTGGTGGGAGTCCCTCCTGAGCCTGAGGGCCCCGCTGAGCCCCAGATCCCTTGGAGGGTCGCAGACCCTTTAGAAACATATCATTGTCTGGGGTGCCCATACTTTTCCCACAAGGCTACAGGGTGTTGAGCCTGGGGCAAGGGGCTTGCAGGAAACCCTGGCTTCCCTCAAAGATCAGAAGAGCCTCCCAAGATAGGACAAAGCCGTCCTGTTGCCTCTTTCTGTGCCGTCCCATCCCGGAGCCTCTGTCTGCAGCAGCGAAACTGGCTGCCGCAGCACTCTCTGCTTCTTCTTCTGTTTCCCTGCTGAAAACCAGTGCTTGTCTCAAGGGGGAATTCTTTAGATTTAAAGGACAGCAGTGATCATCCTCCCTGAGCCCTGGTCACCAGGGACCACCAGGTTCCTTTCAGAGGACAGAGGGCACCACAGGGGAAGGCAACCACAGGAGCAAAGGAATGCCCAGATCATGGGCAGGGCAGCCATTTGGGCAATGCAGTGTCATGTAGGTGGGCAGGGGCGATGGGTGGGAGCAGGGTGTGTGGTGTTTGTGGGATTGGCAATGAGCTGGTGTTGTGCAGAGCAGGCCTTACCTCCTTCTCACCCCAGCTGAGGGAGGGTTGACTGTTTCTACACACCCCCTTGTTTTTCACACCCTGGACTTGGCCCCAAGGGACTTTCCCAAAGGCACACAGCTGGTGCGGCCTGGGGGAGGATGACAGAGGTGTGGGCCCCCTCACACCCATGCTGACTCCCGCTGGCAAGGCTCCTCCCTATGGGGGCACTAGGGGAGAAAACTGTGAGGTTCAGTTTGTTTGGTTTGGGGGCCTAATACTTGAGGCCCTGGGCCTGCGGGAGGTCTGGCTCTGCCACTGGCTCACCGTGGGTGTGACCAGGACCGGGACCCAGCTTTGCTCTATGCCTCAGTCTCCTCAGTTGCACAAAGCAGTTAAGCTCTGGGTTGGCTCATGCTTTTTTGCCTCCCAGAACCACAGCACACCTGGGCAGAGGGGTCATCCGCAGTTGCAGTCACAGAGGGGAAAATGAGGCCCAGAAATGGGACAGTTCACTCTGGGGCCAGCAGGCTCAGTTCTGAGCATGTGGCCAGCAGCCAGGAGAGGAGGCTACAGGGGGAAATGTCAGCAAAGCCCAGCCTTTTTGCATCTCCAGTTTTCTTTAACCTGCCGTCCAGCCTTCCTTTGCTTGAGTTCACAACTCAACCCCAGCTGAGTGTATCCTGACGCAAGGCCCCCTTCCCTCCACCCACCAATTATAGCTGGTCACAAAAGCTGGACCGTGACCAGACAAAGGGACAGGGATGAAAGTGTTGGTTGTCATGGCAACCTGGTGGGGTGGCTGGGACCCAGGGGAGGGGCCTGGCTGTGTGCCTGAGCCCAGGCATCAGGACGACCTCTGAGCATGAGCCAGGGCAGCCTGGCGGCCCACAGGGACCCCCCTCCTGCTCTGGGCCCACCAAAGCTGGGCATACAATGGCTACCTTAGCCCCTCCATGGGCAGCACCTGCTCCCTGGGCCTCCCCCAGTGGCCCCATTATCCTGCACCTGCTGACCACCGCCCCCCCGACCTGCTTCCCAGCCCAAGTTCCCTCCCCAGGGCAGGCCCTGCCCATCTTTAGGCCCACCTGCCTTCTCTAAGAGCCAGCCAGGAGGGCTGGGG
>NW_012118232.1:432761-455218 GCF_000951035.1 Colobus angolensis palliatus
CCACCATGCCTGGCTAATTTTTTATATTTTTAGTCAAGACAGGGTTTCACTGTGTTAGATAGGATGGTCTCGATCTCCTGACCTCGTGATCTGCCACCTCGGCCTCCCAAAGTGCTGGGATTACAGGTGTGAGCCACCATGCCCAGTCTAATTTTTGTATTTTTTAGTAGAGACAGGGTTTTACCATGTCGCCCACTGGGCTCGAACTCCTGAACTCAAATGATCTGCCCACCTCAGCCTCCCAAAGTACTGGGATTACAGGCATGAGCCACCACACCCAGCCAGGAGAAAGTGAGTGCCAGGCTCTTGAGTGGCCTATCAGGAGTACAGGGGAAAGAGAAAGACAGTGGGGTGGGGACTTTCCAGGAGGAGAATGCTCCACAGGGGGCAGCTGGAGGATGACTGGGGGCCCAGGTGATGGACAGTCCAGTTCTTCCATAAATAGGGGAACTGAGACTCTAACAACTATCAGTGTCTGGTGCATAAGGTAGGCCTGCTGCTGGCTTCCTGATGCCCCACCTCAGGATGGTGGAGTGGAGGAGGGACAAGGAGTGAGAGGAGTAGGAGGCCAGGCAGATGCCCCTTCTCCTCCTGTAAAGGGAAGTGGAGTTCCCGGGGCAACGGGTCTTTGTCTCATGGTCTTTTCTTTGCGGCTCCCTATATCCTGCAGGACAGCCACAGGTTCCCATCCCACTCTGCCAAGACTTTGGGTGAGGCCCCTCCCTTCTTGCCACCTCAGTTTGCAGACCCAGAGTGTGGGAGCGGTTTGCCAAGACCGTTGTCAGCTCTAATGGCCACACTAGCTGTTTGAATGTCCCCAGGCCATTTGCAAGGGGTGGTGGGGAGGAGTGTTGTCGCACCTCTTTGGGAGTGAGGGATTCCATCTCTTTGGAACAAACCCTTCCTTACTGACCTGCTGGGAGTTTTTCATACACTCCCTCCTGGAGGTCTGGCAAGGGCAGTGCTTTTGCCGGGAATGGAAGTATTTGGGGCAGGAAAAGTCTTGGTGTCCCTCACACCACTCTGTGCTGATGACCCCACCATGATGCTGGGCAAGGTTTCTGTTCCTTATTGTGCAGAAGAAAAACTGAGGCCTAACAAAGGAAGGGACTTGCCTGGTGAGTAATCTGAAGAATCCAAGCCTCCTGCCCCATCCAGAGCCCTTCCTAGGGGTGGATGAAAGGTCAGGCTGGCGTCTGGTCCCCAAAGTGGCCAGCCTTGGGGGACGGGTGGATGGGAGGGCCCAGCTAAGCCTTAGCAAACCCAGGTTCCCTGGAAAGTGGGAGTGGGGACACTTGGTGGGTCACAGGGCCAGGTTGATGAAGTCACCCACTCTGCCAAGATATTACTCAGCTGACGCTCACCAAACTCCTTGGGACCGAGGGAAAATTAGAGGTGCTCAGAGTCTAATTATAATAAACAGTTTCCTGTGCAGCTTCTGGAGCCCCCCTGGGAAATGTCCTGTGGAAGATGTCTTTGTCTCAGAGCCTGCCATCTGGTGCTTTGGCCCAGGAAGGTGGGGACCAGCAGGCATCCCCCCTGGGCTGCTGCTCCTGGAGCACAGAGCCTCAGCATCCTGCACCCTCAGATGGAGGTCAGAGAAAAATAGGCTAGGGGAGAGGAGGTGAGGGTGGGACAATGTGGGGTCATGTGCAGCTGGGCTGGTGTCCGCAGCCACTATCTTTGGCGTGGTGGCCCTGATATGGGTTGCTGTATCTTCCAGTCATTCCTATGGGTCTTTCCTAGACTGACGCATGGGCAGGGCTGCTGAGAAAAGCTGTGCCTCTGCCCCAGCACCCCCTGACCCCACCCATCAAGTCCACCCTCCAGTTGGGAGAAACAGCAATGACCATCACATGGTACAGAGTGAGTGGTTCTCTGAGCTGGGCTTCCTGAGAGTAGACCCTTTCAGCTGTGGCCTGTCCATCTGTCCAGCAGCCACATCCCCTGTGATGTCACAAACCCACAGCTCAAGTCCCGGTGAGGGACTCAGCAGTGACATCTACCAAGTGGTACTGACCATTGTCCTCTGGGGCCCTGAGGAGCATGTGTGTTCTGTTGGCCAAGGCACTCAGGGAGGGCGTCCTGAGAAGTAACCCAAGATGGGATGGAAGATCATAGAAAAACAAAGAGGGAGGAGGCTCTGGCAGGGAGGCTGCACAGGAGTAAAGGTGGGCACGGGATTAGGTGGGGGCTGTGATGGATGAAGACTGTCTGTTCATGGACCAGTGGTCTCCAGTCCTCCAGCCCCCGAGAAACTCCATTCTACTCCTTCTTCCTTGAGCTCTGGGCTTTCAAGGTCTTGTCTGTCAAGGTGATCATGTGGATCAAAGGAGAATTAATTTGTCTCCATTTTTATTCATCAAAGAAATGATTATGCTGATCAGAACTGCTGAGGGCAGCTAAGCAATGGCAGGGAGGCTTGTGTCGGGGAGGCCTGGGGAGGTGGTGAATCCTAGACCTCACCGAGTCCCTTCTCTGACACGCCCCCATGCCTGCAACTCACTTTCTCTTGGCATAGCTCAGAGCCCCCGGCCTAGAAAATCAGAGGAAGATCCTGGGGGCCCAAGAGGCAGGTTGAGGGCAAGTGGGGAGCAGATAGCTCAGCCATGCAGTCTGGATGCCTGTCACCTTCCGTTCTGGCTGGCCAGCCACATGAAGGGCCCATTCTGCTGCCCATTCACAAGGGGCTTTCATCTCGGCAGTCAGTGAAGCATTGCTCCCGTCTCAGACAGCAAGGAGACACAGGGGAGGGGGCGTGCAGACCTGCCATGCCCTCAGACCCCATGCTGGAAAGGCATGGCTCTGGGCCAGGGCATCCTAAGCAGCCCATCTGTCCCAATCCCCCAGCTTCCAGGCCACCAGAGTCCTCAGCAAGGGGGCTCTGAGCAAGAGATGGGCAGTGACTCCCCAACTCTTGTAGAAACCCAGTCCGCCTGTTTCAACAAGAGTAAGGCTGACCTGTCTTCCAGCTTATTCAGATTAAAAGATGGCCCTCCCATCACAAGAGGGGCAGAAGTCCAGTGGGTCATGGCTTAGCCCCTTGCTCCTTTCCCAGGGAGCAAGGTAACTATGGTAGCCTTCAGGACAGGGCAGGAAGGCCAAAGCCTGAACCCTTGCCCAGCCATGGGAGAAGACAGAGCATTAGAGGGTAGCCCCTGAGACCCAGAAGAACAGGGACTGACTCACAGTCTCCTGCTAGTGAGGAGGGAGGCCACAGCATGCCCTTGAAGAGGGGTGAAGCGGAGCTGGCAGGGCTGCTGGCAAAACCAGCTCCCCTTGGCCCCCACCCCTCAAGTCCATTCTCCAGTTGGGAGAAACAGCAGTGACCATCACATGGTACAGAGTGAGTGGTTCTGTGAGCTGGGCCTCCTGAGAGTGGACCCTTTCAGCTATGGCCTGTCCATCTGTCCAGCAGCCACAGCCCCTGTGATGTCACCAGCCCACTGTGTTGCCTGGCAACTTTCCAGGATTAGCTTTCTGCCCCTCTCATTCCTGACGTCCCACCATAGGCTGATGTTGCCGTGGCAACCCGGATGGATGCTGCAGCTTTTTGGACAGCTGTACCCAGTGTGGGAAGTACCAGGCAAAAGCAGGGAAGCAGGTGCCTCTCTACAGGCCAAGGGGGGGGGGTACCCAGCCTATACCCAGACCCACTGAGCAGCCAGACTGCCCTGAACAGGATGATGGGGTCCCTGTCCCTTCTAAGAGCTGTGGACACCTTGCCTCCAGTTCCCGTCATGCTCCTTCCTTCCTTCTGCAGTGATCGCCGAGTACCTACTGTGTGAATGCCCACAAGAAAAATAAAACCACGGTTTGGATTCAGGAAAGGTTGCACCAGCATCAGGTCTTGAAGGATGAGTAGGAGTCCGCCAGACGTGGGAGTGAATGGAGACAGGTTCTAGACAGAGGAAGCAGAAGCCTGTGCAAGGGCTGAACTGCTGTCTCCAGGCACAGCTTCCACCCTGCCTCTGGGTTCCTCATGGCCTGGCCTCTCCATCTTTCCCACTCAATACAATTTATGGTGGGGATAGGGTCCAGTTCAGTTCCAGACACTTAGTGCCCAGCAACAGGCCTGGCATCAAGCCAGCACGACTAAAATGCCAAGTGAAATTCAACATCAGGGCCTATGACCTCCCCCAACGTTAAATGTCTCACCAAGTCTGTTTCCCCATCTATGAAATGGGGCCAGTTTTGAGAAGGCTCTGGGCAGGGGTTCTCAGGTCAGATGAGGTGATCTTTTTCTTTTGGTTCATTTGGTTTGTGAACCACTTCTTTCCCTTACAGAAAAAATCGGAAGCCTGATACAGTGGACATCTGTGACCATCAGATTCTTTAATTGTTACATTGCACCACTTTTGCTTTATCTCCTCTTTCTCTTTTTATCTAGTTATGCTTACCTATATATAATTTTTGCTGAACCATTTGAAAGGAAATTGTAGCAGACATTCTGATGTGTTTCTTGAAACACTTCAGGCCACATCAACTAAGGATAGTCTGATACAACCACAGTAGCATTATCACATCTAAGAAAATTAACGATAATTCAATATTCAGAATAGGGCAGGAGGATCAAAACCTGAACCCATGCCAGGTCCTGAGAGCAGATGAGGGGCATCAGAGGGTGGGCGCCTGAGCTGAGGGGGGGTCGGGCGCATCCTCTGCCCAGCAGAGGCGGCGGCCAGAGTGGAGTCACCCTGCAATGTGGGGGGGTGTGGCTGTGTGAGCCAAGCCCCAGGAGAACCAGAACCCACCTTTTCCTCAGTGCCCTGACCACAGTGTCCCGCGGCTGTGGCTTAAATGCCAACTTCCAATTCGTAAATTTCTCCAATTATTCTTCCCCAAATTATGTACATATCTATATGTATTTAAATCGGGAATTAAAGTTCTCACACTACATTTAGCTGTTTCGCTGCTTACTCTAAAAGGGCACAGGAGGGAAGATGGGTGGGTAATGGAACTTAGAAGAGTAACACTCCCAGGCTGGCCCTAATCCTGGCGATCGAGACATGTGCTGGAACACCCCAGTCCCAGCGTCCTGGGCGGAAGTAACCGAGACCTGGAGTTGATGGGTAGGTATGGGTTCAGGCTGGGGAGGTTCGCGGACGGAAGCTCCCGCCTTGCGGTGCCGGTTGGCCCCGCCCCTTAGCAACGGCTTAGCGTCCCTCCCTAGAGACAGGGATGACGCATCCCCGCACTGCTCGGTGGAGCCGGTAGGTAGGTGAGGCGGAGGGGTTGCGAGGCCAGCGCGGGCAGCGGGACCTCGAAAAGGCGCGGAGGGCTAGTGGACGGGGGTGGGGAGTGGGGTCTCGCAGGAGTCTGCTTGCTGAGCCTCGGCCAGGGGGAAAGAAGGGAGGTGCACTTTATTTTATTTATTAATTTTGAGACGGAGTCTCGCTCTGTCGCCCAAGTTGGAGTGTAATGGCGCGATCTCGGCTCACTGTAACCTCCGCCTCCCGGGTTCAAGCGATTCTCCCGCCTCAGCCTCCCGAGTAGCTGGGATTACGGGCACTCGCCATCATGCCGGCTAATTTTTGTATTTTTGTACAGACGGGGTTTCACCCTGTTGGCCAAGCTGGTCTTAAACTCCTGACCTCAGGTGGTCCGCTCGCCTTGGCCTCCCAAATGTTTGGATTACAGGCGTGAGCCACTGCGCCCGGCCTAGAAGTGCACTTTAAACAGCCTTGCAGTTAAGTCCTGTACTTACCAGACCACTTTTTGGGCCCCACCCCCATGCTGAGCATGTGGAAGTCCCATCAGCTACCCAGTCCCTCTCCGGATCCCTACTAGAGTTGTTACAGAGGTCAACTTCATTCCTTTCTCCACTTCGCCCATCCATTAGTTCATTTGTTCACACAATCATTCAGCAAGTACTTTCTAGGCACCAGCTGTGTGCCAAGCCCATGCCAGTCTCATGCTAGGTGCTAGGTGCCAAGTTTCCAGAGATCAACGTTACTTGAAAATGCCTGTGCAGCTGACAGGAAACACAGATATGCACATATAATACAGGGAGACATACACTGGAGGGGAAAGACACAGTTGTGGGGGGCAGTTTGCATCAGGCGAATGCTTCAAAACGGTGGAGAGAACCCCAAGCCTGGGGGAGCAATAACCATTCATGGTGTTGTTTGCCTGGTAGCCCCAAGGTCAGATACTTCCAAAATCCCTTAAAGTCACAGATCCATTTGTCTGCTTATGCAGAACCCCGGGGTGTGAAATGGATAAAGGTGCAGGGTCCTTGCTGAATCAGGGGTGGGTGGCATAGAAGCCCTCCTGCTTAGGTGGCTCCCCACAGGTACCCACTTTGCAGAATCTCAGCACCCAGTTGGAGAACACTGTTGTGGTGCTAGAACATGGACCTTTGAGTCAGCCAGAGGTGAAGACCTCAGTTTCCATTCTGGTTCTGCCAGTGTTTGGTTGTGTGACCTTTGCAAGTTTCTTTACTTTCCTGGGCCCTAGTTTCCTCAGTTGTAAACTGGCAATAATAGTGGTACCTGCTGTGAGGTTGGAATACCCCTATTCATCTGTGTCTATTCAGCCAAGTGCTTGGCTACTGGTTGAATCAAGTGGGGTTGAATGTCAGTGAATCCAACCAGAAGCTTCCTCTGGCTCAAGCCAATAGGGCTCCCAGGTGATCTGAGTGGAGAGAAAGAAGAACTTGGGTTCAAATTTCAACTGTGGCTCTTGCTGGCTGTGTGACCTTGGGCAGTTCACTTCTCTGAGCTTCGTTTTCCTGCCTCTGAGAAATGAGGATACTCTCAGTTCCCACCTTAGAAATTTAAATGAGATGATGCGTAAAATAAGTCTAAGCCCCCAGTAACAGTTACCATTCCCAACACTGTGCCCACCAGGGCCACCCCTGCCATCTCACTGGCCACTTACCTTCAACACACAGGGAGAAGTGCCAGAATGACCAGAGGCAGAGGCCTTGCTGGGAGCCATGTCCTTCTCCTCCCTGCCAGTCACACTCATTCCCAGGCAGAGACTGCTGTCACCCATGAGGCCACGGCAGGAGGCAGACTGAGTCTTTCTTTCTGTCTGTCTGTCTTAGCTCCTGAGTATACTGATAATGCACAGGTGCACAGAGTTGGGGCAGGGCTGGAAGGGAGCCACTGTGGAGGGCTGAGGGATGGAGTGGAAACAGATTCTGGGTTTGCAGCTCACTCTCACACCATCTTTGGGACACACCTCGGTGCGTCCCCCTATTGCCAGCTTGCATGGAGGGAAACAGTTTACTGGGGCAGCAAGTTCACCCATTATGGATTCATTTTGCCCCCAGCAACCCTGCAGTTTCCTGGACATTTGCACATCTGTTATCTCCAAAGATCCTTATAACTCCTTAAAATGCACCAGTAAAGCAAACCAAGCATGTTCAGGCCTCTCTGAGAGCTGAGGAAGTCATGGAATGGAATGCTCTCCTGTGGATCTGGGACCCTGGCCTCTCTAAGCCCTGCTCTGTTGGGTGATTTTGTTCAAAGATGAAACAAACATCTATGGGTTTGCAGCATGATGAGGCTGAGCCCCAAGGGGTCCTCTGTTCTTTAGGGTGCTCCGGGAAGGGCTGGTGACTGTTAGACAGGTGGGCCAGACTCAGCATTGTCTTCAGCACCTGCCCTGGGAGGCAGCTGGCTGCCAGAGACTGGATTCAGGGAGCGGAGTTCCGCTGGGGGAGGCCTGGCAGGCCAGACTGGCTGGAGGCAGGTCGGCCTTTGGGCTGAGTGTCTGGGGCTTCCTGCCAGAGCCCCATCTGCCCTTCTTCAGCCCTCAGGCGCCCTGACAACTCACCACCCCCTTCTTAGAAATGGACTCAGCTGCTGAGTGCTGCTTCAGCACTGCTGGGTAGTTTTGCTCTAGACAGCTCTGGCCACCCACCCCACTCCTCAGGTCAGTACAGGCAAGGACTCCCTGCCACAATCCATCAGGAGGCCTGCAGTAGCACAAAACACCCAGCAAAAAGAGTGCCCTGTTCTTCAAGCTCTCGGCTCTTTGTCTCAGTGTGCAGAAGGGATGGGAAAATGGGATGGGGCCGGGGAAGGGCGGCTTGCTTGGGCTAAGCCTCTATTTCCTTTTGTTAAGATGCTTTCCTTTTATTTCTTTTCTTTTCTTTTTTGAGACGGAATCTCACTCTGTCGCCTAGGCTGGAATGCAGTGGCATGATCTTGGCTCACTGCAACCTCTGTCTCCAGGGTTCAAATGATTCTCCTGCCTCAGCCTCTGGAGTAGCTAGGATTACTGGAGTAGCTAGGATTACAAGTGTGCACCACCACACCCAGCTAATTTTTGTGTTTTTAGTAGAAATGGGGTTTTGCCATGTTGGCCAGGCTGGTCTCGAACTCCTGACGTCAAGTGATCTGCCCACGTCAGCCTCCCGAAGTGCTGGGATTACAGGCATGAGCCACCAAGCCTGGCCTTTTTTTTTTTTTTTTTTTTTTTGAGATGGAGTTTTGTTCTTGTCACCCAGGTTGGGGTGCAATGGCACAATCTCAGTTCACTGCAACCTCTGCCTCCCGGGTTCAAGTGATTTTCCTGCCTCAGCCTCCCGAGTAGCTGGGATTACAGACATGTGCCACCACACCTGGCTAATTCTGTATTTTTAGTAGAGATGGGGTTTCACCATGTTGGCCAGGCTGGTCTCAAACTCCTGACCTCAGGTGATCCACCCTCCTCAGCCTCCCAAAGTGCTAGGATTATGGGAGTGAGCCACCGCCCTGGCCTCTTTTTTTCTAATTGCAATTTTTATTGAGATAATTGTAGACCCTCTTTTTATTTTTTGCACTAGTATTATATACAAACCTCTTCTTCACCATATCCTTGTCCAATTTCTTGTCATGTACTCCTGCCCGAGGATTCTCCATGGTGATGAGTTTTGAGGTAGCCAAAAGCAACAGTGGCTTTTCAAGGGCTTGCTCCTCCCACAATAAAAACTCTATAAACCCTTGTCCTCCAGGTGGTGGATGTGCACGCACGCCGGCAGCATCTGCTACTCCCTTGCATAAGACAGGAGGGTATACGTTTCCTGAGCTGATCTGACCCTGAGAGCCAGGGTGGGTAAATGCTATTTTGTTGCTGGTAGAGGGATCTGTGGGCCTATGGAGGATCAGGATTGGGGTCCTGCTGGGGAGGCCATTTATTCCTCTGGCTCCTGGGGTATGGGAGGAGGTAGAGTGGGCAAACACAGGGGACGCAGGGCATGGTCCAGCGCTCACAGGTGCTAGGGAGGCTGATGCACCACACTGGGAAAAGGCAGGGAAGTCTAGCAGGGCTAGGCTGGGGGTGCTAGGGCTGCTTCTGGCTGAAAGTCATTTTAGGGAAATTTATTGGGTGAGCAAGCTCTGGGCCTCCCTCCCCATCTCCCGCTACTGAGAAGCCAGGCCTTACTCTATAAAATGGGGGAGAGGGGTGGACAAGTGCAGTCACACGCATGGGTTGGGGGCATCTGCAGTGCTTCCCCTCACTCGGCCCTTAACTCTGGGTAGGCTCATTTCTCACATGCAGTGTCCAGGGCAGGCCCCACTGTCTCCTGGTGGGACTTGGAGATTAGGAGGAGACCACTCCCTCCTCCTTGCTCTTCTGTTACCCGTGGGTCATGGGCTGGGGCTTGTGGCAGACAGACAATCTAGGCATCCATATGTCTGGGGGCTGAGACAGAGGCTGGCAAGGGCGGACTGACGCTGAGATCTTCTCCTAGGAGCTTCGGCTGGGGCATCTCTCTGAGAAGCAGCATGGAGCAGCCTAACAGTAAAGGCTGTAGCCCAGGAAGAACCCCTCAAGGCCCAGAGTGCAGCGGTGCTCCTGGAGTCCAAGTGGGGACCCACAGGGGCCTAGAGTATAACCCGGGGAAGATTCTTCCAGGATCAGACTATGGATTGGGGAATCCTCCAGCTCTTGACCCCAAGCTCCCACATTTATCCCTGCCCCCGGCCCCACCCACACTCTCAGACTTGGGGCAGCCCCGGAAGTCACCCCTGACAGGCAATGATAAGAAGTACCCACTGATGAAGCAGCGTGGGTTCTACTCTGACATCCTCAGCCCTGGAACCTTGGATCAACTTGGAGTGAGTATGGCAGCCATCCCCTACCAAGCCTCAACCCTTCCTCTGGGCTCCGTTCACCCATCCTTTCATCCTTCTCCCCATCAGTCAGTCCATCTGTTCATTTAGCTGTCTGTCTATCAACCTATCCATCTGTCTTTCTATCCATCTACCCTCTATTCTGCCCTCATCCATCCTTCCATCCATTTTTCTCACCACCCATCCATCTGTCCATTCGACAACTCATTACTGAGCTCCTGCTGTGTGCCAGGCCCTGGATGGAGCCCTAGAGATGCAGCGGGGATGAGACGCCCATGTCCCTATTGTCGTTGTCATGGGGCAGTGGCTTTGGTAGGGAAGACCCCCTCCCCTGGCTCTGGTTGGGAAGTTCCACAGATGAGGTGATGTACTGCTGAGATCTAAGAGACAGGATGTAAGAGTGGGGCCTGGGAGCGTGTTCCAGGCAGAGGAGACAACAGGTACAAAGACTTGGGGTCCCTGAGAGAGGGCACAGCTGTGTGAAGAAGGCTAGAATGCGAGGGAGGAGGCTGGGGGCAGGGGAAAGAGGGGAGGGAATGACAAGGAGAGAATTCAGAGTCCTGTACGTCCCAGGCAGTCTTAGGCTTAGGCCAGGGAGGGGCCAAGAAAGAGAGGGCGAGGACCCCCTGATATGCATTACACCTGCAGTGCCAGTGGCCCTTGGGAGAGGAAGTATGTACAGAGATACCTGCTGGCCTTGCAGTATCTGCTTCGTGGCTCAGCCCCAGGATGCACTGTAGAGTGTTCTCAGAGCAAGGAGGGGAGCTGGGCTGGACCAGAATGGGGCGGGGTCAGGATGTCCTGGGTGGCCACAGATTGTTGCCCACTGTGGCCTTTGAACGGGAAATTGTGCGTACTCACTGGTTCTGCCCACTCTTGTGCTCCTGGAGTGCTCCCTGGTGGACCTCAAGGGAGGTGCCTGGCCTCAGGGTCCCTCCTGGGTCCTGCCTGTCCCTGGGATGTTGACACATGCTCAGGGCTCTGTGGTTTGGTTTCAGGAGGTGTGTCGTGGCCCCCGAATGAGCCAGAACCTCCTGCGGCAGGCTGACCTCGACAAGTTCACCCCAAGAGGTCAGTGCTCAGGAGGGCTGTGTGAGTGGGTTCCGGTAGGTATTTCCAAGCAGGCTTTTGGCCTCAGGGAGACAGCCTTTTCTTGGCTGTGGGCCTCAGCTTCCTTAACTGTGGAGTGGGGATAATAAGAAACAGGGTGCTTCACAAGCGCCCACTCATGGTGAGTGCTCAGTCAGCCATAGCTGCCAAGTCATTACTCTTAGTGGAGCCGTGACCTTGACACTGGGCTGGGCTGGGCTGGGCTGCCGGGGGTCAAAGCCACAGCTTTCCTTCCCTGGCTGAGGTCAGAAGGGCATATGGGTGTATTTTCTGCCCCCTCTGGAATGTGGGCCCTGAAGAGGCCAGGACTGTCTGAGTTGCTCCCTGCTGGGGCCCCAGCACCTAGAACAGGGCCTGGCTCAGATAGATGCCTGGGAGATCCTTGCTGAAGGAGGAAAGGGGGCTTCTCCTCTCAGGCTCATGCAGAGTCTCAGAGCACAGCTGGGGTGGTGAGGACTGGGACAGGTCTGCAGGGTGTGGGGCCTTCCCCAGTGGCAGAGGGGAGTACAGGGGCTCCAGGAGAAGCCCTGAGTGGTGGTAAGGAACTGCACAGGTGGCCTCCCTCCTGGCCAGAGTTTGCCCCTCTCCCCTGGCAGGCAGGATGTCCCCTTGGATCAGGCCCAGATGCCCTGTGGCTCCCCCTGTCCACCCCTCCTCCCCACCCCGAGGAAAGACCTGGCTCCTTAGGTCACTGTCCAGACCAGTCCTCCTAGCCCACAGGCCTTAGAAAACACCATGAGCATGTACATTTGTGCGCTTACCTGAGGGTCTGGCCTATTGTTTCCAACAGTATCACAAGTATCCGTGACCCAGAAAATGGCTACCAACCACAGATCTCAGCACTGAGGGTATTGGGAATGGTGCTCCTGCCACTCATGGCAGGGTGGGCAGGGGGTGATCGGCAGATGGCAGCTCTGCCCACGTGAGAAAAAGTAGGCCCCAGTGGCACAGGGTAGTGTCAGTCAAGGCTCTCAGCAGCCAGTTGTGGACATTCACTCTGCTGCCCGAGGGCTGGGGTAGCCTCCCCCAGCGCACGGGCACAGCAGGGTCTGGAGGCCAGGCATGGGTCTCTTCACCCTGGCTCCTTCTTGGCCACTGAGTGGGTCCTGGGGGTGGAGTGGTGTCACGCAGCCTCAAGAACTGGTGATTAGGGCTCTGAAAAGAGCCTTCTTGGCAGCCCTGAGATCTGGGCCTTTTTGATGGGGTCCCTTGACTACTCGGAAACCTGGTGAGAGCAGACTCCAGCTAATAGTGGAGGCTCCACTGAGCCTTGGACACCGCCCAGGCCCCACCTCTAGAGGCCTCTGTGGGACCCCAGATGCTACTCCTAAGGTGGGCCCTCCTGCAGCATGACCACCTCTTGGTCCCAGGGAGGCAGTAAGGCCCAAGGAAGGGGTAACCAGGGCCCCTGGGACTCTGGACCCTTCTTCCAACCGGAAAATAGAGGGGACCATCAGGAGGCTGCCCAGAGCCCAGCCAGGCCCTGGGAAATGTGGTCATCCCCTCCTGAAGCAAATGCCCACACCCGTCTCCCCACCTCTGTGGTATCACTTTGCCTGGGACTTTCTTCTCCATTGACCATCTGGTGTCGCGGGCAAACTGAGATGGATGGTCATCCTATCAATGGATCTCTCCCCACCAACTCCCCTTCCCCCAGGTATGGAATGGAAGCCTCTGTATACCCTGCTTATCTAAGTAGGGGCAGTCATTTTGTGATTTGAGGGTCCTGCAGGGCCAGAATGGTGGAGCCACCCACAGTATCCAGGATGCCTCAAGCTGGCAATAGCCTCAGGGAATGAATATCAGACTCTAATATGCTGAGGGGGCCTCTGCAGTAGGGGTGGGAGAAGCCCATCCCATTTCATCTTCCTGTCTAGTGGTAACCCTCGCCCTTGTTGAACTCAACATCTGGCTTGAGCAATGGCCGCTGGTGCTGGAGTCATGGGTGGTATGGAAAGGAGTGGTCAAGCATGCTGGCTCTGGACAGGGAGAGCAGGGCCAGGACAGACCTTCTGGAAGCCACCATCCCTCCAGGCTCATAGTCCCAGGGCACCTGGTGCCATGCCTTTCTCCCAGTCACTGCCCAGCCACAGGCAAGCTCTGAGCTTCCCACACTCCAAAGCATACTGCCTGATTGGTGATTTGTTTTACGGGGTGGAGGCTGGTTGTTGGGTGCTGTCCTGAGCCCCAAAGCCCCTGCCCCTGCTTCTGCCTGCAGTCGGAACCTTCGAGGTTCCTGAGGACTTCCAGGAGTGCGTGGAG
This sequence comes from Colobus angolensis palliatus, assembly GCF_000951035.1. Lineage (NCBI taxonomy): Eukaryota > Metazoa > Chordata > Mammalia > Primates > Cercopithecidae > Colobus > Colobus angolensis. The sequence goes on from NW_012118232.1 coordinate 446,204, forward strand.
CAGCAGTGCATTGGGTCCACCACCCGGCTGCTCGCCCAGACTGACTTCCCGCTGCAGGCCTATGAGCCCAAGGTGCAGGTGCCTTTCCAGGTGCTGCCAGGCCAGTGTCCTCGCAAGATTGAGATCGAGAGGTACGGCTGGGTGGGCTGTGGGGAGACTGTCCGGGAGATGGCATCCACCTGTCTCAGGGGGTGAGGAACTGCAGATCACCAGGTGACAATCCTCATAGCAGAACCTGTGCACAAGTGTTCAGATCGAATCTTCTAGCCCTTTGGTGTCTTAATAGGAACAATTTACATGTTTTGGAATTGGGGAAGGTGGTGTTGAGGTCAGTGAATGGGACTGTGGGGCAGGACAGAAGGGTATTTGGAGCCCAGGACACCAGCCCCAGCCACCACACCACTTCCTGATGAGTTTCAGAGGGGCGGAGGGCTCCAGAGGGGTCTCTCGGCCACACCCCTGTCCCCACAACCCCGTAAGCCCTTGTGGACGCCCATGGAACGACATCACACAAGCCAAGCCATCCTGAGGTCCCTTCCCTGCCCTTGACCAGGAGGAAACAGCAGTACCTGAGCCTGGACATTGAGCAGTTGCTGTTCAGCCAGGGCATCGACTCCAACAAGCTCATGCCTAGGCACCTGGACCCCCAGCACCCCCAAACCATTGAGCAGGGCCGTGACCCACTCTTCCCCATCTACCTCCCACTGAAGGTGAGTCGGGCTTCCACAGATGGTTGAGGGACGGGGAACAGAGGTGCAGGACCCCAGTGGAAGCTCAAGAGTCAGATCTGAAAGGGGATTCCCACACCAGTCACCAGCACTCTCTTGTCAAACAGGGCCAGGTCAACAATAGGAACCCATCCCAGGTACTTTGAGCATCCTAGATGCGGCAGGAGGGGCCCCCAGCCCCCCTGGAATGCTGAGTCTTTGCTTCTTCCCTGGGTAGACTGTATGCCTGGCCTTGGCCTCCATGCCACCCATGGGCAACCTAGATGTGGCCCAGCTGGACTGTGGAGTAGTCCTACCTGACCAGGGCCCGCCTCAGGGTAGGGAGCTGCTTCTGGGCTCACTGAAACGGGAAGAGCAGGGATGGAAGAGGGAATCAGTGCCACCCCCTTGAGGTATGAATCAGGAAATGAATCCAGGGAGGAGAAAGAGGGAGCATGGCCTGGCTCTGGCTTTCACCCACCTCCCCTCCCTTCCTCTCTGCGGCCCTGAGTGTCTCTCGCCTGGTGGTCCCTGTAAGGAGGTAAAGCTGAGTCTGGCTAAGGGCTGCCTCCTGACAGCCCCGGATCTCATCATTTCCAAGTTGTAGTAGGGTCCCCAGGAAAACCCAAGGGCCACCTCTTCCCTTGGGCCTGAGCTAGGTGGCCCTGGGCAGTGGGAGAAAGAACCTACCGCCTGCTCTGGGTCCCTGGACACCCGTCTGCCTGAGCCTCAGGTGGCTTGGCTGGATGGGGATCCAGGGTTTCAAACACCCAACCAGATGCTGTATACCCCTGGGAGCAGCAGTGGAGAGGGTCAGCCCCTAGCCCCCAGTGGAGAGGGTCAACCCCGAGTCCCAGCCTGCAGCGCTCTCACCTGGGGAGGGGATTACTTAGGCGCTCCATCCGTTGGCACACCCAGTCCCACCTGGGCCCCACTAGAGGAGCTGCTTCCTCCCAACGTTGGTCTGCTTTCTTCCAGGTATTTGACAATGAGGACTTTGACTGCCGGACTCCCAGAGAGTGGATCAACATGGGTTTGGAGCCAGGGTCTCTGGACGGGAAACCTGTCCCAGGAAAAGCCCTCCTGCCCACTGATGATTTCCTGGGACATGGTGAGCAAGGCCAGTCTGGAGTGAGGGCACTATCTCATTCCAGTAGCAGCCCTGTCACAGACTCTGGGCTCCCCTGGGACCTGGCAGCCACCGAAGGCGAGACCTCTCAGCTGGGAGACAGGCCTAGGAGCTGGCCTCACAGAGGCAGGAAATGCAGGGACCAGGGAGAACATCGTCGGGAGAGCTGGAAAAGGGACAGCTGGATGGTGCCTAGTGTTTTGAAAAATCTTTGATTTATTGTTAGTAAAATGTGTACATGCTCGTTGGGAATGTTGAAACATGCACGAGGGGCACAGTTCCCCTCTCCATCCCTCCACCCAGAAGCCCCATTGTTGCAGCTCTAACCGTGGCCCCTCAGCTTTCACTTCTGTGTGCACAACACATAACATCACACACTTGCTCACAAACACACACCCCCATCGTCACACACATTGACAAACACACTCGCTGTCACGCACACCCCCAACAACCACTCTCATGTACACATTTTCACCACACAGAAACACACTCGCCTAATGTCACCCATCAACAACCACTGTCACACCTCACCATGCCCACTTGATGCCACACAGGTTTGCCTTGTCTTGGCCTTGTCTGTATCTGCCCAGGGAGTGCCCCTGGCTGCTCCTTTGGCCTCAGGCCTGCCCCAGTGGCTGTGAAGGTTCTCCCGTTTCCTGCTGTGGAAAGCAATGCCAGGTGGGCATCCATGGCTGCTGTCTTGGCCTGCACAGCTGGCTCTCGATGCAGCATCCTAGGAAGGTCTGGGTCATCAACTGGGAAGTTGGAGATGGCTGTTCCCCTGTGCAGGGCTGAAGGCTGCTCTGCTCCCCACCTGGTGGGTGGACAAGATGCTGTGAGTGGGGAGTGGGCCCAGTAGGCCAGCTCCAGGTGGGAAGCAGGATTGTGAGAGCCATGACTGGTTTTAAGACTGCACAGCGAGTCCATTGAGCAGGCTGTAAATTTATGTTTCATTTTAAAAACACGTTAATGCTGGAATCAATTTCTCTGAACTAGACAAGAAGCCCAGAATGTTCCGTTTACTTTGGACTTAATTACAAAAATAATTTAACTCAATTGTTCCCAGATCACCAATTCCTGGTGATAAAACCAGAAGATTTGGGACTGCATTAACCTTAAATGCACCAAGTACCAGGCTCCACCGAGGTGCTCTGCTTACACCCCTTCACATGGCCCTGGTCTGGGGTGGTGGCATGGGTGGGAGGATGGGTGAGCAGGGAGGGGCTCTGCCGGGGACCGCTTGTTTTCTGCTGGGGGCTTCCAGTGACATATTTTCATCTGAGTTGAGCAGAGACAAGGCCAGCATTTTCAGAAAGGGAACCTACTAGGAAGGGAAGGGAAAAGCAAAACAGAGAAGCAAAATAGGTGAGCTATAGGCCTTCTTTATCCATTCTTTTTTTTTTTTTTTTTTTTGAGACGGAGTCTTGCTCTGTCGCCCAGGCTAGAGTGCAGTGGCTGGATCTCAACTCACTGCAACCTCCGCCTCCCGGGTTCATGCCATTCTCCTGCCTCAGCCTCCCGAGTATCTGGGACCACAGGCGCCGGCCACCTCACCCGGCTAATTTTTTGTATTTTTAGTAGAGACGGGGTTTCACCGTGTTAGCCAGGATGGTCTATGATCTCCTGACCTTGTGATCCGCCCGTCTCGGCCTCCCAAAGTGCTGGGATTACAGGCTTGAGCCACCGCGCCCGGCCTCTTTATCCATTCTTTACTCATCCTCTAGCTGGTGTCAACAGATGGGGAGCATTTCCTGAGAATTCCAGCCCTTCCTTCCTCAACCCAGTCTGTAGAACTCAAACAAAACAAAACAAAAAAACAGGGGGCCAGGCGTGGTGGCTCACGCCTGTAATCCCAGTACTTTGGGAAGCTGAGGCGGGCAGATCATGAGGTCAGGAGCTCAACACCAGCCTGAACAACATGGTGAAACCCAGTTGCTACTAAATTTACAAAAATTAGCTGGCCATGGTGGCGCACACCTGTAATCCCACCTACTCGGGAGGCTGAGGCAGGAGAATTGCTTGAACCTGGGAGGCGGAGGTTGCAGTGAGTAGAGATTGTACCACTGCACTCCAGCATGGGCAACAGAGCGAGACTCCATCTCAAAAAAACAAAACAAACAAAACAAAACAAAACAAACAGCTTCTATCTGGGCTCACTGCAACCTCCATGTCCCAGGTTTAAACAATTTTTGTGCCTCAGCCTCCCAAGTAGCTGGGACTTCAGGCACACACCACTACTCCCAGCTAATTTTTTGTATTTTTGTGGAGACAGGGTTTCACCATGTTGCCCAAGGTAGTCTCGAACTCCTGAGTGCAATCCGCCCACCTTTGCCTCCCAGAGTGCAGGGATTATAGGCTTGAACCACTGCGCCTGGCCTCAGTTTGTTTTTAAGCCACTATGCATTGCGGCTGCTCTACTGGGCACCAAGTGTGTGCATCTTCCTTCTGCAAAAATTTATCGAACACCTGCAAGGTACTAGTTTTCATTCTAGGCCCAGGGACACAGCTGTGACTGAGATGGGACAAAGTCGCTCCTGCCCTTAGTGAGCTGACGCTAGTGTGAGCAGGTCAGCTGTGAACCAGGAGCTGATGCATAAATAGTGTGACTTTCGGCACTGTGAGGGATAGAATGGGGGGTAACAAGTCAGAGAGTGCCTGGGACAGGTGTGCTATTTTAGACACAGAGGCTTCTCCTTGGTGAAGGGAACAACCAGCAATGAGGTGACCTGAGTGGAGAGTGTTCCAAGCCGAGGGCACAGCCAGTGCAGAGGCTCTGCCATGGGAACAAGGTTGAAACTCACGGTAATAGCCAGATATCCAGTGTGGCTGGAGAGAAATGTGTGAGGGGCAGCGGCAGGAGGTAAGCTAGAGAAGTGGGCACAAGCTTTCAGCCCAGGGAACCAGTGGGACGCCCATCCTGACCAAAGAGCAGCTCCTACCCTGTCCTGCCCTGCCGGGCCCTGTTCTCAGATGAGGGGCCCAGGGACTGAGCAGCCAGGGGCAGCCTGTGAGGAGGGCTTCACCCTGGCCTTGGTCACCTTGAAGGGGGTCCAACTCATTTATGACCTTTACAAATGGGTTCTCAGCAGGTCTCCCTTAACTTGGGGCTTTCGTGCTGCCTGTCCCAGCCTCCTATTGGCCTGTGTGTCTCTCTGCCCTGGTGGAGGTTGTGCTGAGCACCAGGGCAGAGAAGCCTGGTCTTTCTGGCTCTCCTGCAGCCCGGGTTCCTCAGAGGCCAGCTTGGCTGGGAGGAAGCAGGGCCCTGGCTCTGCTGGAGCAGATGGGGGCATCCCGGCGGGAGAGACTCCGGACTGATGATCTCTGAGACCCATTTCCAGCGCTGCTGCCAGCACTCAGAGTCCCCTTCCTGCCCCCATGGCAGGTGGCACTAGTGGGGTTTCCTCTCCTGTTTCAGAGGACCCCAAGAGTCAGAAGCTGAAGTACGAATGGTGCAAGGTCGGCGTCCTGGACTACGACAAGGAGAAGAAGCTATACCTGGTGCACAAGACAGACGAGAAAGGCCTGGTGCGAGATGAGATGGGGAGGCCCATCCTGAATGCAGGGGTCACCCCTGAAGGTACGAAATGCTGCTGCTTCCCCAGGCAGACCCCCAGCTTGGGCCTGACCGGCCCATGACTGAGGCCAACCCCGCCCAAGGCACTGCCAGATCAGTTCTGGATTCTACTTTGCTCTGTTTGCCCAACACACTGACTGGTAAGGACCAGAGGACTCATCACTCAAGATACCCCAGAAAGGGCAAGTGGCCATTATTTGGCATGTCAGCTCTGAGCCCAAGTCCCATCAATAAGTGATGCCTGCCCTGGGTGTGGGATCAAGGGATGGGCACTTGAACAGCCATGCCTGTATAACTGCTTGTCTAAATACTTTCTTTTCTTTTTCTTTTTCTTTTTTTTTTTGAGACAGAGTCTGGCTCTGTCACCCAGGTTGGAGGGCGGTGGTGCAATCTTGGCTCACTGTGACCTCTTCCTCCCGGGTTCAAGCGATTCTTGTGCCTCAGTCTCCCAAGTAGCTGGGATTACAAGCGCCCACCACCACACCTGGCTACTTTTTCATATTTTTAGTAGAGACAGGATTTTACCATGGTGGCCAGGTTGGTCTCGAACTCCTGGCCTCAAGCAATCCTCCCCCCTCGGCCTCCCAAAGTGCTGGGATTACAGGCGTCAGCCACCGCACCCCAGCCTTGTCTATGTGCTTTCACATCCGTCCATGATACCTTGTGAGATGGGCCGGGCAGGGAGTGTCGTCATGCCCATTTCACAGATGCAGCAGGGGGTCAGAAGAGGGAAACAATTTGTTCAGGGCCACAGGGTATCCGCGGCACAGCCGGCCGGAACCTAGTGCTCCAGCCCAGAAGCCTGACTGTGTGTCCCCTTCTCCCTCCCACCTGGCCCCCAGGAAGGCCACCCCTTCAGGTCTGTCAGTACTGGGTGCCACGGATCCAACTTCTCTTCTGTGCTGAGGACCCTTGTGTGTTCGCACAACGTGTGGTCCAGGCCAACGCCCTGCGCAAGAACACGGAAGCGCTGCTGCTCTACAACCTGTATGTGGACTGCATGCCCTCTGACGGCCAGCGTGTCATCAGTGAACAGAGCCTGAGCAAGATCAAGCAGTGGGCCCTGAGCACGCCTCGGATGCGCAAAGGCCCCTCGTGAGTCCCCGCTCGGCCTTCCCCATTCTGGGCATCTCCTTCTCCAGGGAACCTTCCCCCGGGAAGTTGGTGCTACTCTAGGGTGGAGCTCCCTCAGGGCTCGTCTGTTTGAGACTGTCCTGCCTATTGCCCTATGGACTTGTTGGGGCCCCAAACAACTTTTGTCCATCTCCAGATCCCTCATTATCCATATGGACTCTTGGATTCTTATTTTATTCAAAGGGTTACAATGGACTACTTTTGTAAAATTTCGATGCTCAAATTGTCCCAGATTTGGCCAGTGGGAGACTTTTCAAGTTAATTCCTGTGTCATTTTACCATGTTTCCATTATTCTTCAAAACCCTCAGATGATGGTTTATTAGCAACGTGCCCCTAAGATAACTTCACTTTCTGGCACAGCAAGAATTTCCAGGCTCATTGTGTATTTTCCCAGGTCCAGTCCTGAAATCAGCTGTTTCTCCAAGGAAGCTCCTTTTATTATTTTAGTTTATTTTTTGAGACAGGTTCTTACTCTGTCACCCAGGCTGGAGTGCCTGGAGTGCAGTGGGGCCATCTTGGCTCACGGTAGCCTCAGTTTCCTGTGCTCAAGCAAGCCTCCCACCTCAGACTCCTGAGTAGCTGGGACTTAGGCATGTACCACAACATCTGGCTAATTCTGTTTATTTTTTGTAGAGACAGATATCCCTATGTTGCCTAGGCTGGTCTTGAATGCCTAGGCTCAAGTAAATCTCCCACCTTGGCTTCCCAAAGTGTTAGGATTATAGGCATGAGCCATCATGCCTGGGTGGAAGTTCCTTTTAGTTGAGGAATGATATTTAGAAGCCAAGATCTGGACATTAGATGTGCTCATTGCTACTGGGATATCATTATTTTGAGACTTCCATAGCAGACAGATCTGGGAACTATGTATACGGATGGTCCCCAATTTATGATAGTTTGACTTACCATTTTTCTTTCTATTTATTTATTTAGTTAGTTAGTTAATTAGTTATTTTGAGACGGAGTTTGATTCTTGTCTCCCAGGCTAGAGTACAGTGGCTCGATCTTGGATCACTGCAACCTCTGCCTCCTGGGTTCAAGAGATTCTCCTGCCTCAGCCTCCCAGGTAGCTGGGATTAAAGGCACCTGCCACCATGCCTGGCTAATTTTTGTATTTTTAGTAGAGATGAGGTTTCACTATTTTGGCCAAGCTGGTCTCAAGCTCCCAACCTCAGGTAATCCACCAGTCTCAGCCTCCTAAAGGGATTACAGGTATGAACCACCACACCCAGCCGACTTACCATTTTTCAACTTTATGATGGTGTGAAAGTGATATGCATTCAGTAGAAACTGTACTTCAAGCGTCCATGCAACTGATCTTTTTTTCATTTTCAGTAGTATTCATTTCAAGAGATTTTAAACACTTTATTATAAAATAGACTTTGTGTTACATAATTTTGCCCAACTGTAGGCTAATGTGAGTGTTCTGAGCATATTTAAGGTAGATTAGGCTAAACTATGGTGTTCAGTAGCTTAGGTGTATCAAGTGCATTTTAAACTTATGACAGGTTTACTTGGAATGTAGCCCCACTGTAAGTAGAGGAGCATCTGTATATTTACAGTCATGCATCACTTAATGATGGGGAGGTGTTCTGAGAAATGTGTCATTAGGTGATTTCATCGTTGTGCAAACATCATAGTGTGTACTGACACAGACCTTGATGATATAGCTGGCTGCACACCCAGAATATATGGTACAGCCTAGTGCTCCTAGGCCACAAAACTATACAGGGTGTGATTATTGAATATTGCAGGCAACTGTAACACAATGGCAAGTATTCGTGTATCTAAATATAGAAAATATACAGTAAAAATACAGTATACAAGATAAAACATGGTACATCTATGTAGGGCACTTACCATAAGTGGACTTTGCAGGGCTGGAAGTTGCTCTGGTTGAGTCAGTGAGTGAGTGGTTAGTGAATGTGAAGACCTAGGATATTATTATACGCTACTGTGGACTTTATAAATACTGTATACACTTAGGCTACACTAAATTTATTTTAACATTTTCTTTCTTCAATCATAAATTAACCCAACACACCTTAGGACCAGGCATGATGGCTTACATCTGTAATCCCAGCACTTTGGGAGGCCAAGGTGGGTGGGTTGATTGAGGCCAGGAGTTCAAGACTAGCCTGGCCAACATGGCAAAACGCCATCTCTACTTAAAAAAATACAAAAATTAGCTGAGCATGGTGGCACGTAACTATAATACCAGCTACTTGGGAGGCTGAGGCACCAGAGTTGCTTGAACCTGGGAGGCAGAGGTTGCAGTGAGCTGAGATGGCTCCACTGCACTCCAGCATAGGTGACAGAGTGAGACTATCTCAAAAATATATAATTAATTAATTAATTAATTAACTTTAGCTTACTTTAACTTTTCTATTTTATAAACTTTTAATTAAAAAAAAACTTTGGCCGGGCGCGGTGGCTCAAGCCTGTAATCCCAGCACTTTGGGAGGCCGAG
>NW_012118232.1:455924-458054 GCF_000951035.1 Colobus angolensis palliatus
ATTTTTTTTCCTTAAATCCTTATTCTATAAGCTTTTTAAAAAATGAGTTTTTTGTTTGTTTTTTGCTTTTTAAACATTTTTGTTAAAAACAAAGACACAAGAACACACATTAGCTTAGGCCTGCACAGGGCCTGGATCATCAATATCACTATCTTCCAGCTCTACATCTTATCCCACTAGAAGGTCTTCAGGGACAGTAATGAGACAGTAATCTTCAGGGACAGATGACACATGGAGCTGTCATCTCCTGTGATTATGGGATACTTTCTGAAGGACCTGCCTGAGGCTGTTTTACAGTTAACTTAAAAAAAAGAAAAGGTAGAAGGAGTACACTCTAAAATAACAATTAAAAAGTATAGTATAGCATGGTATAGTAAATAAACCAGTAACACAGTCATTTATTATCATTATCACTTATGTTCTGTGCATAACTGTATGAGCTATGCTTTTATATGACTGGCTGCAGTAGGTTTGTTTACACTAGCATCACTGCAAACACTTGAGTAATTTGTTGCGTTTTGACATTACGATGGCTATGACGTCACTAAGCAATGGGAATTTTTCAGCTCCATTATAATCTTATGGAACCACCATCATATATGCAATCTGTAACCAAAATGTCATTATGTAGCACTTGACTGTATGTATACTACTCAAAATAGCTATTACTCAAAAAGCTATACTCAGAGATCTGTTACTCTTCACCTCCACATCCTGTCCACATTCCCCATCTTTTCCATTGTGTTCCTACCACATGCCCACAGGTAACCAATATTGATAGTCTCTCGTTTATCCTTTCTGTGTTTTTTATTGCACAAATGAGTAGAAACATGTATATTTCAGATATATGTATGTTTTCTTATACTTCCCACTTTCTTACGTGAAGGGTAGCATGCTACAGACGTTCTTTTGCACATTCAGTTGTCTTGGCATGCTTGTTAAAAATCATTTGACTGGCCGGGCGTGGTGGCTCACACTTGTAATCCTATCACTTTGGGAAGCAGAGGTGGGCAGATCACCTGAGGTCAGGAGTTCGAGACCAGCCTGGCCAACATGGTAAAACCCTGTCTCTACTAAAAATACAAAAATTAGCTTGGCGTGGTGCACACGCCTGTAGCCCCAGCTACTCAGGAGGCTGAGGCACGAGAATCGTTTGAACCCAGGAGGCGGAGGTTGCGGTGACCCGAGATGGTGCTGCTGCACTCCAGCCTGGGTGACAGAGGGAGACTCTGTCTCAAAAAAAAAAAAAAAGAAAGAAAAGAAAGAAAGAAATTGGTCTATTTTAAGCTTTCTACTTCTAATGGAGTCATTTTCTTATACATTGTTTCTCTAGAAAATTATCCATCTTATATCTGTTTTGAAATATATTTGCATAGAATTCTGCAAAGTTGTTTTTTATTTTCAATTTTTTTTCTGGTTCAATGTTTACTCCTCATTACCTATTATTTTGTAAAGTTATGCTCTCTTCCTGTTTTTGCTTTATTAAGTTACTTAGTAGTAGTTTGTTCAGTTTTTTGTTGTTGTTGTTGTTGTTTGTTTTTTTTTTTCGAGACAGAATTTTGCTCTTGTTACCCAGGCTGGAGTGCAATGGCGCAATCTCGGCTCACTGCAACCTCTGCCTCCTGGGTTCAAGAGATTCTCCTGCCTCAACCTCCTGAGTAGCTGGGATTACAGGTACCCACCACCACGCCTGGCTAATTTTTTGCAGTTTTAGTAGAGATGGAGTTTCACCATGTTGGCCAGGCTGGTCTCAAACTCCTGACCTCAGGTGATCCACCTGCCTCGGCCTCCCAAAGTGCTGGGATTACAGGTGTGAGCCACTGCGCCAGGCCCGGTTTGTTAATTTAAAAAAGAGGATTTAGGTTTATTAATGTAATTGCTTTTCTATATCTCTCTTATGAATTTCTACTTTTATCTTTATTTCCTTCCTTGTGCCATCTTTGGGCTTACCTATTCTGTTGTATAGTTCGTGTGTTGGGTGTATGTGTGTGTGTGTATGTGTGTGTGTGTGCCTACATGTATTAGGAATTTAATTCATTTCGTTCTTATTGACAAATGTGTTTAAGGCTATGAACTTTCTTCTGATAATTGCTTTAAAAGTAGTCCACAGAGGGGCTGGGCACGGTGGCT
>NW_012118232.1:460809-462806 GCF_000951035.1 Colobus angolensis palliatus
AAAAAAAAAAAAAAATTCCCTTGAATTGCAGTTTTAAATCTTGGTTCTGTTCCATTCTTTTGTTTTTCTTCATCAAAGATTCCATTATATATCTATATCTCTCTCTATATATATGTATCTTTTTATATATTGCTGCTTCTTTGCCTATCTTTTAATTCAACCAGTTTCTGGCCCTTTTTAGTTCTTTCTTTCTAATTTTATTTATTTTTAAAAATTTTATTTTCTTTCTTTTACTTCCTCTATTTTCTCTCATTTTTATTCTCTTGGTTATATCCTGCCTTTCTTTAATTTACTTCATTACACTTTGATTTGACTCTATTTTCTCTTGGGCACCTTGTAATTTCACCTTCCTCCCCGAGATAATTTTATTTTCTACTTTTTCCTTGAGCTTAAGGAAGTCTCTTTTCTTACCGACATTTGTCCATTTATATGTTTTATTTTTGAATTTCTGATTCAAGGTGGTTTTTCAGATGCCCAAACACTTGTTTAAGGCTATTTAGCTGAAGTGTTTGTTACAGTTTTCTTCTGCTTGGTCCTTGTTTATTTTTTTTAAGGGTGATGGGAATTTTATCAGTTAAGATGCTCTCATCTTCTCAAATGTACAAACAAAGCTAAAAGATACTCTCTTTTTCTTATAGAAGCAAATGTAGTCAGCTTTCACCTGTTCATTTCAGGATTTGGAGTGATTTGCAAGCTTTCTAGTTCAAAGGCGCCCTCCTCTGTCAGTATTGCACGCTAGTTTTTTTTTTTTTTTTAGAATGCACTGTGTGTGTGTGTGTGTGTGTGTGTGTGTGTGTGTTTGTACATACGTGCTGGGGAGAGGGATGTGGATCCTCCACGGTTTTTGTCCTCTTATCTTGCAGAACTCAAAATTTTACTTTTGCTTATTTTCCCTTACCCTCCAGTCTGCAAAGGACCCCTTTCCTTCTACCTCCTGTCCCGTAAGTCATGCCTTTCAAAGAATACTGCCTTGAATTGCATGTCCTTAAGTCCCTTCCTTGTAGTAAGTGCTCTGATTTACCTGGGCTTTTTTTCAGTATTTTTACAGTTAGGGTTACTTTCTCTTTTTTTTGAGATACGGTCTGTCTCTTTCACTCAGGCTGGAGTGCCGTGGCGCAATCACAGCTAACTCAACCTCAAACTCTTGGGCTCAAGTAATCCTCCTGCCTCAGCCTCCCTGGTAGCTGGGACTACAGGCATGTGCCACCACACCCGCTATTTTTTAATTTTTTGTAGAGATGGGGGTCTCACTTTGTTGCCCAGGCTGGTCTCGAATTCCTGGGCTCAATTCATCCACCCACATCGGCCTCCCAAAGTGCTGTGATTACAGGCATTAACCACTGTGCGCAGCCTGGGTTACTTTCTCTTTCTGGTGGGATTTTATTTTATTTATTTATTTATTTATTTATTGAGATGAAGTCTTGCTCTGTCACCCAGCCTGGAGTGCAGTGGTGTGATCTCGGCTTACTGCAACCTCTGCCCTCTCTGTTCAAATGATTCTCCTGCCTCAGCCTCCCAAGTAGCTGGGACTACAGTCGCTCACCACCACGCCTGGCTAATTTTTGTATTTTTAGTAGAGACAGGGTTGCACCATGTTGGCCAGGCTGTTCTTGAACTCCTGACCTCAGGTGATCCACCTACCTCAGCCTCCCAAAGTGCTGGGATTACAGGCGTGAGCCACTGCACCCGACCTCTGGTAGGATTTTAGATCTATCTTGGGGTTACCACTATTTCCCTTTTCTGCAGTTTTTCTTAGACTACCCTTGTTCTCTGTGAAAACTTGCAGCAAGAGTGTGAGAGACAGCTCACTGGAGATAGATGTTTATGTATTTAATTTAAAGATAATTTGAAGTCTAGGCATTCTGCTTATTCTAGTTGTGCTAAAGGTGTGGTAGCACACACCTTTGGTAGTGTGCTTTTTCTTCCTTTCTTCCTTCTTTCCTTCCTTCCTTCCTTCCTTCCTTCCTTCCTTCCTTCCTTCCTTCCTTCCTTCCTTC
>NW_012118232.1:462856-532881 GCF_000951035.1 Colobus angolensis palliatus
TTCCTTCCTTCCTTCCTTCCTTCCTTCCTTCCTTCCTTCCTTCCTTCCTTCCTTCCTAGGGTGTGTTGGGAAATTTGAACCGATGTAGCCACCTTACCTTGGCTGTCCAGAATTCTGTTTCTTGAATTTTATTCAGTTTATAATGTTTTTGGCTTTAAGTATAAAAGATGCTGGTCTCAGATTGGCTTAGATAGTAGGGAAGTGCATTCCTGTACCTGTAGCAGGAAAACTAATGCAGGACACCCCAAGGTTGGTGCATCAGAGCTCTGTCTGCAGTGTATGCTGGCTTCATCTTCAGGTGAGATGGCAGCAGCAGTTTCATGACCACAACAAGGGTTGTCTTCAATTAGATTCCCTAGAAGCAGACCCTGATTTGGGGATTCTTGTGCAAGCGATTGATGAAATCCTCTCAGGAGAAATCTACAAGGAAGTGAAGGAAGCAGAGGGTACAATAGAAGAAGTAGCTGGTGAAATATGGTTTGAGAAGTCTAGTTCCTGTAGGAAACTCTGGAGCAAGCATGGCACCACCGAATTTGTGCTGGAGAGAGCCAGAACAAGAGGGCTTGACTTTTTTTTTTTTTTTTTTTTTTTCTGAGACAGGGTCTTACTCTGTCCTCCAGGCTAGAGTGCAGTGGAGCAATCTTAGCTCACTGCAGAGGGCTTGACTTTCATATCTCTGCATCAGTGGTCGATCATAACTGGGACATGCTCCCACTCCTAAACCAACTGCAGTAGGGGTAAGTTCCACCACGATTGGCTTGGACTAGCTGAGATGTACCCCTGGAACTGGGGCTATAGTCATCTTCCCCGGAGTTAAGTGAGGAAAGATGGAATTCTAGAACAAAACTGAGGAAGAAGGGAGGGAGTGGATGTCAGGCCAGCAAGCAGCCATGTGTGGAAGTACCCGTCTTGTGCCAGGCACTGGGGACATAGCAGTGAACATTTCCAACAAAGAGCCTGCATCCTGGGGACTCTCAGCCTGGCCAGAAAGACAGACAATGAAAACTCTGGGTGATTTAGGGTTCTAATAAGTGCTGTGAAGACCAAGTGAGAGAAGGGAATAGAGATGTCTCAGAAGGGCTTCTTTATATTAGGCGGTCAGTGAAAGCCTTCCTCATAGTGGTGATAACATTTGAGTTGAGGTTTAAAAAAGTAAGGGAAGAAGAGGATTCTGGCAGAGGGAACAGCAGTCCTGAGGCTGAGGTAGGGGTAAGTTTGTGGTACTTGAGGAGCAGGACAGGATTACTGTGGCTGGGATGCAGAGAGAGAAATGTTGGTCGGGGAGGCTGGACCACATGCAGGGGCAGAGATGTGGCCACAGGCTGACAGTCTGTGCAAGCCATGGATGGTGGTGAGCAGAGGAGTAGCTTGATTATTTACATGTTTAAAATATATTTTTCCAACTCAAGTGGAGAATGAGTTGTAAGGGGACAAGAATGGAAGCAGGGAAGTCAACGAGGAGACTAATGCCAGAATCAGGGCCAGAGACCATGATGGTGGCTTGAACCAGAATAGTAGCTGAGTAGCAGGGGAGAAAGAGATGTATTTGAGGTTTCCTCAGAGGTGGAGCCAATGAGAGCTGCTAATGGACTAAATGCAAGCTCACCCCAGGTCTGGGGATTTCCAATCTCGAAGCCCAATTTCAGGATCAGGTGCAGGGGTCACCCACCCTCGGGCCCGGTTATGGTGTTGCACATTCAGTAGTGGGAAGAGACCAGGGACCCCCTCCCTAGGGCTTTGATTAGCAGGGTGTGTGCACTGCTGTTCAGAGACAAGGAGGCTAGTGGGGGTTGGGGGCAAGCGAGTGACGGGCATGGACAGAAATGAAGAACTTGCTTTCCGATATGCTAGTTCTGACACATTGTGAGGCATCCAGTGTCAGTGTTGAGTAGGCTGGTGGATAAATGAGGGGAGAGAACTGCAGATAGGTGTGAGGGTTCTGGCTGAATAGAATAGGTGGTGTTCAGAGTCCGAGGCTGGAGGAGTTCACCTGGTGGGAGGTGTAGCTGGGGAAGACGAGGGGTCTCAGGACCCCTGGCACAGGCCAATGTTTACAAGTCAGGGAGGTGAGGAAGATCCAGGGGAAGGGTGTCCCAGAAGCTCCATGAGGACAGCGGTGCAGCAGAGTAGGAGGGAGCCACTGTGCCAAGTCTCTGAGAGATGAGGCAGAGCCTGGAGCAGTCTCAGGGGCAGGAAGAGGAGAGATGAGGATGGGAAGAAGTGAGTACACCAGTTTTTCCGTAAAGAAACACAAAGAGATAAAGTTAAGGGACGGAAGGAAGTCAAGGGGCGGCTTCTAATGTGGGACACACCGGAGTGTGTGGGGACCCCTGGGAGGGCGTGGGAGGGAAGGCAAAGAGACTGAGGTGGCTGAAAAGAGGGGCTCCCATGAAGGGAAACTTGCTGGGCTCTTCCTGTGAGCAGGGCATGTTTTCTACCCTGGCAGAAGGCAGGGAGATTCCAGGGTGCGAAAATGTGGTCATTTCTGTCCAATGGCTTCTGAGTTCCAGATGAAATTCGAGGGACTTCACCCAGTGAGGGAGGGCATGTCTGTGAGTTGGCAGAGAAGGTGAGAAAGAGTCTTTTCCAGGTTCCGAGGGAGTGAGTGGATTTCTAGGTCAGGTTGAGGGTGTGTTGAAGGTGAGACCAGTCCCCTGCCTGTGAAGTTCTCCAACATCCCGCAGCTCTGGTGCAAGTGTGGGCTGCAGGAAACTGAGATTCCCTTGTGGTGCCATTACCAGGGCTGATGGGACTATTCAGGGGTGGCAGAGGTGGGAGGGAGGGAGAGATCGATGGAAGAGACCAACTCAAGGAACAGAAAGGGCTGTCCACAAAGGACGGAGACGCTGGCTGGCTCAGATGAGGCCTGAGCAAGCCAGGAGCCGGAACACAACGGCATAGGCAACATGTGCTGAGGAGTGAGTGAGCGAATGAGCGAGTGAGCGAGTGAGTGAAATGGCCTCCAAGGGGTCTGCCTGTGTGAGGACGGGGAAGATGGTGTGCACGCTCACGCCAGGTCTGCTGATTTCCGATCTCGGAGCCCAGTTTCAGGGTGAAGTGCAGGGGTCACCTACCCTCAGGCCCAGTCATGGTCTTGCACATCCTGAGTTCTCAGCACCTTCCAGGTGCTGCCGTGATTGCTCAGTGAAAGCAAAGGAGCTCAGTGGCAGGCATCTTCCAGTGAGCCATGGGGCAGCGAGCAGGGGAGGTGGGGAGGTACAGGCAGTAAGTGTCAGTTCTCTGAGGCTTCTAGGCCCAGAACTTCCTACACCCCATCCCACTGCTTTGGGGCCTGCCTTGGCTCCCAGAGGCTGACAACAGAAAATGGGGACAAGGGGCAGAAAATGGGGGACAGAAAATGAGGACAAGGGGCGTGAAAGAAGCAGGGAAGGCACACTTGGACGTTAGTGGCTCAGGGCGGGGCAGGGGTGTGCCCATGAATCCAGAGGGGAAGCCCTAAATGCGTGTCCCCAGGTCCATGCCAGAGCAGAGCCTGCGCCCCGGCTGGGGTTCACAGGGTGTGGAGCCCCTGATTCCCCTATCTCCCATCTCCATGGGCAGGGTTCTAGAGCACCTCAGCGGTCTCGCCAGAGAAGTGAGCCTGGACTATGAGCGCAGCATGAACAAAATCAACTTCGACCACATTGTCTCTTCCAAGCCCGAGACCTTCTCCTACGTGACCCTCCCCAAGAAGGAGGAGGAGCAGGTGCCTGAGCAAGGTGAGGGTCACTGGACCAAGACGGGCCCCATGGCCATCCACCTGGCCAGAGCCCCTCCCACCTTCCCCTCCAGGATTGTCTGCCCTGCCACTGTGGACATCATCAGCCCCACACTCCCTGCACTTCCCATGTCCCCAGCACTTGTCTCACTTCTCCCTGCTGCCTGGAGGGCTCTGGACTGGGGGAAGGGGAAGAAGGCTGTTTTTGAACATATTAGTGGGAATAGCACAGAAGTTGCAAGGTGAATGTGTACTAGGAAACGATGCTGCAGCAGTAGATGGAAGGGGCCCTGCTGATCTGACCTAGAGGATAGTCCTTCTTCCTCCAGTAGCAAGAGAGCAGACCGAGTCTCAGAGCAGGACCCTGGGGTCCGAGAACCCTCCTTGCTTTCAACTCACCTGCCAACCTTCCTAGACTCAGCTTCCTGCTTGTCATGTACTCAGGACACAAGCTGGGGTATGGACAGTGGGCATTCTGAGAGGTCCTGGTACCCACCCTTTCCTTCCTTGGTGCCCCAGGGCAGGCTGTGGACAGACCTTGAGCTTGTGTGCAGCACGGGCAGGAGTGGATGAGGAGAGGGTTCTCAGTTCTCATCTACTTCTCAGAGAAGCCTGTGACTAGGGAGTCCTGGAAGGAATTCCTTCACCCATCTCAGAGTAGGCACCTCACTGAAGAGCTGTAGCGCCACTCCGGCAAACTAAGGAAAGGCGGGACTCTGGGAAGTCCAGTCACTCTTCAGGGAGAAGGCAGGAGTCACAGCCCTCCATCAAGCACCCTGTGAATCTGTCCTGTCCCCTGGTTTGGCCAGGCAGGGTCTGATCCTGGCCCTTGGCCCCTACCCCTGCAGGGCTGGTGAGTGTCCCCAAGTACCACTTCCGGGAGCAGAAGGAGGACTTCACTTTCGTGTCCCTGCTCACACGGCCAGAGGTCATCACGGCCCTCAGCAAGGTGAGGGCTGAGTGCAACAAGGTGACCACCATGTCCCTGTTCCACTCGAGCCTCTCCAAGTACAGCCGACTGGAGGAGTTTGAGCAGATCCAGTCACAGACCTTCTCCCAGGTTTGTGGGCATCAAGGGCACAGAGGGGCAAGCGCAGGGCAGACCCTTGGAGCTGGCAGGCACAGTTCTGAGCTGCAGCAGAAGGCCAGGGTCAGTGGGCCACGTGGTGAGGCTGTGAGCCCCTGCTTTTCTCAAAACCTGGCCTCAGCCTCTTCCTAGACCTTGTTGGAGGCTGGGGTGGGGACCAAGGATAACGGCTCATCTTGGAGACAAAGGGAAAGACCAGGGCAGGCTTTCTTTCCAATCCCTTTCCATCCCAACTCTGGTTGCCTCTGAAGCAGATCCTTTGTCTTAGAAGGGGGAGCAGGAACCTTAGGCACCCCCATGTTGACCTGTGGATTGGAGTATGAGGGAGGTGGGGGTGCACCCCCTCTGCATTCCACTCTGTCTCTGTCTGTGTCTCTGCCTCATTCTCTGTGTCTTTCCCTCTCGGCCCATTTTAGTCTTGTTCTCTGTCTCTCTGCTTCTCTCATCTCATTCTCTGGGTCTCTCTCTCTTATGCCTGGAGGGAAAGTCCCACTTCTGCTGCCCTGTCCTTCCTCCGTCCCTCCTTTCTTCCCTCCTTCCCCGCCCAGCAGCCCTGAGCCCCCAGGGTCACATGAGGCTGTTGGTTGGCAGGGCTTGGCAATAAGTTGGGGTAGGGGACATCCCTCTGCAGTCAGATGAGCCCTGAGCCACCCCAAGCGCCCTGGTGGTAGAGTCCTTAAGTGCAGCTATAGGTGGTGGGTCCCCAGGGTGGCCATGTGATGATGCCTGTGGCCACTCCAGGTACAGATGTTTCTCAAGGACAGCTGGATCAGCTCGCTGAAGGTGGCCATGCGCAGCAGCCTGCGTGACATGAGCAAGGGCTGGTACAACCTCTACGAGACCAACTGGGAGGTGTACCTCATGTCCAAGCTGCGCAAGCTGATGGAGCTGGTGAAGTACATGCTGCAGGACACGCTGCGCTTCCTGGTGCAGGACTCACTTGCCAGCTTCTCACAGTTCATCAGTGACGCCTGCTGCAGCGTACTTAACTGCACCGATGACATGGTCTGGGGTGACGACTTAATTAACAGCCCCTACAGGTGGGGCCCAGCTGGGCAGAGGCACCTCTTGACACCAGGCACCTCTTGCTAGGCCCCAGTGGTTGGGATGGAGCAGGGTCGAGGACCAGGGCCAGGGTGCCCATCCGTGCCAGGTCCCAGGCATTAGGGAGAGCCAGAGCTGAGCTCCCTGCAGGCTGCTGGACAATGTCCCACCGACCCTGGCTTACATTGCTTCTGGTGACCTTCATTCATTTGATCATTGAGTTACTTAGTGCAGAAATATTCTTTGAGCACTTGCCGTGAACCAGGCATGGTTCTAAGGGAACAAGAGAGGCCCAGTCCCTGGTCTCATGGGAAAGACAGGCAGCAAGCAGATAAATAAATACACAGTCATTGCCGGTTTTGGCAGGGGCCATAGTGGACACTGGGGGTGGGCCTTTGCCAGGGGGTCAGGGAGGAGGTGGCATCTGTGCCAAGACCTGAGATGTAAGAAGAAACAAGTTGTGAGGCGATGCGAGGTGGAGGCAGGTACAGGCGGAGAGATCAGCATGGGCGGAGGCACCGAGGGGAGGATGGGCCTGGTGCAGTTGAGGAAGGAAAGGCTGGCCAGTGTGGCTGGAGTCGGTGAGGGGAGGGAGGGCTGCTCAGGATGGAGTGGGAGAGCTCGCAGGGACCAGGCCAGATCTCACGGGGCCTCCTGAAGTCTGAGCTGGGGGCTGGATTTATTCTAAGTACAGTTAGAAACCATCAGAGGGCCCCAGCTGGGATCCAGGCTTGGTTCTTGCTGCGTAACGGAGATGCGAAGCCAAGGAAGATGGGCTCCCAGAGAGAGTGTGGGGGCCACAATGCCTAGGCCCTGGCAACCTCAGCACAGGGGTTGGGAGCCTCCCTCTCTTGTGGTGCTTGTGGACCTTGGGGCATGTTAGGAGCAGAGGAACCTGTTTGGTTGGCCTGGGTCTTCCTGTCTGATAACCTGGAGGTGTCTGGGAGGAAGGAGAAGGCAAGCATTGTACATGGAGAGGCTTGAGAGTCATAGCGCTGGCAGGAAGGACAGACGGCCGCCCCTGCACACAGGCCTCCTAGGCCTTTGCCCACGGTCAACCCGCTATTGCCTGCAGGCCCCGGAAGAATCCCCTGTTCACTGTGGACCTGGTGCTGGACAGCTCTGGGGTGCACTACAGCACTCCACTGGAGCAGTTTGAGGCATCTCTGCTGAACCTCTTTGACAAGGGCATCCTGGCCACCCATGCTGTGCCCCAGCTGGAGAAGGTACATGCTGCAGCCTGAGCAGGCCCCATGCACCTACTGCCCTGGCTGCTGATGGCTCCCTGAGCTCGGGGTGCTGCCGCAGTTCAACTGTATCACAGGCCTCCTGTCCAGCAGGCAGCACGCTCAGCCCCGTAACTCTTAAGTATCCCATTTAATGCTCATCACAAGCTGCACTGTGACCTATTAACCCTCGCATTCTGTAGGTGGGGCTTGGAGAAGTGTAATAGCCTAAGACTGTGTAGCTGCTAGTGTCAGATTTTGTAGGTGAGGCTTGGAGAAGTGTAATAGTTAACCTAAGATTGCATAGCTGCCAAGTGTCGGAACTGCTATCTGAACCCTGGGCTTGCTGGACCTCTGCTGCTACAGCCAGATCTGATGCAGACCCCATGCTCTTGATCCCACCCAGCTCTTGGCCTCTCTCATCATCTCCAGAGGTGGACACGGGCTGGCTTCCGCATACAGACCCTCTGTCCAAAGTCCCCACCAGTCACTGCCACTGCACACACGCCCAGCTGCACACAGCCCACTTCCAGGCCCAAGAGCCCCTGTAACCCTAGCCCTTCTTGTCTCCCTTGCTGGTCAGTCAGAGCCTTCAACACCCGGTTGTCTTTTCTGCACCTTTCCTTGGTCCTGGGCTGAGTCAGGCCCAGGCAGAGTCATGCCCAGGCAGAGGAAGATGCTGCCCCTTGGTGGGCCTCACAGGGGCTTCTGGCCTTGTAAAGAGACAGCACAGCAAACTCCCTCCTCCCCCTGCATCCCTGCTCTTTGTGTTTGGTACCCTGCTGCCCACTAGGCTTCAGGCCACATCCTGCCCCTGCTTGCTCCTCGGGAGGACTCCCCATCTCCCCTCTGCCCATTCACCCCCTGGCTCATCCAGGTCTACCCTGCCCCATGCCTTCCCTCTGCAGCTGGTGATGGAGGACATCTTCATCAGTGGTGACCCCCTGCTGGAGTCGGTGGGCCTTCATGAGCCACTGGTGGAAGAGCTACGTGCCACCATTGCCAGTGCTGTGTCCAAGGCCATGATCCCACTGCAGGCTTATGCCAAGGAGTACCGAAAATACCTGGAGCTGAACAACAATGACATTGCCTCCTTCCTCAAGTGCGTACGTGTGCCCATGCGTGCTGGAGTGTGTCCGGGTGTCTGTGCATGTGTATCCCCTGCCCACTCTGCTCACTGTCCTCTGCCCCCTCCCGTGTGCTTACTGTCCTCAGAGCCTACCAGACACAGGGCCTGTTGGCCCAGGAGGTGCAGGAGGTGGTGCTCACCCACTTGCAGGAGAAGGAGATCCTGGACAGCTCGCTACCCAGCAGCATCATCATTGGGCCTTTCTACATCAACACTGACAACGTCAAGCAGAGCCTGTCCAAGAAGCGCAAGGCCCTGGCCACTTCCATGCTGGACATCCTTGCCAAGAACCTGCACAAGGAGGTGGACAGCGTAAGTGCCCACCTGCCCCGCCTCAGTGACCACAGCAGCACACACGGACCCTCACATACACGGCAATATGTCCCCAGGCAGGGTCTGGGGTATCTGTGGACACCCAGGCCAAGGGAAGGAGCTGGAAATCACCGTGCCCCATCCCTGCCTGTCTGCGGGGAGTTGTCCCATATGGGAGGTCCCAGGAAATGGGGATTTCCACCTCCTCCCCCAGATTTGTAGAGGCCTGGGAAGCCTCACGAAGGACACCCTTGACGGACTTGTTTCATGTAACTAGGGGATTCGAGCGCAGGCCTCAGAAGCCCTGCGTGTGTTGGTAGGGCTGGAGGAGGCTGGGAGGGTGAGATGTGCCGAGTCACGCCCTTGCCCCACTGACAGTCCTCAGCAACCCAGGGAGCCCATCAGGAGCACCCTTCTTGGAAAGCGGCCACAGGGTGTTTTGGGGGAGGGGACAGTTACCTGTCGGGAGATGCAGGAGACCGAGGAGGAGGAGCAGGCGAGGGAAGGCAAGGGAGCAGCACGCTGCCCTCCCCAGCGCCTCCTCCCACTGCCAGATCTGTGAGGAGTTCCGCAGCATCAGCCGCAAGATCTACGAGAAACCCAACAGCATTGAAGAGTTGGCTGAGCTGCGAGAGTGGATGAAGGGCATCCCGGAGAGGCTGGTGGGCCTGGAGGTGAGGCAGGCACACGGGCACTGGGGCCAGGGAGGCACAGGGCTGGTGTTAAGAGTCCGAGGGCTGGGTCAGGCATGGGCTGGGAGGTCAGGACCCAGGAGGCTAAGGGTGAGGTAGTTGGACAGAGGACGGATGGGGTTTAGGGGGTTGTAAGGTGGGGCTTCAGAGGTCTGCTGTCTGGGGGTCGGGGGCTGGAAGCTGGAGGTGTGGTGGCCATGGCTGTTGGAACCCTGAGCCTGATGCTGCCCTTACACCCTGGGCCTCCTTCCCTGGCCCAGGCCTCCCCGATCTGAAAGAGAGCAGCCCCTCTCTAGCACCCGTCTCTCTGGGGAGCCAGGTTCCGATTACCCACCCCTCCCTGGCACATGTGAAGTTCTCATTACCACCTGTCTGTGCAGGAGCGTATTGTGAAGGTCATGGATGACTACCAGGTCATGGATGAATTCCTCTACAACCTCAGCTCAGATGACTTCAATGACAAGTGAGTGGGAGCTTGACCCCCATGCCAGGTGCGGGTTGGAGCGTGAGGGGAGCTGCTGAGCTGCAGAGGCTCCCACATGCCCCAGCTGCCACAGTCTGTACAGTCTCCCCAGAAATGCCCCACTGAGATTCCAGAGGCCAGGGCTCCACACATGGGCCGAGACCAGCCAGGGCCAGGTGGCCAGTGGGGCAGAGGGAATTCATTTGGGCCTCTTGGCCTCAGTGGCTCCCTAACCCTATCTCTGTGCTGTCAATGGCCTGGCACACATTTTGCTTGTTTGTTTTTTGAGATGGGGTTTTGCTCTGTCACCCAGGCTGGAGTGCAGTGGCACGATCTCAGCTCATTGTGACCTCCGCCTCCCGGGTTCAAGTGATTCTCCCTGCCTCAGCCTCCTGAGTAGCTGGGATTACAGGTGCCCACCACCAAGCCCGGCTAATTTTTGTATTTTCAGTAGAGACAGGGTTTCATCAAGTTGGCCAGGCCGGTCTCGAACTCCTGACCTCAGGTGATCCGCCTGCCTCGCCCTCCCAAACTGCTAGGATTACAGGCGTGAGCCACCACGCCCAGCCTGACACATGTATTTTACTGTGGACCTAGGGTTTCCTGTTTGTGGCTGGTGCCCTTTGGGGTTCTTGGGAGCACCGAGAGAGGCAAAGCTCAGCCTGGTGGGCAGTCCCTGGAGAGGGGCATTTGTCCCCACCCAAGTCAAAAGCCTTGTGGGAAACAGCCTTAGGTGCCCTTTCCCAACCAAGCCTTACTGAGGCCGCCAGAGACCCCATTGCTGCCTCACAGGTGTTGGGGGAGTCGGGACCGTCAGGACCCTGCCCAGGAGAGGGAGACACTGGCAGACAGGGCACCCGGGTGCTCAGGGGGAACTCCCCCAGGGTCAGCATCCCTAGGCCGGCTGCAGGTGGCATCCCCACATCCCACAGATCCCCTATGTCAGCTGGGCAAAGGGAGTTGGTCTGACCTGAAGGCAGCTGGCCTGAGGGCCCTGGCTAGAAACTGTGGTTTTGCCTCCTCTGAGGAAGCCCCTCTGGCCCTTGAGGCTTAAGAGGGGAACTCAGCCTCACTCCTCTCACTTCCCCTTGGTCCCCGTTACTGCACTGGGCACCTTGGGTCTGCATCTCACTGGATGCAGACTGCAGTTCCCAGTGGGCAGGGCAGCCTCCCTGATGGTGGCAGTAGTGCCTCCCAGCTCACCTGCACTTCCCAGCTGTCTGGCCCCAAGGGGCCTCCACAGCTGCCTGGATTTCCCCTGATCCCCCTTCTCTCTGGCTGCCTGGGTGCCTGGTGGGATGCCTTGCCTGGCCTTGCCGCTCGAACACTTCAGCCGCGATATTTCTCCCAATCCCCACCCCCATCCCGGCCAGATGGATTGCCAGCAACTGGCCTTCTAAGATCCTTGGGCAGATAGAGCTGGTGCAGCAGCAGCATGTGGAGGATGAGGAGAAGTTCCGCAAAATCCAGATCATGGATCAGAACAACTTCCAAGAGAAGCTGGAAGGGCTGCAGGTAGGGCACGGCTGCAGGCTTGCTGAACGCACCCCCCACCACACACACACACAGTTCTCCAGGGCCTGGCCTCATTTCTTGCATTCAGGAGGTGCTGAGTCAACATGTGATGGGCGAGCAGATGGATGAATGAATAAATGGCTGAAAGAATGAACCCAAAGGCCAAAGAGATGCCTAGGCAGCAAGCTCCAGAAAGATTCAGAGTAGTAAAGCTCCCAGCTCTTCTGTTGTGTCCTTGGTGGCCCACTGGGCAGTGGGCACAGTGTCGGGGCACTGGGTCTCCCCTGGCCTTTCTGTGAGGAACCTGCTCACTCCAGGACAACAACCTCCTTAGGACTGAGAGGAGTAGATGTCCTGGGACCTCTGGTTCCCTGGGTTTGCATGGGAAGGCGTGGACACAAGTAGGGCTGCAGGGACCTCTGACCCATTGCCCCTTGGCCTGCAGCTGGTGGTAGCTGGCTTCTCCATCCACGTGGAGATTTCGCGAGCACACGAGATCGCCAACGAGGTGCGGCGCGTCAAGAAGCAGCTGAAGGACTGCCAGCAGCTGGCCATGCTCTACAACAACCGCGAGCGCATCTTCGGCTTGCCCATCACCAATGTAGACCTCCTGCAGGCACCCTCCCCCATTCCCCCAGGCTTGAGGAAGCATCTCATGTAGATGCAGCTGCCAGGGGGCAGGGCTCTGGCATTTGGGGGCAGGACCCAGCAGGCTGCAGAGTGGAGATAGCCCAACCCTGGCCCTCAGGTTGAGGAGGCCCCTGGTACCAGGCAGGGGGCCTGAGGGTCGGCCCAGGCCTGGTGCAACAGCTCAGAGCCCAGGTCTCGGGTGGGAAGAGAAGAAGGGAGACCAGGCCCAGGTGTGTGGGGGCAGGGTCAGGGACAGCAGCCAGGAGTAAGGGAGAGGGAGAGGACCTGGCCCAAGAAGGGGCAGCTTGGAGAGAGGCTGGGGAGTGTCCTGGGGAGTCCCAGGACAGCCCCATCCCTGCCCTCCTGTCCCTGCAGTATGACAAGCTCTCCAGGATGGTGAAGGAGTTCCAGCCCTACCTGGACCTTTGGACCACAGCTTCTGACTGGCTGCGCTGGTCGGAGAGCTGGATGAACGACCCCCTCTCTGCCATTGATGCTGAGCAGCTGGAGAAGAACGTGGTTGAAGCCTTCAAGACCATGCACAAGTGTGTGAAGCAGTTCAAGGACATGCCAGGTAGAGAGGCAAGCCGGCTGATCTCCTCCTCCCTGCCTCTGCCGCCTGCCTCTCATGCCTTTCTGTCCTACCCGGCAGCCTGCCAGGAAGTGGCCTTGGACATCCGGGCCCGCATCGAGGAGTTCAAACCATACATCCCGCTGATCCAGGGACTGCGCAACCCTGGCATGCGGAACCGGCACTGGGAGACACTGTCCAACCAGATCAACATCAACGTCAGGCCCAAGGCCAACCTGACCTTTGCTCGCTGCCTCGAGATGAACCTGCAGGACCATATCGAGAGCATCAGCAAGGTGGCCGAGGTGGCTGGCAAGGAGTATGCCATCGAGCAGGTGGGCAGCCACCAGTGGGCCCAGCCACCCCAGCCAGGCCCTGCCAGACAGCCTGGCCTCCTGCTCTGGCAACCACAGCCACTTGGGAGGATGACAGTAATAAGCCCCATCCTTGGGGTCATGAGGCCCAGGGGTTGAGATGCGTTCTATTAAGTGAGTTAATAATGCACATAGAGTTCTTGATAGTGTCCACCATTGCTATTATTCTTCAGTTACTCCTCTCAAGAGCCCCGGGAAGGAGCTGATAGCATTAGCCTCAATTTAACAGATGAGTCAGGCCGGGTGCAGTGACACACGCCTGTAAATCCCAACACTTTAGGAGGCTGAGGAGGAAGGATCACTTGAGCCCAGGAGTTTGAGACCAGCCTAGGCACATAGGGAGACCGCCATCTCTACAGAAAATTAAGATCTTAGCCAGGCATGGTGGCACATGCTTGTGGTCCCAGCTTCTTGGGAGGCCAAGGCTGCAGTGAGCGGTGATTATGCCACTGCACTCCAGCCAGGGAGACAGACTGAGACCCTGTCTCAAAACAAAAGAAAACAAAACAAAACAAACATACATCAATTAAGGCTCAGAAAGGTTCAGCAACTGGCCAGGGTGACACAGTAAATGCCGGAGGTGAGACCAGCGCCCACACTCCTGCTAATCTTAGCTGCCTCCCAACATGTGTGTACAACCACATGCAGCACATGTGTAACAGTGACCTGGGCTGAACACAGTGGCTCATGCCTATAATCCCAGCACTTTGGGGGGTCGAGGCGGTGGATCACTTGAGGTCAGGAGTTCGAGACCAGCCTGGCTAACATAGTGAAACTCTGTCTCTAATAAAAACACAAAAGCTAGCTGGGCATGGTGGCACACGCCTGTAGTCCCAGCTACTCGGGAGGCTGAGGCAGGAGAATTGCTTGAATCTGGGAGGCAGAGGTTGCAGTGAACCAAGATTGTGCCACTGCGCTCCAGCCTAGGTGACAGAGCGAGACTCCACCTCAGAAAAAAAAAGAGTGAATTGGCCCTGAATTCAGATGAGGGCTCACGTGGGACTTGTTGCCAGACAAGCCGAGAGTATTTGCCAGAGGGGCCATGTGGAGGTCATGGCCAGGTACTGTCTGCTGCTTCCCTGGGCAGGGCTGGTCAGACAGCATCAGGACCAGCCCCTCCTAGGACTCAGCCTGGCTTGTCCCCCACCCCAGGCACTGGACAAGATGGAGAAGGAGTGGTCGACCATCGTGTTCAATGTACTGCCCTACAAGGCGACAGACACCTACATCCTGAAGAGCCCGGACGAGGCCTTGCAGCTGCTGGACGATCACATCGTCATGACCCAGAGCATGTCATTTTCACCCTACAAGAAGCCCTTTGAGCAGCGCATCAACTCCTGGGAGAACAAACTGAAGCTGACCCAGGTCGGCCCTCCCCCCAGTCCTTCCCTTATCGCTCCCCCAATTCAGAGAGCCCGGCCCACAGGTGTCACTGATGGTCTCCGGGTGGGGTTCAAAGCGTCGCAGTGCCTTGCCCCCATTCACACAGCCCTGGCTCTCTGGCAGACCCCGCCCCAGTGCATTCAGAGGGGGGCAACTAGGATGGGCTCTCCATCCATGAGGTTCAGCTACTGGATGAGGCAAATAAGGGTGTGTAGGGGCAATATTTCGGTCCCAAAATGTGGCTGAGGATGGGCCTGAGAACTGCCAGCCGGCCTCCCCAGGGCTGCCTGAGCTTGGTACAACCAGGATCTCCAGTACTGACACTTTCTGGGCCAGATATCACAAGGCCCCAGAGCACCTCAGTGCCCTTTCCGACCCTGTCCTGAGCTTCCATTCTCTTCTCATTTGGAGCTACCTTGGTTGAGGGGACTGGGCCACCAGGGACTGTACTTGTCTTGGGCTCTCAAGGCCAGAGGCAAGGGCTGCCCACAGAGCCCTGGAGGGCAGTCCCAGGGCCAGCCTGCAGGTGTGACTGTGATATCCCCTTCCCCGGGCCTCCCTGGGAGCTGTTCAGAGACCTCCGGTGAAGGCCAGAAGCAAGTGAGGAGGGCTCCTCTGTGTGCCTGGACCACCCAGAGATGCCCGAGCTGGTCAGCACTGTCCCAGGTCTGCCTCTGCTCACGCTGTCCACTCGACCTGGAGTTTGATGCCCGCCTTCCATCTCCTCCAAGGCCCAGCACCAAGCAGCCTCGCCAAATCTCCCTCACCCTCCTTCAAGGGGTTCCCACCGAGGCCATTGTCAGTGCCTCTTACGGAGTCCACTACACATGCTGGGTCCGTGATTCAGAGGCAGAACTGACCCCTTAGTGGGCTGTGGGCCCCTCGAGGGAAGGGACCAGGCCGCGTTCCCTTCTGTTTCCCCTAGTGCCCACCAGGGCCTGGCACAGTGCTGACACTGCTGACAGTGACCCCCATCCCATGAGGAAGAAATGGATGAGTGTGTGAGTTTGCGCTGATGCGAGAAGACAAGAGATACATCCTGAATTGGGATTTTGGAGGCAGAAGGGGGAAATGGCTCATTTTGAAGATGTCTCACCCTTGGATTCATGTTTCAGAGAGTATTTTAGGACTCTCACACTCAAGACCCATTGGATCTCAGAGAATCCTGGGGTCATGGACCCAGAAGTCCTTCCAGGAAGGAGGCTGGTTTGTCTCCCAGGCTCCAAGTCTTTCCTATCACTGCAGGCTTTGCTGGCGTGGGTGTGTTCCTTCCTTTGGAAGAGCAGCTCCCCCAGCTCCTTTGGAGGCTTGGGCATCCTGTGGGGATGTGGGACTCCTCTGGAGGGCAGGCATCCCTGTATCCTCTTTGTTCCCTGGAGTACCACAGACGACAGCACCATCTAGAAATCTCCCTGTAGACACTGGCTCTGGTGTCCAGTGCTCTGCCCAACATGCTGGTGGGGTGAAATGTCTCAGTCATGGGGACAAACCCCAGCTTGGACCCTGACAGTCCATATCGCACCCCTCCCTGCCCTTCCTCTCCCCAGGAGGTTCTGGAGGAGTGGCTGAACTGTCAGTGGTCCTGGCTGTACCTGGAGCCCATCTTTAGCTCTGAGGACATCAACCGGCAGCTGCCTGTGGAGAGCAAGCGCTACCAGACCATGGAGCGGATCTGGAAGAAGATCATGAAGAACGCCTATGAGAACCGGGAGGCAAGCTCAATGGGGGTGGGAGGGGCAGCTGGGATCCCCAAGGGCCCTGGTCACGTAGCCTCCTAGTCTCTTCCCTCCCTACATGGAAAAAGCTGGCAGCTGGCTTACTGAGGATTTGGTCTTTTTTTTTTTAGGCAGAGTCTCGCTCTGTCATCCAGGCTGGAGTGCAGTGGCGCAATCTCGGCTCACTGCAAGCTCCGCCTCCCGGGTTCACGCCATTCTCCTGCCTCAGCCTCCTGAGTAGCTGAGACTACAGGCACGTGCCACCACGCCCCGCTGATTTTTTTTTTTTTTTTGAGACAGAGTCTCGCTCTGTCCCCCAGGCTGGAGTGCAGTGGCGCAATCTCGGCTCACTGCAAGCTCCGCCTCCCGGGTTCACGCCATTCTCCTGCCTCAGCCTCCTGAGTAGCTGAGACTACAGGCACGTGCCACCATGCCCAGCTTTTTTTTTTTTTTTTTTTTTTTTTAGTAGAGTCGGGGTTTCACCATGTTGGTCAGGCTGGTCTCGAACTCCTGACCTCAGGTAATCCACCCGCCTCAGCCTCCCAAAGCGCTGGGATTACAGGCGTAAGCCACCATGCCCGGCCCATATTAGCATTTTAGAAGCCCTGACAAGTCCTGCAGCAAAGCAAACTCTTTAGCTTTGTTTAACTCTAACTTGTTTGACCATAGAATTTTTTCGGTGGGGCTGATGGATGCAGCCACTGGCTCAGGGAGAATTTTTCTGCATCTTCCTCCCCAGTCCCTGCTGACTGGCTGGTGGGTGCTCTGGGATGAGCCTGCCTTGCTACCTGGACCATGCTCACTGCCTGTTTCTGTGCATGGCCCGGGTCCTGCAGGTGATCAATGTATGTTCCGACCTGAGGATGCTCGACAGCCTGCGGGACTGCAACAAGATTCTGGACCTGGTGCAGAAGGGCCTCAGCGAGTATCTGGAGACCAAGCGGAGTGCCTTCCCCAGGTGGGCGCCACTTGGCCTATGCCCACTCCACCACTGTCTGCCCGTGAGGCTGAGGCGTCCAGGGCCCTGCTCAGGCTAGGGTGCGGGGATGTCCGTAGTGCTGGGTCAGCTGGCACTCAGGGAGCCTGCACGACCCGCTTCCTCACCCCTGTTCCCCTGGCAGATTCTACTTCCTGTCAGATGACGAGCTACTAGAGATCTTGTCGCAGACAAAGGACCCCACAGCCGTCCAGCCACACCTGCGCAAGTGCTTCGAAAACATCGCACAGGTGGGCAGCAGGGCCTGGGGCTCAGGGCCGGGAGCATGGGGCATCTTCCCAGGGAGAACCTGTCTCCTTTTGTGATGAGCCCTTTTAGCAGGAAATGTGGCAAATGACATTCCTGGTCTTTGGAGACAAACCCGGGGCCTGTGGGAGGAAGGTCAACTGCAGAATCTCCAGTTCAGGGCTGGGGGCCCTAGATTTCCAACTCACCAGGGGCTCCCTGTCTCCCCAGCACACTGCAAAACCCATGAGACCAGAGGCCTGTGACCTGCTTTGTCTTCCCTTATCTATTTGGGAGGCTGGGGACATGCAGAGCAGTCAGCCTCCTTCCCCAAAGCCTGCTTCATGCCAGGCCTGGGCTGGGGCCTGAACACTGCTGGGGAGAAGGCAGGCCATCCAGCCTGGGAAGGCCCAGCCAAGATAGACTCTCAGGGGGACGTGAAGTCAGGGCTGTCTTCCTGAGGTGGAGGGCACCGGGCAGGCTCAGTGCTGGGGCTGTGGTGGCCAGGGCATCTGGGCATACCAGGGGTGACCCCACTCCTGCTCCCCCACTGCTTGCAGCTGCTGTTCCAGGAGGACCTGGAGATCACACACATGTACTCGGCTGAGGGGGAGGAGGTGCAGTTGTCCTTCTCCATCTACCCCTCCAGCAACGTGGAGGACTGGCTGCAGGAGGTGGAGCGCAGCATGAAGGCCAGTGTGCACGACATCATTGAGAGGGCCATCAGGGCCTACCCCACGGTGAGCCTCCCACAGCCCATACAGTCTTCCGCCCCTGCGCCCCTCTGTTTCCTCTCAGTGCTCTCCTGCTCCAGCCAGCCTCGTCCTCAGGCTGCAGCCATGAGGTCCCTGGGGGCTCAGGAGGGACTCTGAAGTCTTTCCTTTCTGCACACACTCCAGAAAGTGAGACTCACTCCTAATGATCATCGGGACGGCTATTCTGTTCCCAGCAGTCACTGGGTGCCAGGCTCCAGGCTGGGCCCTCTCCTGCCGTCTTTCTCTCAGCCCCATGACCGTGACCTGCAGCTGGGCTCTAGGTGACTCCCCAGCCTGCAGAGTCAGTTCAGTGATATCTCTGCCACCCCAAGAAGCCCAGAGCATAAGGGCTTCCCTGCTCTGGAGGGACTAGTGGCATCAACAACTGGAGTCAAGTCTGAAAGGCCAGAGCATAGACAGCATTCAGAGGAAGAAGAGAGAATGGGATTGGGGCTGCAGCTGTCCGGGTCAGCCTGCCCATGTTGTCTTCCCAGATGCTCAGGACCCAGTGGGTTCTGAACTGGCCTGGCCAGGTGACCATCGCTGGGTGCCAGACCTACTGGACCGTGGAGGTGGCAGAGGCACTGGAGGCTGGCGACCTCAGAAGCCGGCTGTTCCCCCAGCTCTGCCAGCAGGTTGGAGTCAAGAGGACCCCTGTCTGTCCCCCTCCACCCCCGACATGGTACAGGAGGGCCCAGTCCCAGTCCAGTCCAGGAGCTCTTTCCTATATTGAGCCTGGAAGAGGCCGGGGTTGGGTCTAAAGGGGAGGTCAGACACCCTTGAAGTGTCTCACAACCAGCCACCCACAGGAAGGATGGGCCTGAGGCGATGCTGCCTCCCCAAGGGTCAGTGAGGGAGCCACGCGCCTGGTCCCTCCTGCACAGTACCGCAGGTACCCATTGCCCTGTGCTCTGGCGCCTTGCCAGGCTCCCCCTCCCAGCATTGAGGGCTCAGACAGCACCACATGCTGCAGGGAGGCAGACACCAGGCGTGTGCCTCCATTCTACTTCCTTCCTCCCCCAGCCTGGTCTCTGCTCCCCTCCCAACTCAGACCATCAGAGCCCCCCGGGATAGAGGGGCTGTTCGTGGTGGAAGCCTACCCTCTGTGAAAGGGGAGGGTGAGCCTCCTCGTGGTACCCTGATGTTTGACAGTGCCCCCCACTCCTGCAGCTCAGTGATCTGGTGGCCCTGGTGCGAGGGAAGCTGTCCCGTATGCAGCGGGCAGTGCTGTCAGCGCTAATCGTCATTGAGGTCCACGCCAAGGATGTGGTGAGCAAGCTAATCCAGGAGAACGTGGTCAGTGTGAATGACTTCGAGTGGATCTCACAGCTGAGGTGAGGATGTGGGGGGCGCCCCCAGGGCCAGACCACCTACCAGGAAGGGGCAGGGCAAAGGAGGAAAGTCAGTTAGCAATAAGCTGGTCCCTGTCCTCGAGGCTCTGGGACAAGCTGGGCATGGGTTCCTTGATGCCCTCAGTCCCAAAAAGAGCCCTCTCTCCTTGACTATATATCCTGCCCAGTGGCCCACAGCCCCATAGCCAGGCCCCCATCTCCCTGCACCACCAGGTACTACTGGACAAATAACGACCTGTATATCCGTGCTGTGAATGCTGAGTTCATCTATGGCTACGAGTACCTGGGCAACAGTGGGAGGCTGGTGATCACGCCCCTCACCGACAGGTGAGCGTTCCCCTCTTGCTCCTTCCCACCCTCCCTCCAGTTCTCTCTGGCCCAGGAGTCCAGGGACCATGGCCACTCTGGGGTGATCTAGTCCATCAGAGCAGAGCAGGGTTAAGACCAAGGGCTTTGGGCTCAGACCTCAGTTCTGCCCATCACAAGCAGAGTGACTTCGGGCAGGTGACTTGACGCCTCTGTGCCTGAGTTTCCGCTGAGGCCTCCTCAGGGTGGTAATGAGAACTTCATGAGCTGATACATGTAGAGCTCTCAGCACACGTGTGACACTCAGTGAGCATCTAATGGGTATGCGCTTTCCGTTTTTATCTGTCAATTCCTCCTTTAACGTGCCAGAGGAACTGAGCTGAGAGACATCATGGGTGAGCCCTTTTCTAACAGTTCTCTCCTACCTCAGTCAGTCATGTCATCTTGCTGCCTGTGTCTAGCACCAGCTGGATTTTCAAGCTGTGTTTTGAGCGAGGGAAGTCAAGTGTGGCCACATGTTGGCCATCCCCAGGGGTCCCTGGGCAAAGTTGGGCAGGGCAGTGAAATGGGACAAGGAATGCGCTGGGCAGGTGTCCACAGGCTCTAGTCCTGACCCCGGAGCCAGGGCTGGGCACACCCAGGCCCCCCAAAGGGGAACGGGGCGAGAGGCCCCAGTCCACAGGAAGTTCCAAGGAAAGGGGGAGTGTCTAGGCTATGTGCAGCCCGAGCCCACCTCCTCGCTCTCCTGCAGGTGCTACCTGACACTGACCGGGGCCCTGCACCTCAAGTTTGGGGGTGCCCCAGCTGGCCCAGCTGGCACAGGCAAAACTGAGACCACCAAAGACCTGGGCAAGGCCTTGGCCATACAGACCGTTGTGTTCAACTGCTCTGACCAGCTTGACTTCATGGCCATGGGCAAGTTCTTCAAGGGGCTGGCCAGGTAAGGCTGGGCCTGAGGGTGGCACAGGATGGGGTAGAACAGCCAAGCTCTCCTTGGGGAGGGCTAGGTGAGGACACTGCCTGAGAGGGGCCTCAAAGGATGGTGGAGGGGACAGAAGGGGGTAATAGGCATCAGGGCTTGGTCCCGGGGGCATTGGGGTGGGGAGTGGCAGTGGGTTGAAGACTGAGCTGATGGAGATTGCCCGTGAGGGCTTCCTCCCGAGTGGCGTTGGAGGGGGCCCTCAGAGGGAGGTGCCCAGGTTGGGCTCTGAACATGTGTGCCCCATCCGATGTTCTGGCCTCACTCAGTGCCGGAGCCTGGGCCTGCTTCGACGAGTTCAATCGCATCGACATTGAGGTGCTGTCTGTGGTGGCGCAGCAGATCACCACCATCCAGAAGGCGCAGCAGCAGCGGGTGAGCCTGGGGGCGCCGCTCTACTCCCTTGGATCTGCCACGCTCGTGCCACCATACTGCTCCTCATTGCAGGCTGAGAAGCCAGGCGCTAGGGTCCGCCCTGGGTCCAGCCTCTCTTGTCCCAGGGGGCACACCCTCACTCCAGTCTGTGGGCAGCTCCCAGGCCAAGCTGTGGGGGATGAAGGAGTCCCCTCTTCGTTACATCCTGACTTTTATGGAAAGCCCCAGGCATTAGTCCTCTCTCTAGCGACGTGCAGGGCGGCCAGGAACCTTGTTCTGGGACAAGAGCTGAGAGGCTGGCAGTTACCTCCTCCCTGACTCCCCTAGTCAGGCTGAGCTTGCTTGGGGCTGGGGAATTGGGGGAGGAGTGAGTGGGAAGCAGGAGATGTGGAGACCTCCTGGACTGAAGTCAGGAGTTGGGAGACCATGGGTAGCCAGCCACCGGGGTCTGAGGTTTCAGGCCAGATCCTGAGAGGGTCCAACCCATGGTCAGGGGTCCAGGCCTGGCCTACCAGCTACAGCCAGGACAGGAGCGTCACCAGGGGACAAGGGGCCCACTCAGAGGAGGGGACAAGGTTGGGCACCCTAGTCCCAGGCAAGTCAGCCTCTCCCTGCTGCAGGTGAAACGCTTCATGTTTGAAGGTGTGGAGATCCCACTGGTGCCATCCTGCGCGGTGTTTATCACCATGAACCCAGGCTACGCTGGCCGCACGGAGCTGCCTGACAATCTGAAGGCAAGTGCAGGCCCAGAGTGGCCCAGGAAGCACCGGAGCTCTGGCCTGAGTTCAGAGAGGCTAAGTCACTTATGCAAGAACACAATTGCTTGGACTCCAGGGACTGTGATTCCCTATGGCAGTCCCCTAGCCATGGAGGGGAGGCCTCAGGGCCTCAAACTTGTCCTCAGGGCATGGGAGAAGTCAGGCTGCCTAGGGATGTGGTGTGGAGGGGGAATCTTATGAGACCGGTTTGCCCTGGGCCTTCAGGAGAAACAGGAAAAGAGGAGCCAAGAGGGGCATCTCCTGGGAGTCATGTGGGGGCAGGTTTGGATCAACACAAAGGATCCACTCTAATGGCAGAGCTGCCAGCCTCAGGGGAGTGGAAGCCTCAGCTGTGGCAGGCTTGGTGCAGCAGAGAGTCCCAGTGCGTTGGGGAGGAGGGCCGGGTGAAGCAGAGGGTGCTCTGGGAGCGAGCTCTGTCTGCTATTCACATGTGCACCGTGTGTCCCAGGCGCTCTTCCGACCCGTGGCCATGATGGTTCCAGATTACGCCATGATCGCTGAGATCTCCCTCTATTCCTTTGGTTTTAATGAGGCCAGTGTGCTGGCTAAGAAGATCACAACCACCTTCAAGCTGTCTTCTGAGCAGCTCAGCTCCCAGGTGCGGTCCTGCCCTGATGGGGTTCCAGGGTCTGAGAACTTCTGCCTGCTCCCAGCCTCCAGGGCACCTGCTGAGGGCCAGGCTCTATGCCCGGTGCTTTACAGGCATTACCTTGTGGGCTTCTCCCAGCAACCCTTGGAGATAGGAGTTACATGCCCATTTGTCAGTTGAGGACATTGAGGTCCTAGGTAGCTAAAGATCTGACCAGGCTCACGCAGTACACAGCAGCGCTAGAGCGAGAGCCAGGAACAGATGCCCATCTGGCTAGTTCAGGTGCAAGAGCCTCGATCATTAGGGCACCAAGAGCTTCAGAACCCCAGGCTGGGGAGCAAGTGCACTTGGGCCTCATGGGGACCAGAGCAGGACACCAGGCCCTCGGAGCCTCCCAGCACCACCATCCTTCCACTCAGCGTGCTGAGCCCAGATTCTAAGGATAGATGGGGCGGCCCAGTGCTGGTGGATGAGCTTTCCTGTTCAGCTTGGTTCCCAGGCAGGCCCCCACTTTGCAGCAGCAGAGACAAGTCCCACCTCTGGGCTGATATGCTAGCAGCTTCGTTTGTTTTCCATCATGATTTCAGAAAAATATCCCTGGTGTCACCCTAATGGGCCTTCTCTGGGTCCCCTGCTCATCCATGAACACCAATGACTGTGGCCAGGGGTAATCAGTACTATCTTTGGCCAGATGCAGTCCACCAAAATCTATGAGCTAGAAAAGATGCAGCCTGTTACCAGGAAAAGCAGCGGCAGTTTATCACAGTGC
This sequence comes from Colobus angolensis palliatus, assembly GCF_000951035.1. Lineage (NCBI taxonomy): Eukaryota > Metazoa > Chordata > Mammalia > Primates > Cercopithecidae > Colobus > Colobus angolensis. The sequence continues at coordinate 485,842 of NW_012118232.1, forward strand.
ACTCCTACGTGCCGGCGCTCCCACACACCCTTCTTTCCAAAATGCTCTGCACCCCCAATCAGAGCAACTATCCCACATGGTTTTGGAAATGCACTCAACCCTTCCCAAGTAGAAATGACCCAAAGTCAAGCCCAGCCTCTTCATGCAGCTCCAAGTCCAAGATTTCTGGAACATATGCTAGTCTATAGATTGGGTCTATATGGAGCCCTCTTGGTTGGGCACCATGGGGCAGAATGATTAATTTAACTATTTCCAACACACTTACTGTGTAATGAAGAGAAACAGGCTAGGGAAAAAACCACTGTCGTGTGGCCAAAAAGATGGGTCTGGAGAGATGTTATGGGAGAATGTTAGAAGGAAGCTCAAGGGCCATCAAGGCCAAGTTGATTGTTGCACAGATGGGAAACTCCTTCGTTCGCTTTTCCAGCACAGCTAGAGTGCCTCCCTGCCCCTGGCCATGTGCTGGGACAGTGACCAAAGGATGCAGGATGGGTATCGGATGAAGGAGGGGGCTATCGGGACAGTAAAGTACAGGGTGTCTGGGGAGCCCAAAGAAGGGGCATCTGCCCAGGCTGGGCATGTAGGTGGTCCCAGCAGGTCTGCAAGGGAAGTGCTATGAGCTGGTGATGAGACTTGGCCAACTGCCAGGTGGGAGGCAGAGTGTTCCAGGCAGAAGCCTCGGAGAGGGACAGTGCTCACCCATGCCTCCTTCTGTATGGTGACAGGATCACTATGACTTCGGGATGAGAGCCGTGAAGACTGTGATCTCGGCTGCTGGAAACATCAAGCGAGAAAACCCCAGCATGAACGAGGTGAGCTCCACCCAGCGGTGCTCCAGGAGTGGAACTCTGGGAGGGCTCCTGGGCAGCTGGAGGGCAGCTGATCCACCACCCTGAAGGCTCGGCTGGCACCTGCTGCAGGAGCTGATCTGCCTCCGGGCCATCCGTGATGTGAATGTGCCCAAGTTCCTGCAGGAGGACCTCAAGCTCTTCTCTGGGATCGTGTCCGACCTGTTTCCCACCATCAAGGAGGAGGGCACAGACTATGGCATCCTGGAAGAGGCCATCCGCGAGGCCTGCAGGAATAGCAACCTCAAGGACGTGGAGGGTGAGCCTTGGGCCCTGAGTGTTCATTGAGGGGCTGGCCCTGGCCACCTTGGAGTCCAGGTCAGGGAGACAGAGACAGGACAGTCCAGCCCCTGGGGCCCTCACACCTGGCCAGGTGTGCTGCAGGCCCAGGCTCTCAACCGAGCAATCCAGGGCAGGGCAGATGTCCCGGCCCAGTCTCCACCAAAACCCTCCTGGTGGTGGGGAAGCAGGCATTGTCCCTTTCCCGGGCCCTCCTTCCCGTGTGGGCTGAGAGCCCCAGGCTTCTCTTGGGCCTTGCTTCATCAGGGCCTGGCTCTCACTGGGGCGTGACTGGAGCTTCAAGGCCATGTTCTTTGCACCCCAGGCCACTTCACCACAGCCACCACTCACCACTTCCAGAGGCCTCTTGGCTCCACCCCACTAGCGGGACTTGCCCATGTTCCTTGTTGAGTGACACTCCTGGCGTCATCGTGCTAAAGAAAGAACATTTGGGTCCTTCCTTCACTGACTTGTTGCAAAGGCCACCACGTGTCTGGGAGGGCTGTGGGACACACTGCCCTCAAATAGGCTCCCTCTCATCCCGAACCTTCACCCCTCATAGTAGGATGAGGGTCTCAGTTCATCCCTAGCCGGCCACCCCCTCCAGCAGGCCCTTTGGTGGGGCTGCAGGGGGAGCTCCTCTGAGAAGCCATGGCCGGTCACCCTGGCCACTCAGGGCCCTCCTTGGGGTCCCGGGCAGTTGATGTGCTCCTGCTCAGCCCTACAAGGCCTCTCCCAGGTGCCTTCCATTGTGCTTCAATTCCACATGCGGCTCGAATGCTTCCTCCTCTGGTCACCTCCTGCACCTCCGATAGGGCAGAGACCACCCTTCTTTGGCCAAAGGGAGGCATTTATTCCCTACCCCCGTGGACCTGGCCTCTGCCTGCTGGCAGCTGTCTCTATAGCTCCTGACTGACCCTAGGATCTTGTCTCTAGGAAGTTTGCTCATAGGAGTCAGCACTTAATTGAGGTGGTGCTCTCAGCAGGCCGGGACTGAAGTTGGGGCCCGTGACAGCTGACACTGAGCAAGCTGGTGAAGGCTGACCACCTGACCAACGGCTGTGAAGGATTGGTGGTCACAGTGGAAAGAATGGCTGGCATTTACAGAGTTTCTACTCTGTGCCAAGTTCTGTGCTTAGGCTTCACCTGCCCTTTCCTATGATGTAGGTGCTACCACCATCCTCATTTTATAGATGAGGAAATTGGGGCTCAGGGAGTGCAGTGACTCACCCAAGGTCACACAAGCTAGTGGTGTGGCCAGGACCCAAGCCCATGCTCTGACCCTTGGGCCCCATGCCATGTCCCCCAGGCTTCCTGACCAAGTGCATCCAGCTCTACGAGACCACGGTGGTGCGACACGGCCTCATGCTCGTTGGGCCCACAGGCTCCGGCAAGAGTACTGTAAGCAGAGCCAAGCTTGGCAGCCAGTGTCCAGACAGTGGGCCTGCAGGGGGTGCGGCTTCAACAGGGGTTGGCCTCCATTTGTGCCCCTTGGCATAGAATACCCCTCCCCCTCCGTGATCCCCAGTCCACTCCAGCCCTGCTCTCTGGGAGCCTCACTCTCAGGCGGTCCGTCTCCCAGTGTTACAGAGTCCTGGCAGCTGCCATGACGTCACTGAAAGGGCAGCCATCCATCAGTGGTGGCATGTACGAGGCTGTCAACTACTACGTGCTCAACCCCAAGTCCATCACGATGGGCCAGCTGTACGGGGAGTTTGACCTCCTCACCCATGAGTGGTGAGTGACTCCCAAGTCCCACCAGTGATGCCCTGCTCCCAGACCTCTGGAGGCTGCAGGCTGCAGACACCCCTCCCTCCATTAGCCCAGTGGAAGGCCAGGTTCTGCAGTCCAGCGTCTGGGATTCTATTCTCCATTCTACTTCCTTGCTGAGTGATTCTCCTCACCCCCCAGGCCATGGTTCCCTCGTCTGTAAAGTGGGGACAATAATGGCACCATGCTTATGGTAAGGCAAGAATGACTTAACATGCTCAGTGCCTCTGCAGTATCTGGCCATTGTCATGACCTGAGAGAAGCTGGTGGGCCCTCTCCGGGCCCCCACTCCCAGGCCGGGGTGTGCATTTTAGGGGAAGTGCACTGAGGTGGGAGAAGGGCAGCTGGATGGAGGCTGCTGAGACATCAGAACCTGAGGGGCCTTTCTCTAAGGCTCTTCTGTTTCTCCAGACAAGAGTCTCCAGTTCTCTGCTGGGGGTATCTGCTTGGCTCCAGTGTTCTGGGAGCCCTGTAGGGGATGGTCACTGGGGACGGACAGTTGCCCACCTTCCACAACATGAACCTGTACTGCTTCCCCCATTTCTGATGAAGATTCTCCCCCATATCCACTCCAGTTTCTCATGTAGGTAGGTGAGGGGGCTGGGGGTCAGACCAGAAAAAAGTCCCCTGTTAAAAAAAAAAATTATTCAATGAAACTTTTTTTTTTTTTGAGACTCAGTTTCACTTTTGTTGCCCAGGCTGGAGTGCAATGGCACCATCTCGGCTCACTTCAACCTCCGCCTCCTGGGTTCAAGCAATTCTGCCTCAGCCTCCTGAGTATCTGGGATTATAGGCATGTGCCACCACGCCCAGCTAATTTTGTATCTTTAGTAGAGACAGGATTTCACCATGTTGGTGAGGCTGGCCTCCAACTCCCCGCCTCAGGTGATCTGCCCACCTCGGCCTCCCAAAGTGCTGGGATTACAGGCGTGAGCCACCACACCCGGCTCTCAATGATACTTTTTAAAGCATGCTGAGGAAGAACGTATTCAGGAGCATGGCAGGCACAGGGACCACTGCACTGGGGCCTTGTAGTTAAGGGGAGAGACTGAGCTCTGAATACAGCGTGGGTCAGTGGGAATCTATAGTCAAGGGGCAGGGTGAGCATCAGTGGGCGGAAAATCCAAAGGAAACATCAGTGGTGAGGGGGATTCTGGCTGAACCAACCTAACAGGATTCCAACTGAAGGCAGGCCTCAGGGTAACCAGACACCACCTGGGGGTGGTGTGGGGAAGGAGCCTCAAGAGTGATCAGATATCAAGGGTTCTGGCTAAACTGACTTAGCAGGGTTCTTTGCTGAAACTGGATTTTACAAGGATGTGCATATATGGACACCTAGGAGAAGGTTCCAGAGCCTAAGCCTGGACCAAGCACAGCATCTTTGTCAGCCCTACCAGCCCCTTCCCTGGTGTGTGCTGCCTCTGAGGTCTGAGCCCCCTTGGTTCTGAAGCAGGACCTGGCCACTTCTCACCACACTGCTTTCTCTGCTCTGTCATTTACCCTCCTCCATCCCTGTCTATTGTCTTCCAGAGCTGCGCTGCCTCCGTCTCTGCTGTTGCCTCCTCCCCTGTCCCTTTTTCCTGTTGGGATTTCACCTTTAATGGGGCTTCAGCAAGGCGGGGACATAAGCATATGTTTTCATTACACCATGTGACACCAAAAATTCCCACTTTTCCTATTATAATTTTTAAAAGGACAAAGAGATTGAAGGAAAATGTAAAGCAGAGCCCACCCACCTGGGGGCCAGGCTTCCCTGGGAGCCAGCTGTGCTCGAAGCACAGCCTCCCTGATGTCTCCAGCCCTCTCCTCCCTGGCACTGCAGGACAGACGGGATTTTCTCCTCGCTCATCCGGACCGGGGCCATCGCCTCCGACACCAACAAGAAGTGGTACATGTTCGATGGGCCGGTGGACGCCGTCTGGATTGAGAACATGAACACGGTGCTGGATGACAACAAGAAGCTGTGCCTCAGCTCTGGGGAGATCATCAAGCTCACGGAGGTGCATCCACCTGTCCACCTGCCCACTTTCCTCCAAGGCTGGGTGGGCCTGGAAGCTGCACCATGCCGGCCAGACTCTGCCCCCTCACCCCTTTCAAGGCCATGGGTGCATCTCAGGCTGTCACCGTGACTCAGCAAGAGCCCTCCTGCTAGCAGGAGCTTAGGCTCAGCTCCTAGTGCCCCTCCCTGGCCTGAGCTCCCACACCTCAGGGTGTCCCACAGTTGTTCCGAGCACCCTTTACACAGACCCTCTTTCTATTGTGTTCTGAGCCCACCGGGATGCCTGTCCCACTGCTCCCCGGTTGATGCTGCCTCTTGCCTCCCAGGCCCACTTTCAGTCATGTTGCCTCAGTAGGGTCAGGTGGGGTCAGGTGTGCATCTGGTCCTGGCAGTGTGCCCGGGGTCTGGGAGATGCCTGACACAGAGCACCATGGGGACCTGCCTGGTGTGTGAGGGGCAGTTGTCAGAGAAAGAAGGATATGGCCTGGGCACAAGAGCAACTCACAGGTCTACACTGAGTTCAGCTCTTGAATCCTTCTAAAAGCAAATAGCTGGCAGTCAATGTGGACCTATGTCTGTGCACAGGGGTTGGGTGGGGAGGCTCTGGAGCAAAATATACAGTTCCCATCAGATGTCCCCAGGCCTCCAGGGACCTCAAAATGCCCTCACCCCAGTCTGGTCAGCGAACTCCAGGAATCTCCTGGCTTGGGGTCCTCCTCAGGGCTCCAGGGAGAGCCACGTTATCAGCTGAGGACCCAGCGGTTCCTGCATCCCACCCAGCACTGCCCCTGCCCCACAGCCTGCCCACATCGCCCACTTACAGGATGTGCAGCCCCTCCCTGCAGCCCTGCAGCCCTTTCTCCAGGCTTGGGGACTGGCAGCCAGCCCACTCATGTGGTTCGTCTTGGTACCAGGCAATGACCATGATGTTCGAGGTACAAGACCTGGCAGTGGCTTCACCAGCTACGGTCTCCCGCTGTGGCATGGTGTACCTGGAGCCCAGCATCCTGGGGCTCATGCCTTTCATCGAGTGCTGGCTGAAAAAGCTGCCCTCCTTGCTGAAGCCCTACGAGGAGCATTTCAAGGCCCTCTTTGTCAGCTTCCTGGAGGTGAGTGAGGCCATGGGTATGCCTGAACCGGCAGGGCAGCAGGGCCCTGTGGCTGCCAGCCATGAGAACCGGGTGCCTGCTCCCTGCAGGAATCCATCTCCTTCGTTCGGTCCTCAGTGAAGGAGGTGATCGCCTCAACCAACTGCAACCTGACCATGAGCCTCCTCAAGCTGCTGGACTGCTTCTTCAAGCCCTTTCTGCCTAGGGAGGTACTGGTCCCTCTCCCCACACTGCTCTCCTTGCTCTCTGGGGTCTGAAAGAGAAAATTGGATTGGTGCAACATGGATCACGATTGGCTGTAGAGAAACAAAGCTGTGTGGCAGAGGTCAAGGCATGCCCCTGCTCCACTTCCTCAGGCCGCTTGATACTGTTCCTGTCTCAGCCTGATACTGTTCCCTTCATCCCCAGGGCCTCAAGAAAATACCCTCTGAAAAGCTGAGTCGTGTCGCAGAGTTGATTGAGCCCTGGTTCATCTTCTCCCTGATCTGGAGTGTGGGTGCCACTGGGGACAGCAGTGGCCGCACCACCTTTAGCCACTGGCTAAGGCTCAAGATGGAGAACGAACAGGTGAGAGCCGGCAGCCCCCAGGGACCAGGAGCCTCAGCCCTACCGGGCCTCACAATCTGCTTCTCCTCCTGGTTCCTGGCAGCTGACTCTGCTCTTCCCAGAAGAGGGGCTGGTGTTCGATTACAGGCTGGAGGACGCGGGCATCAGTGGCACCAATGACAATGAGGATGAAGAGGAGGAATATAAGCAGGTGGCCACAGGCCCTCCCCAGAGACTGCGCAGGGAGGGTGGCTGCTGTTCCCGCAATGAATTATGGCCACACAGGGAGCAGTCACATTGACGGCCACCAGGTCTCGGGTGGGGGTTATTTACATCATCCCATGAATCCTCATGGCCCTGGAGAGTGGTTACTGTTGTGCTTGTTTTCAAGATGTGGCAGAACTGTACTTGAACCTAGGGCTGGGCTGAGAGGGGAGACGTTCCAGTACCCCCCTTTCCAGCCATACGCACTGCCTCTTCCACATTGATGCGGAGACCAGGGACTGCCTACCTCAGTTCCACTTAAAAGCCCCATTTTCCCCGAGACTGAGCTCCCCAGGGGTGGGGGGCAAGCTCTTGAAGCCTGCTTTAGTGTCCTCATCGCTGCTATCAGCTAGCAAGGGCTCTAGGAGCCCACCCTCATCCCAAGGTCAAGACCCCAGCCCAGGAGGACTGGTGTCTGCAGAGACCTGTCCATTACTGTGCAGGGTCCTGCCGGGGGCTCCCAGGGCACATTTGGGTCTAACAGTTAGGACTGTGCCCAGTGGGATGCATTGGTTTGGCCGGCTGTAGTGATCCCCCCATCAGGGGACGTCTGCAAGCTGGGTCAGGGCTGCTGTGAGCGAAGGGATTTGTGCAGGCAGGGATGGGAAGGCTGGACCCAGTGGCCTCTCAGCTTCCAGCTGATACCAGCGCCCATGGTTCTGGCCCCCACATTTCTTGGGTAGCCTGAAACTAAACAGCAAACACCTTTGCATTCTGGGCTGTTCAATTCTCGGAGTGTCTCCTTTCTGCAGAGACTCAGGGCCTGGCAGTCCTTAGGGAGCCCCCAACCTGGGCAGGGAGAGCCCTCCTATGCAGTTGTGCTCAGTCCCCATTCTTGGCTGTTTGTGCTGGGAGTTACCCTCCCCATGCAGAAAGCAGGGCACAGGACTTTCCGTTTCTGCCGGAAGCAACCCTGCACCTGGACCCTCTTGCCAAAGCCCAGCCGTGCAGCTCCTGGCCCTTCTGCACTTGGCCATGGGGCTGCAGCCAGGAGTGGGGCAGGAAGGGGTTCCAGGCCCACCGCCGAGCCACCTGTGATTCCAGGTTGCCTGGGTGAAGTGGATGGACTCCTCAGCTCCATTCACCATGGTACCAGACACCAACTATTGCAACATCATTGTGCCCACCATGGACACCGTGCAGATGTCCCATTTGCTGGACATGCTGCTCACCAACAAGAAGCCCGTGAGCACCCCCAGGCCCTGCCTCCACCGTCCCCAAGGCCTACACTGGGGTTTGACCAGCCTCCCACACTGATGCAGGGGCAGCTCCTCCTGTGCACCAGGCCCACTGCGTGCTCGTTCTGTACCATCCCCGCTCTGCCAGGTGCTGTGCATTGGGCCGACAGGCACGGGGAAGACACTCACCATCTCTGACAAGCTCCTTAAGAACCTGGCACTGGAGAACGTCAGCCACTTCCTCACCTTCTCAGCCCGCACTTCAGCCAACCAGACCCAGGACGTCATTGATAGCAAACTGGACAAGAGGCAAGGCACCCCTCCCTCCTTCCTCACCCCTGCGTCCCCCAAGTCTGGCCGACCCAGCTGCTGTCCCACCTCTCCACCAAATTATGCTCCTGGATTTGCCAGAAACCTCCCAGGGGGAGCTGGCAGCCCCTCAAGGGGCCCAGGGTTCCCTCACAGACTGCTCCAGAGCTTTCCCTCTATTAAAAATTCTTACAAAGCTGGTCAGCGGGTGGGTGCTCGCCCTGGCTGGGCCCTTGGACAGGGCCCTGGGTCTGTCTGTGAGAAGCCTATTGTCCATCTGCCTGCGAGGTGAGACTCACTTTGAGGAACTCAGACTCAAGTCAGCCTGTCCCAGCTGTCCCAGGACACTCAGAACAAGGATGAGGGTGGGTCAAGACATCTAGCAATTTGGAGGAGGCTGAAATTTATCAAGGGCTTCCCAAAGGCAGAGCTGCCACCCCGTCGCCCCTGGATTCTCAGAGGACCTGGTGCCTGTGGGTGCTGGGCTCACACAGCCTCTCCCCTCAGGCGGAAGGGTGTGTTTGGACCACCTCTGGGGCTCAACTTTATCTTCTTCATCGATGACCTGAACATGCCGGCCCCGGAGACCTATGGCGCACAGCCACCCATCGAGCTGTTGCGCCAGTGGATGGACCACGGTGGCTGGTACGACCGCAAGATCATCGGTGAGTGTGGCTGGCCTGGCTCGCAGGGCAAGGGCTGGGAGTGCTGTGCAAGGGCACAGGAGGCGCAGCACTGAAGGCCTACAGTACTTTAAGGAACCCACAAAAATGTTGTAATTTATCTTACAATTAAAGGGGGGCCGGCCGGGGGAGGGGCGGAGAGACGCCGCCACCATGGCTGCCGCAGTCTCTGGGGGTCTGAAAAAGGTGAAGCGAGAGCAAGCGAACGACTCAGTCCCCAGGCGGCGGCAGGGGCGGCGGCGGCCCGCTCCAGCCATGCGGAATAAAAACAAGAAGGAGAAAGAATCACCAAAAGCAGGGAAGAGTGGAAAAAGTTCAAAAGAAGGACAAGACATAGTAGAATCAGAGCAAATTTCCGTCAGGAAAAACACCCTTGTTGCTGTCCCGTCTACAGTGTCTGCTAAAATAAAAGTACCCGTCTCTCAGCCCATAGTGAAGAAAGACAAATGGCACAATTCTTCAACGTTTAGTGCAAGCAATAATAGAGAACTTCAAAAACTACCATCCTTAAAAGATGTTCCTCCTGCTGATCAAGAGAAGCTTTTTATCCAGAAGTTACGTCAGTGTTGCATCCTCTTTTGATTTTGTTTCTGATCCGCTAAGTGACCTAAAGTGGAAGGAAGTAAAACGAGCTGCTTGAAGTGAGATGGTAGAATATATCACCCATAATCGGAATGTGATCACAGAGCCTATTTACCCATTAGTCCATATGTTTGCAGTTAACACGTTTCGAACATTACCACCTTCCTCCAATCCTACGGGAGCAGAATTTGACCCAGAGGAAGACAAACCGACGTTAGAAGCAGCCTGACCTCATCTACGCTTGTTTATGAATTTTTCTTAGGATTTTTAGAGTCTCCAGATTTCCAACCTAATATAGCAAAGAAATACATTGCTCAGAAGTTTGTATTGCAGCTTTTAGAGCTCTTTGACAGTGAAGATCCTCGGGAGAGAGATTTTCTTAAAACCACCCTTCACAGAATCTATGGGAAATTCCTAGGCTTGAGAGCTTACATCAGAAAACAGATAATATATTTTATAGGTTTATTTATGAAACAGAGCATCATAATGGCATAGCAGAGTTACTGGAAATATTAGGAAGTATAATTAATGGATTTGCCTTACCACTAAAAGAACAACACAAGATTTTCTTTTTCTTTTTTTTTTTTTTGAGACCGAGTCTCGCTCTGTTGCCCAGGCTGGAGTGCAGTGGCCAGATCTCAGCTCACTGCTAGCTCTGCCTCCTGGGTTTACGCCATTCTCCTGCCTCAGCCTCCCGAGTAGCCGGGACTACAGGCGCCTGCCACCACGCCCAGCTAGTTTTTTTGTATTTTTTTTTAGTAGAGACGGGGTTTCACCATGTTAGCCAGGATGGTTTCGATCTCCTGACCTCGTGATCCGCCCGTCTCGGCCTCCCAAAGTGCTGGGATTACAGGCTTGAGCCACCGCACCCGGCCAAGATTTTCTTATTGAAGGTGTTACTACCTTTGCACAAAGTGAAATCTCTGAGTGTCTACCATCCCCAGCTGGCATACTGTGTAGTGCAGTTTTTGGAAAAGGACAACACCCTCACGGAACCTGTTGTGATGGCACTTCTCAAATACTGGCCAAAGACTCACAGTCCAAAAGAAGTAATGTTCTTAAATGAATTAGAAGCGATTTTAGATGTCACTGAATCATCAGAATTTGTGAAGACTATGGAGCCCCTCTTCCAGCAGTTGGCCAAATGTGTCTCCAGCCCACACTTCCAGGTGGCAGAGCGAGCTCTCTATTACTGGAATAATGAATACATCATGAGTTTAATCAGTGACAACGCCGCAAAGATTCTGCCCATCATGTTTCCTTCCTTGTACCACAACTCAAAGACCCATTGCAACAAGATAATACATGGCTTGATATACAACGCCCTGAAGCTGTTCATGGAGATGAACCAAAAGCTATTTGATGACTGTACACAACAGTTCAAAGCAGAAGAACTAAAAGAGAAGCTAAAAATGAAAGTACAGGAAGAAGCATGGGTTAAAATAGAAAATCTAGCCAAAGCCAGTCCCCAGGTACTAAAAAAGAGAGTGACATGAAAATGTCCAGGGTTACTTGAATGTTTTTATAAGATTGGAGTGTGTCTTCACCATGGGAGGGGGGGGCTCAATTTCACTAACGTTGTATACGAAAATGTCTGCAATAAAAAAGTACTTTTAAACTTTGTAAAAAACATTAAAGGGGAGGAGGATGAATTTTTAGGGCAAAGAAAAATTTTCATGTGTAATATTGATGTATTTGTCTTTATTCCAATACTGTTCTAAAGTATAATTTTTAATTTTTGTATGGCGAAGGGGCCACAAAGGTCATAATGCAGCCCTGGCCAGGGCCCTTCCTGACTTCCTGCCCCTACTCCAGGCGCCTTCAAGAACCTAGTGGACATCAACTTCATCTGTGCCATGGGCCCCCCAGGTGGAGGCAGGAACACCATCACCCCACGGCTGATGCGTCACTTCAACTACCTGTCTTTCGCTGAGATGGACGAGGTCAGCAAGAAACGCATCTTCTCTACCATCCTGGGCAACTGGATGAGTGAGTATTGGTGGGGGTGAGCATGGACAAAGGCAGAAGCCCAGGCCAGGGAGGCCACACCAAGGACAGCTGGGTGGCCACCAGAAAGGGTGGAGTGGTCAAACCATGACTGCAACCCCGGCTTCACCTCTCACTCAGCTGTGTGACCTTTGGCAGCTCATGAATCTCTCTGAGCCTGTTTCTTCATCTGTATCTACCATTCCAGGTTGTGAGGGTTAAATATGATAGTGCATGTAGAGCACCTAGCGTGAAGCCTGGCACGTGGTGATTGCTGGATGTATGATACACATAGATATGCACTCACTCACATACATACATATGTATACATTAGTACTTGCCCAGAAACTCTGGGGGAGGCATGTTACTTTTGTAAATCAGGAGAAGCCACAAGATAGGATGGATGGAGTGTCTCTGAGCCTTTATGGAGTTTGGGGAAAAGCTTACCCCAAGATGCTGTTTCCGCTACCATCTCACCTGGCCAGGGTGAGCAGCAGGATGTCCACCTAACCCCGAGCCCCGTGTCTCTCCCTCCATCCTCTAGATGGACTCCTTGGAGAGAAAAGCTACCGGGAGCCTGTGCGTAAGTGTGGGCCTGGGTGGAGGCCCAGGAGGGCCTGGGTGGGAAGGGGGCACTGGTTCCAGGAGGAGCTCTGGGCTCTGTTTGGATATGTTGAGACTGGGACCAGGCGCCGTGGTGAACCATCCTCAGGTTCATGCGGGGACCTTGGGCCACTGGGTGCCAGAGCAAAGGTTGACACAGGCTGCCCCACAGGCTCATTCACCCATTCTTAGAGTCAGCCAGCCCTTCCATGCCTACGTTAGTGTCCAGCTGATGATAGATGCAAATTAAATGCAAAATGAATGCATGAATAAGGGAATCCAACAAACTCCCACCCTATGCGAAGAATCAGAACTCCAGGGAGCGGGTGTGCACAGGAAAGCCGGGATGTCTGCAGGGCAGACATTGTGATGAATCTGCCCGTCGTCGCGGCAAGGCAGCTGACCACTGCAGTCCCTGTCCTTGCCCAGGCCTGCCTCCTCCCCCTGCCTTCAGCTGAAAGAGGCTGTCGGCAGACAGCTGCCTTTTGGGTCTGCACCCACCTGCTTACCTGCGCCCTGCCTTCCCTCCTGTGGCTGAGTACGGACTGCTGCTCCACGGCAAAGCCCAGCCTCCTCCTGGGCCTGCCTGGGAATGCGGCTCCCCTCTTCCCCACCAACACCAGTGCTCCCTTCGCCATTGGGTGGCCTTCCACAAACAAGCCCCATTCTCCATCTTAACCACCATCTTAACCACCAAATGCAAAACAGCCTCTCTGGGCCCCCTTCCCACCTGCCCCAGCCCATCACTCTACCTCTCTGCTCACCTTGATAGCAAAACTCCTGCAAAGCATTGCCTCTTCCCCCTGCACCCGCCCTCCCCTCCCACTTTCCTGTGAATGCCCGCCTCACCCTCTGAGAGTGCTGTTGTCACTAGTGGCCTTGTGTGGCCAGACCAGCGGTCAGCCCTTGTCCTCGCCTTCCCGGGGGTCAGTAGTGCTGGCCGGCAGACATCCCCTTCCTGCCGCAGGCTTCTCTCAGGCCTCCCCCATCTCTGGCTGCCCATTCTCAGATGGACTGGGCTTGGTCTCCAGCCTCTTCTCCCTCCAACCACACTCTCCTCCCTCTTCTCCCTCCAACCACACTCTCCTCAGACAGTCCCATCCCGCCTCTGGCGGGGAAATCCATCTTGGTGCTGGCAACTCCCAAGTCTACATCCTCAGCCCAGACCACTCCCCTGAACACCTGGCTCCGCATCTCCCCTGGGATGTCCACAGGGTATCTCAGGCCGAACCTGTCTAGAGCCAAACTCCCAAGTGCCCTGGTCCCCGCACTCTTCTCATCTCAGGCTTTGGCAGCTCCATCCTTCCAGGTGCTCCAGACAAGATGGAGTCTTGGCACCATCCTCCATGCCCCCTTCCCTCACCCCACAGCTCACCTGTCAGGAGTTCCCATAGGTTCTCCCTTAAGAATCCATCCCGATCGGCCACTGCTCACCACCCTGTCCTCGCCCACCTGGCCAGTGCTGCAGCCCTGCCATGGTCTCCTGGCAGCTGCCTTCTCCTGCCTAAGTTCTATCTTCTGCTTAAGGGCACAGGGACCCATGAAATCATTACATCAGGTCACATTCCTCCTCTCTTACCCATCGCACCCAGGCAAGAGCCCGGGTCCTGACAATGGTAGGGAAAGCCATCCTCAGTTCGCCCCACCTTGTCCTCTGATCTCACCGCCTCCTGCTCACCCCCTCATTGCTGGTCCTTAACATGCCAGGCCTGCTCCCACCTCTAGGCCTTTGCCCTTGCTTTCCCCTCTGCCTGGGACAATTTTTCTCCAGTTATGTGCGAGTTTGCATCTCACTTCTTTGCTTGACATCCCCTTCCTCAGTGAGGCCTCCCCCAGCGTTGCTGTAAAATAGCCCCCAAGCCCAACTCTGGCCATCCCCAGGCCCCTCTCCTGCCGCGGGGCTGCCCGTAGCCCTTGACACCTGTTTGCTGTCTTTGTTACTTGCTAATCCACTCATTGTCAGCCTCCCGACAAGAATGTCAGCTTGAGAGTGAGGAGTATGTCTGTTTGGGTCACTCTGTGACCAGTGCCTGTGTCAGCAGACAAGCCCCTCTCCTGCCCTTTCTTTCCATTTTTTCTACTTCTCACCAAGTTTCCACTGACAGAATTTGAGTTCCCAGCACAGAATTGGATAGTTTTCAAAGAACAGGCTGATAGGTGTGTGAGTGGTGAAAATGCAGGTTGAGGAGTGGGCAGCCTTGAAGTGGGTGGTGAGCCCTCAAGGTCGGGGGTGTACTCCAGGCCTCCCCACGCCCACCCTTAGGCATCTTGAGGCCTATGTGGACCATGAGACCCTCCCCATATGTGGCTCAGAGATGGAATGTTCAGGTCTGGGCACAGCCCCCATAGGACAAGGCAGTAACGGCCCCGCCCAGCACTGACCCCACAAGCGCCCCCAATTCCGTGATGAGTCCCAGTGCTCCGACAGGCCATGTCAGCATAAAGATATAGAGGGGTGCAGAGCAGGAGATTCTTCACCTCCCCCACACTGGGGACATCCGAGACGGAGCCAAAGCGTACGTGGAATCCAAGCCTAAAGGCTGGGGAAGGGGCTTAGTGGGGGGCACAGCAAAGGCAAGGATGTCAGGACCTGCAGAGGCAGCAGAGGGAGCTCCTGGCATGTGACCCAGGCCACTCTCCTATTCCCCCAGCCGGGGCCCCCCACATTGCCCACTTCACGGAGCCCCTTGTGGAAGCCACCATCATGGTGTATGCCACCATCACCTCCCAGCTGCTGCCCACTCCAGCCAAGTCCCACTACACCTTCAACCTGAGGGACCTCTCCAAGGTCTTCCAAGGCATGCTCATGGCTGATCCAGCCAAGGTCGAGGTGAGGACCGGGCAGGCACCCTCCCCAATGCCCACGCTGCTCTCCCCATCCTCCCCAGCCCCACCAATCTCAGGCCTTCCTGCCCAAACAGGCCCTGAGTGGGGCTTCCTGGAACATGGGGATGCCAGGCTCCCCAGAGCCTAGCCTTGGTGCAGCTGAGCCCAGTCTTGTGGGTTGAACCCACACCTGGAATGGTGGCTGAGACAGGGATCACATGAGAGAGCCAGGGCAAGACGAGGGAGAAAGAGGGCTTCCGGTGTGGGCCCTACATGTGAGAACACTTGAGGGACAGTGAGCAGGGTGCCCTCTGGGAACCAAAAACCCCCAGGTGGAAGGAGGGGGAAATGTAGCAGGGAGCCAGGTGTCGGGAGCACTGGCAGGGATGGGGCCAGGCGCTGGACACGGTGGGGGTGCAGCATGGAGCTTAAATTTGTTCTAATGAGGAGCTGTGTGGGTGGGCGGGGGACAGACCTGCACTTTGGAATGGGACTGAGCAGCCAGTGTGTGTGTAGCCCAGGCTAAGGAGATGGGGTGAGCAGGACAGAAGCTGGCCCTGGCCTTGTAGCCATGTTTATAGCCAACAAAGTCTATAGAAAAGGCTGGGAGCTTCCGGAGGGCAGTTCTGCCACCCAGGGAGATGCAGGGAAGCTGGGACAGAGGCAGCAGCAGAGATGGAGAGAGGGGCAGGCTCAGAGGAGATTTGTGGGTCATGTCGGTGTGGCTTGGTGGGTGGTTAGATGTGGGGTATTGGGAAGGTGTTAGGAGAATCAAGCATCCCTCGCAGGCTTGGGGTTAGGGGAGCCACAGGGGGCTAAATGGTGGAAGTGAGGTGCTTGTGACAAGCTAGCAGAGCCAGACACCCAGGAGGCACTTGGCCAGCTGAACTCGGAGCCGAGGCATGAGGAGGCCCAGGCAGCACTGTGCAGTCCGCCGCATCCTCAGCCAGCCAGCAGTCGCACTTGCCAGCAGCCCCCGCACACTGTACCTGGGCTGTGGTAGGAGAACCAGGCTCCAGTCAGGGCCCCAGGAACTGGGGTCCACCCTCCCTCGCCTGGTGCTTTGAGAGATAGCTGAGGGCTCGGGGGCCAAGGACAGGCACCGACGCTGGGGCTACCACAGGACCAAGTGCAGCTGCTGCGACTATGGTATCATGAGAACTGCCGTGTGTTCCGGGACCGACTGGTGAATGAGGAGGACCGCAGCTGGTTCGACCAGCTCCTTAAGTGCTGCATGGAGCAGTGGGAGGTGACCTTCAACAAGGTGTGCCCCTTCCAGCCCATTCTTTACGGGGACTTCATGTCACCAGGCTCCGATGTCAAGTCCTACGAGCTCATCACCAGTGAGAGTAAGGTGAGGGGTCCAGGCAGGCGCCCTACCCCTGGTGGGGTCCTCTTCAATCTGCCTCTCTGGGCCCCAGGCCCCCTGCAGTCCACCACACTGTAACCAGGGGGCCAGGATGTGGGGTAAGAAGGCCAGCTCCAGGAGACTCCTGGCATGCCCTCGGTTTCTCTGGGTACCGTTTTCTTCACTTATCTCTGAGAACCAGCCTGTGGTCCAGCTGAGATGGGCCCTAGACATAGGGGCAATCATCCCTCCACAGAGGGCTGGGTTGGGGGGCCTGGGGCCATGGTTCTCAGCCAGGACCCCAGGGAGGCAGGGAAGAGGCCTCATTTGGTGGTCCCAGAGCTGCATGGCTGAAGCAGGCCTCCTGACAGTTTCTCTCCATACGCACCCTTTCCTAATTCCCAGAGCTCCCGCCAGGGTCCCAGGGTCAGCACACCCTGGTGAGCCCCAGAAGGAGCAGGCAGGGCTCTGAGTCACCTCTCAGGCCTCCATGTGTCCCTGGGTCAGGCCTCATGCAGGGGGCCTGGCTTCTTAAGGCCCAGCGTCCCCACCATGCACAGGAGAAGCAGGGTACGCTGTGGCAGGTGAGCTCCCCGTCAGGGAGGGCCCCAGTACCTGGTGCTCTGACCAGCTGAGCTCATGGCTGGAGTCACCCCAAAAGTGGCAGAAAACAAGTTCGTACAAGGGACTGCCCCCAAGCCATCCCTAGATTGGACAGGTTGAGATTCCAAAGAAAGAAGCATTAAATTCCAGGGTAATCAGTCCAGAGCATTTATTAGGGGAACTCACTTACTGGGGAGAGCAGAGATGTTCTAGCTCAGTATGGTACGTCTGCAATGAGGGAGTCATGTGAGTTATGGAGTTCACATGAGGACTGAAGGAATTTGGGTGGGCTGGGGCTAGCTTCTATGTGTTTAACAATATGCTTGATCCCTCAGTGGGTTTTGTTTTTTTTGGTTTTTTTTTTTTTTTTTTTGTGTGTGTGTGTGTGTGTGTGTGTGTGTGTGTGTGTAACTGAGTCTTGCTCCATCACCCAGGCTGGAGGGCAGTGGCACAAACTTGGCTTACTGCAGCCTCCACCTCATGGGCTCTATCAGTTGTCCCACCTCAGCCTCCCGAGTAGCTGGGACCGCAGGCACACACCAACATGCCCAGTTAATTTATATATATATATATTTTTTGGTAGAGGCAGAGTTTTGCCATGTTGCCCAGGGTGGTCTTGAACTCCTGTGCTCAAGTGATCCTCCCGCTTTGACTTCCCACAGTGCTGGGATTATAGGCATGAGCCACCGCACTAGGCCAATCCCTCAGTGTTTAGAGCAACAACCTAAGCAAATTTATCAGTGTCTGGAAATGTTCAGCTTGGGCTCGAGCCTGCAGGGGAAACATGCAGCTGGCCAGGTCACAGGGTGGTCAAGGCACCCGTGCTTCTCGGTCAGGACAGAGAAGAAAGCAGGTGGGTGCGGGGAAGCGGGGAGACCTTACAGTAAGAGAAGCCCTGCCTTCCCCGTCCTCGCCTTGGTGCGCAGATGATGCAGGTGATCGAGGAGTACATAGAGGACTACAACCAGATCAACACGGCCAAGCTGAAGCTGGTCCTCTTCATGGACGCCATGAGCCACATCTGCCGCATCAGCCGCACCCTGCGCCAGGCGCTGGGCAATGCACTGCTGCTGGGTGTGGGTGGCAGTGGCCGCAGCTCCCTCACACGGCTCGCCTCGCACATGTGAGGGCCTCCGAGGCGTGCTGGGCAGTGGGTGGCTGGGGCTGGCTGATCGGTTTAGCCCATGCTTTTGTACAGTGGTAGAGGCCTCAGGCAGCCCTGAAGCAGACCCGCACAGCCCACAGGCTTCTGGAAAGACTAGTAGCTTCTGGAAAGACTAGGGCTGCAAGGAGAGGCAGCAGCAGTGCCCTGTGGTGCTATGGGGAGGGAAGTGTAGAGCAGGCATCCCAGAGGGATTACTAGGGGAGGTGGCCAGGGGTGCTCTTAGAATCAGAGCTGGGAGGATGGAAGGAAAGGGCGTTTGGACCGAGGGAACAGCTTAGGCAAAGGTCTGGAGGCAAAAAAGCAGGTTCAGGGCCTGAAGGGTCTGCAAGTCTGCTCAGGATGGGAGCAGAACTCCAGGTGGTCGGGGTAGGGTGTGGCCACCCACCACCTTTCAGCGCCTGGCCCCAAGCCCCTAGCATGCTTCAACCCAAACTTCTGCCTCCAGGGCCGAGTACGAGTGCTTCCAGATTGAACTATCCAAGAACTACGGCATGTCCGAGTGGCGCGAGGATGTCAAGAAGGTCCTGCTCAAGGCGGGCCTTCAGAACCTACCCATCACCTTCCTGTTCTCAGACACCCAGGTGCCACTGCCACAGCAGAGGGCAGGGCTCGGGGGGCTGGACACAACCCCATCTGAGCATAGCATCCCAGAAGGTGGTCAGTCCTTCATGCCCAGCTCACTGTCAGTCAGGGCAGATCTCAGAAGAAACAGCCAGGACCAGGCGGGGCCACAGATGGGCAAGTTGAGAGCATGAGACCAAACCCAACCTCTCAGAGCTAAGGTGGGGCATAGATCATCACTCATGCCCCAAGGGTAAAGAAAGCCCTGGTAGCATAGCACCCCACTCACTGGCCAATGGCATCCCACCTCAAGGACCACAGGGCTTGTCCCCAAAGTGCTGGGGACCCATGGCTTCCCTGTTCCTTCTTGGAGTGACATGAGGCTTCTCCCTAGATCTCTGAGAGGTTGTCTAGGGTCACAAGACAGAACAGGCCTCCATCTGGCTGGTGGTCAGGGTTGGGCCCAGGGGCCCAGGCTGAAGCCCCCGAACGTGCCCCACCCTGGACAAAGGCCCCTATGCTCGCAGCCCTGTCCTAACCCCAGAACTCCCTTCAAGGCAGCCACTGTGTGAGTCAGGAAAGGGAGGATGCCATCTAACACAAGCCAGGCCCAGGCTGTATGAGATGGGCAAGGACCTATCTCTGCCCGTGGCCATGGTTTCCTCTTGTGAGTAAACTGAGGCATGGAGAGGGGTGAAGAGGAAGATGCCAAATCCCCCACTGAGGACCCAGGGTCCCGACACAACCCAGTGGTTTTCACAGCTTCTGTACGGGGGCAGATCCTAGACTATGAATACAGGCTAGTCTCTTATGAGGTCACTTGTGTGACTCTGGGCTTCTCTGAGCCTTAGTGGTACAGTCTGTCAAATGGAGCTGTTGTGAAGGTCCAACAAGACTATGGTCATGAAGTCCAACTTGCAGGGGCTTAGCTCCCCAACCCTTCACTCCTCCCCAGATCAAGAACGAATCCTTCCTGGAGGATATCAACAGCATCCTAAACTCCGGTGACATTCCCAACCTCTATACCGTGGACGAGCAGGACCAGATCGTCAGCACCATGCGGCCCTATGTCCAGGAGCAGGGCCTGCAGCCCACCAAGGCCAACCTCATGGCTGCTTACACTGGGCGTGTGCGCAATAACATCCACATGGTGCTGTGCATGAGGTACAGGCAGCTGTCGCCAGGCTGCGCCAGGGCAGCGGAGCTGGGTGTGTACAGGGGTTGGCCCCGGGGACGCTGGACGCCTCGTGCTGGAGCCTGAGATGAGGAGACGCAGCCCTGGGCCTGGCCATCATGTCGTTGGGCCCAGGCTGTTGTGCTGCTGTGTCCTGGCTGCCATGCCACAGGGCTGTGCAAGGGCCCTGGGTCCTGGGCTCCTGGGGGCGCTGGTCAGTGTCTCTGGACCTCATTTGGATTTCTGGCTTTCCAGCCCCATCGGAGAGGTCTTCCGAGCTCGTCTGAGGCAGTTTCCTTCCCTGGTCAACTGCTGTACCATCGACTGGTTTAATGAGTGGCCGGCAGAGGCCCTGAAGTCTGTAGCCACCATGTTCATCAATGAGATCCCAGAACTGGAATCCTCCCAGGAAGAAATCCAAGGACTGGTGGGTGTCTTGGTGAAGCTCAGGCCCTTGGGGAGAACTGTTTAGTTTGAGGCATGGGCTCAGGGTCACCATGGTCTGGGTGAGATTCCCAGGCCCACCACAGAGGGTAAGCTTTTGGTCAGGCTGTGTTTCCTGTCTAAGCCTCCGTTTCCTCATCTGTAAATGGGCAGTGCCACAGGTCATCACAATGATTAGAGTGCTGGGAACACAGCTGCATGGGTACTGTTTCCCTTATTTCCTGAGGGCCTCATGGTGCTTTCTTCCAAGAACCCCCTGATAGAACTCCAGAGACCACAGATGGGGATGTAGATTTGCCTGGTTCAACCTGAGACAGTGACAGTCCCAACATTTCCCTACCCAGCTGTGCTGAGGCCGTGGGCCCTCGCTCCCCCTAGATCCAGGATCTGAGGGGGCAACCCCTCAGGGCTCTCAGACACAGGCAGGTCATGGGGGCTGTGACAAGACCACTGGGCCAAGAGCTGGGAGAAACCTAGGTCCAAGTTCAAAGCCAGCCCTGCCCTTGATAGCTATGTGAATTTAAACTAACCTCTGGACTTCCCTGGGCCTGGGGTTTTTCATCTGCACAAAAGGTGACCTCGACCTGGAGGTCGTGAGGCTCACAGAGTGAGTGTGAGAGGCATGGAGGTTCCTGCTGTGGTCCCCTCCTCGGCCCAGGCTGCAGTGGCTGTGGGCACCCAGTCCCTGTCTTTCTTGGGGCCTCTACCAGACCGGCATCCATGGTCTCACTCCCCCAGATCCAGGTCTGTGTGTACATCCACCAGTCAGTGTCCAAGAAGTGCATCGAGTACCTGGCAGAGCTGACCCGCCACAACTATGTGACCCCCAAGAGCTACTTGGAGCTGCTTCATATTTTCTCCATCCTCATCGGGCAGAAGAAACTGGAGCTGAAAACTGCCAAGAACCGCATGAAGAGCGGCCTCGACAAGGTGGGCCCAGGCGAGTCCCCATGGACAAGGCTAGCTGCCTAGCTGCCTGCAGGCTACCCGCTCACTCAGCCCTAACTCCAGGGTGACACCACGCTCGGCCTTTCAAACTGCAGCCCACATTGTTGAAGTGGGTGGCTTCCCCCCTCGTCAAAAGCACAAAAGTTGCCAGTCAAGGGCCAGGCCAGAGCAGGGCACCCCACAGATGCTTGGGGGACTGATGCCCTTCCTCTGGGGTTGTCTGGGCAACTTGAGGGCCACTGAAGCTGCCGGCCACAGCCTTTCTCTCATGAATGAGGGCGGCCCAGCAGGCCCTGTGCTCTCTCTGTCCCCTGCCACACCTGTTTTCCTCTCTGTGCTCCGACCCCCAGCTGCTGCGCACTTCTGAGGACGTAGCCAAGATGCAGGAGGACCTGGAGAGTATGCACCCCCTGCTGGAGGAGGCTGCCAAGGACACCATGCTCACCATGGAGCAGATCAAGGTTGGGGTGCTCCTGAGCCCCTCCCTGATGCCTGACTCTGAGGCAGCTCAGCACCCCCACACAGGCACAGGCTTGCTAGCTGCCTGGCCCCCACAAGTCATCTGGCCTCCTTGTGCCCCAGCTTCCTCAATCAGTAGCCATCCATTTAGTCATGGAATGTTTGCCCGGTAGCTCTTCCGTGCTAGGCACTGCACTGGGCAGGGGGTCAGTGAGGAGCAAGGCAGAGGAATCCGAACGATTCCAATAACCACAACCCGGAGTCTGCCCAGCACAGGGCCCCGCGTTGGAGGGCCCGATCCTCACAGCAGACCTTGCAGTTTGTATATTCCTTATGACAGCTTTCTGGAAGGAATAGTCAAGTATCCTGCTCAGCAAAGTCAGTGCATTGCAAAATTTCCCAGCAGATAGAAGCTGGAAGAAAGGCAGGAGGAGGGTCTTTCTCTGTCTTGCGTGAAGGTGCCTGCAGGCTTAGGGGGCCCTGCCTGTGGGGCACTGATATCCAAACTTGTAAGGCCCCCAGCCACACGCCAGGCCCATGGTGAGCACTCAGGAGGTGGAAGGGGCTCCTGATATTCCCAGGCCTCTCTGGCCTATCACAGCTGGAGGGTCCTTGGAGAACAGGGCACCCCAACGCTCATTTCCTTCCATCTGGGGAGACTGAGATGCAGAGAAGAGAAAAGGGAGGAGGACAGCCCTGTGTCTCCCATCCCCAGGTGGATACGGCCATCGCTGAGGAGACCCGGAATTCAGTGCAGACAGAGGAGATCAAAGCCAACGAGAAGGCCAAGAAGGCACAAGCTATTGCTGATGATGCTCAGAAGGACCTGGACGAGGCGTTGCCGGCCCTGGACGCGGCACTGGCCAGCCTGCGCAACCTCAACAAGAACGACGTGACTGAGGTGGGCAGCAGGGCATCTCCTGGCATTCCCTCTCATATGCTTCTGTCCTCACGCCCTCCCTCTGCACATCCCCTGGGACCCAGCTGCCTGCCCCGCCCTCCTCGTTCCAGCCCCCAGGGCCCAGGTAGGAGTATGGGTACCTGGGTTGAGGAGCAGGAGGAACTGTGGGCTGAGGCCAACCTCGGTGGATCTCTGGATCTGCCTGTGTCCTGTGGTAGTAGGGACTTGGTTGGTAAGGCCAACCTTTCTGTCAGGGTCCCTGCCCAGGGGTGCCCACTGGGTCTGAGTCTTCCCCACTTGGTGGCTGGGCCTGCAGGTACGTGCCATGCAGCGGCCACCCCCAGGCGTGAAGCTGGTCATAGAAGCTGTGTGCATCATGAAAGGCATCAAGCCCAAGAAGGTGCCTGGAGAAAAGCCAGGCACCAAGGTGGATGACTACTGGGAGCCTGGCAAGGGGCTGCTGCAGGACCCAGGCCGCTTCCTCGAGAGCCTCTTCAAGTTTGACAAGGTAAGCATGTCAGGCACCCTGGCCAGCCAGTGAGTGAGGACAAGGCCTGCCCAGCAGGACAGTGAAGCTGGAGAGGAGCCTGCCCCACCACAGCATCTGCATGTGCAGTGGCCTCTGTCCCATCTCTCTCTGTCCACCTCCCCACCACCAGCACCACACAAGGGCCCGAGGGCCACGCAGGTGGCTGGAACCAGAGCCCGGTCCCGAGGAGTTCTCAGCCTGAGGGTGACAGACCCACCCACAGAAAGGTATTGAGGAAATTGGGACCTGGACAGGCTCCTGTGCCCCATAGGAAGTCACTCATGGTCATTCCAAGTCTCCACAGCCTGGGGATTCTCTTTCTTGCCCTTTCTTCCCAGCAACCCCCAGGCCTTGGCCAAGACCTTCACCATCTGCCCAGTCATTCCCTCTCTCCCACAGCCTCAGCACCTGGGGCCTAGCTTCCCTGTCTGTCTCTGAGTTTCTCTGTCCATCTGGGGCCATCAGTATCCTTGGGCATGTGCTCTCTCGGGGGCTGTGCCATGGTTAAGTAGCCTGGAGCTCATAGCCCCTTAGCTCTGCAGCCCAGAAATTAGCTAGGAGGTAGCTGCCTGTCCCACACAGGCCACCATCCACTGTGTGTCAGTATCAGGCCCTCGGCACATCACACACCCATTTCAGCAGCATCTGGACCCCTTATGCGCTATCCCATCCCTCCTTCTCCTCTTCCATCAGACAGGAAACTAGAGGCCCCACAGGCCTAATCAAGTCCCTCTGAGAGAAGCGCCCAAGTCAGGAGTGCTCAAGGCTGGTGCTTAGGCTCCCCTGGGCCCACGCTCTGACCTCTGGGTGCTCGTGAACAATGCAAATACCTGGGCCTATTATGAATTACAGGGCTGGACTCTCCCTGGGTGGGACAAGAGCCCCAGGGGATGGCGTCGGCTCCTGAGGTTGAACATGAGCCTGGTGGGTCTCAGAACCACTCACTCATCCCAATACCTGCTGATGGGCTTGCTTTCAGAAAGTAGTCCTTGCCTTTAAATGAGCTTTTAAGTGGGGTCTTGTGTGTTATGGGCTCCTGAGACTGCCGCAGTATACCAGGGAAGACCTCCCTAATCATATGATCTAAAATCCTGGGGACCAAAGATTCCTTTCTGGCTAGCCTTTCTGGGGTGTGTTGTTCCTTAAGGAGAAAGAATCTATACTGAGGCCTGCACAGGGCATAAAAGCCAGGGCGTCCCTCGGCAGGCCCCACCTCCCAGCAGAGCCCTTCCCCTGTCACCTTTGAGAAGCAGCCTCTTGAGGCCCAGACTTCCCACCTCAGGACAACATTGGGGACGTGGTAATCAAAGCCATCCAGCCGTACATCGATAATGAAGAGTTCCAGCCAGCTGCCATTGCCAAGGTGTCCAAGGCTTGCACCTCCATCTGCCAGTGGGTGCGTGCCATGCACAAGTACCACTTCGTGGCCAAGGCCGTGGAGCCCAAGCGGGTGAGAGCTGAGTGGAGTTGGTGGGGGTATGCTCCCCTCCCCGGGGTACTTGGCGAGCTAACCCTGCGCCCTTCACCCCACAGCAAGCCCTGCGGGAGGCCCAGGACGACCTGGGGGTGACACAGCAGATCCTGGATGAGGCAAAACAGCGCCTTCGTGAGGTGGAGGACGGCATCGCCACAATGCAGGCTAAGTACCGGGAATGCATTACCAAGAAGGAGGAGCTGGAGCTGAAGTGTGAGCAGTGTGAGCAGCGGCTGGGCCGCGCTGGCAAGGTGTGCACCCTTCTCCTGCAAGGCCTGCGGGCAGGCCTGGCCCAGACAGCGGCCAGAAGGGACCAGGGCGAGGGTGGGTCTTGGGGTGGCTGTCCACACCCCCTCCCTGGCAACCCCAGGTGCTATAGCGAGTAGGGTCAGCCCCAGGCCCCTAGCCCAGCCTCCCAGAGCCCACCCCACGGGGCTGCCCCTCCAGCTCATCAACGGGCTGTCGGATGAGAAGGTGCGCTGGCAGGAGACAGTGGAGAACCTGCAGTACATGCTCAACAACATCTCTGGCGATGTCCTGGTGGCCGCTGGCTTTGTGGCCTACCTGGGCCCCTTCACGGTAAGAAGTCCCCACCTGTGTTCTCTGACCAGCCTCGCCTTCCCAAAGAGACCCTTCCTCCTTGAGGCCTCGCCTCCATGACAGGCAGCCTGCAGGTGGCTCTCCTCTCACTCAGTCATTCAACAAGCACTTAGCAGGCTCCCTCTCTGAGCCAGGCACTGTAAAGCACTGGGGATACAGCAGTGTACAAAACAGCCAGAAAATCCACCTAGTGGGAACATAGAAGAGCTCACACTTCTGCACTTGCTGCGTGCCAGGCACTGTTCTAAACATGCCATCTGTGTCCCATTTAATCCTCATAGCCCCCATTACAGGCGGGCATAGTTAGCATTTCACAGATAAAGGGCTGAGGTTTGCGGAGGCCAAGAAAGTCACCCAAAGTGGGAATAGAATGCAGGTATCTGGCTCCATGTCTGAGCTCAGGTCTCTGTAACTGCCAAGCACTGTGGCTTAGTGGGAATTGGGAGGTCTCTGTGGGTGTCGTGGTGGAGTGGTCCTGAGTCTGGCATCTCCCCAGGGCCAGTACCGCACAGTGCTCTACGACAGCTGGGTCAAGCAGCTCAGGAGCCACAACGTCCCACACACCTCCGAGCCCACGCTAATCGGGACGCTGGGGAACCCTGTGAAGATCCACTCGTGGCAGGTGCCCACCCCAGGGGCAGGAGTGCCCAGGCAGGGCCTGTGGTGTGGTCCAGGCTGGGCCAGGAGCCTTCTGCCTCCTTCCTACCCTGCTTTCCAGGGCCTGGCTCGGAGCTGCCTCTGCTGAACCCTCCTGTCCAGCAGGAGGGTGGTGGGTAGGAGAGGAGGAGAAAGCTGGACTGAGTGTGGCACAGCTAAATGTGGGGAGAGGGATTAGGGGTACTTTTAAGAGTGTGATGGGCCGGGCATGGTGGCTCACGCTTGTAATCCCAGCATTTTGGGAGGCCAAGGTGGGTGGATCACCTGAGGTGAGGAGTTCGAGACCAGCTTGGCCAACACGGTGAAAACCTGTCTCTACTAAAAATACAAAAATTAGCCAGGTGTGGGGGCATGAGCCTGTAATCCCAGCTACTCGGGAGGCTGAGGCAGGAGAATTGGCTTGAACCCAAGAGGTGGAGGTTGCAGTGAGCAGAGATTGTGCCACTTCACTCCAACCTGAGCGACAGAGCGAGACTGTCTCAAAAAAAAAAAAAAAAAAAAAAGGATTGGGTGGAGGTTGAGAAGCAGTGTCCACAGTAGGATTTAGAAGGGTTGTCTGGTCAGATGCAGTGTACTCCCAGCACTTTGGGAGGCCAAGGCAGGTGGATTGCTTGAGCCCAGAAGTTCGAGGCTAGTCTGGGCAACATGGCAAAACCCCGTCTCTCCTAAAAATTCAAAAATTAGCCAGGCATGGTGGTACATGCCTGTAGTCCCAGCTACTCGGGAGACTGGGATGGGAGGATCACCTGAACCCAGGAGGTGGAGGCTCCAGTGAGCCAAGATCTTGCCATTGCCAAAAAAGAAAAGAAAAGAAGAGAAAAGGTTTCCTAAAGGAAGTGTCTGGGCAAGACTCCGAAGGGCAGGGAGAGTTGGCAAAGAGAGGGAACCAGGAGGCCATAGGCAGAGGCCAGGCATGGGCAGAGGTCAGGAGGGTCAGTGGGGTATGGGCTCCATGAAGATGGTCTCACCAAGCGAGCACTCAGTAGGCAAGAGGACAGAAAGGCACAGCGAAGGAGGGCCTTTCTGTCTGTGTATTTCTCTGTCCATCTGGGGCCATCAGTGTCCTTGGGCCCATGCTCTCTCAGGGGCTGTGCCATGGTTAGGTATCCAGCCCAGGAGCAGGGGAGAGGCAGGAGTCCTGGGGGTGAGGGCTTGCCCACATCGTTACCTGCCCGCAACCTCCAAGGGGATGCAGTAAGGAGAGGGAAGTCCATAGCCAAAGCACGAGGCTGGGAGATGCTGATGCCCCCAGTGACCCTGCTTGCAGGAAAGCCCTGACCCAGTCCAGTGCCTGGCTCTCCACAGATCGCTGGCCTCCCCAACGACACACTTTCAGTAGAGAACGGGGTCATCAACCAGTTTTCCCAGCGCTGGACCCACTTCATTGACCCTCAGAGCCAGGCCAACAAATGGATCAAGAACATGGTGAGCCCACCCACCAGGTACCACCACCCCACCCCAGCCAGGCATAGCAAGGGTAGTGGTGAGCAGCAGAGCCTCAGGCTGGCTGTCAGTCCCTTCAACCTCTTCTTTCACCCTTTCCTTACAGGAGAAGGACAATGGGCTGGACGTGTTCAAGTTGAGTGACCGTGACTTCCTGCGCAGCATGGAGAACGCCATCCGCTTTGGCAAGCCATGTCTCCTGGAGAACGTGGGCGAGGAGCTGGACCCGGCCCTGGAGCCCGTGCTGCTCAAGCAGGTGGGTCTGCAGTGGCTGTAGGCCTGGACAAGGCAGTCCCCTCCCCCTGCCCCACTGGTGATGCTCAGGCCACAGTACCCACCAGTCCCACCTGCCACAGACGTACAAACAGCAGGGAAACACGGTGCTAAAGCTGGGAGACACGGTGATCCCCTACCATGAGGACTTCAGGATGTACATCACCACCAAGCTGCCCAACCCACACTACACGCCCGAGATCTCTACCAAACTCACCCTTATCAACTTCACCCTGTCGCCCAGGTAAGCCCCCACCCCTGGGAACCCCCAAGCATCAGCTCTGCCTCTGCCTGCCCAGCTGCCCCTCTCCCACCCCCAGGTCGGGAGTCAGTGGGACTTTCCCCCACCCAAAATCTCCATCAGTTTCCCCCCAGGCACTCACATTCCAAGCCTTTCTAGCCCTTCCACCAGCTCCTCCTACCCACCACTGTTTCCACCTAAGAACCTTCATCCCCACCTCATCAGATCCCTGGCCAAGGTCCCCAGCCTCCATGTCTAGCACCAGCCTCACCTCTTCCAGGGACCCCTTCTCTCCTGCTGAGCCCTCACCAGGCCCTGTGCCCTCATCCTCAGAGCTGCCCCAGAGCCCTGAGTCGGGCACACTCTGGCTCCCTGAACCCAAATACCCTGCTTCTTACCCTTGCTGCCAGGAGCCCAGGCACTGTGGTTTTCACGGGCCGTCCACACACAGCCCACAGCCCACAGGCCTGCTTTGTGCTAAGGCCTCCATTTCAGTGGTCAGTGTGAACCTTTCCACAAAGCAGGGGGCAAAAACACCCTGAAGGCTTGCCCTGGGTATCACAGCCCCCTCCTGCCAAGGAGGTGTTGTCCTGAGACCCCAGCCATTCACACATCCAACTGCTCAGCCCCTTCTAGTATTACAGGCTTTCCCCCAAGGTCTCACTGAGAACTGGTATCTTTGAAGGCAGGCTCTGCACTAGCCCTGAAGCCTGAGATGGAGGCTAGGCCTCCTAGGACAACACTGGCAAGGATGCCAGGCTCTTGGAGCCCTAGAAGCACAGATGGATAGGTGAGCAGGTTCACGGCTGGCCCTCTGGGGCCCACCAGGTAGTACAGACTTGGTGTCCCCTCCCCCCGGCAGTGGCCTAGAGGACCAGCTACTGGGCCAGGTAGTGGCAGAGGAGCGACCCGACCTGGAGGAGGCCAAGAACCAGCTGATTATCAGTAATGCCAAGATGCGCCAGGAGCTGAAGGACATTGAGGACCAGATCCTGTACCGGCTCAGCTCCTCCGAGGGCAACCCTGTAGATGACATGGAACTCATCAAGGTGCTGGAAGCCTCCAAGATGAAAGCTGCTGAGATCCAGGTCAGCTGCTGCCTGCTCCCCCACCTGCCCCAGGCGTGCCCCCGGCCTGCCCCCCACTTCTCCCTGTCTGCCCTAGGCCTGCCCCCCAAACCCTCTGCCTTCTGCTCTTTGACCCCTCCCCCCACCCACTGCACCCACAGGCCAAGGTCAGGATTGCAGAGCAGACGGAGAAGGACATCGACCTGACACGCATGGAGTACATACCTGTGGCTGTCCGCACCCAGATCCTCTTCTTCTGTGTGTCTGACCTGGCCAACGTGGACCCCATGTACCAGTACTCCCTCGAGTGGTTTCTCAACATCTTCCTCTCAGGCATTGCCAATTCAGAGAGAGCAGGTAGCACCAGCATGCCAGGCTCCCACCCTGCACAGATATGACCCATGTGGACACATTTCCACTGTGGGGCACACACAGACTCACAACTGTGTTCACTGGCATACACTCTCCTCTTAGACTCACAATACATAAGAATGCACACAGCACTCCTACCCCCCTCAGAGCCCCTTCACTGGGAACACCAAGTCCCCAAGGGGAGGCCCAGGCTGCCCCTACGGCTGCTGGGGAGACTGGCTAGGCTGGGCTGGACCCCGGGGCTCTTCCTTCCTCTCACCTCTCCACGCTGCCATCACTTCTCCACTCCACAGACAACCTGAAGAAGCGCATCTCCAACATCAACCGCTACCTGACCTACAGCCTCTACAGCAACGTCTGCCGCAGTCTCTTTGAGAAGCACAAGCTGATGTTTGCCTTCCTGCTATGTGTTCGCATCATGATGAACGAAGGCAAAATCAACCAGGTGCTGGCAGAGATGCCGAGGACAGACTGCCTGAGGGGTGGCCCTGTGGCAGGGCCTGAGAATAGGCTGGAAGGAAAGGGAAAGCCAGGCATGAGGGCACCACAAGAGCAAAGGGGCAGAGGAAACACAATTCCTTGATTAAAAACATCCAGGGCTGGGCACGGTGACTCACACCTGCAATCCCAGCACTTTGGGAGACTAAGGCAGGTGGATCACTTGAGGCCAGGAGTTCAAGACCACCCTGGTCTCTACTAAAAATACAAAAATTAGCTGGGTGTGGTGGTACATACCTGTAATCCCAGCTACTCAGGAGGCTGAGGCAGGAGGATCGCTTGAACCCAGAAGGTGGAGGTTGCAGTGGGCTGAGATCGTGCCACTACACTCCAGCCTGGAAGACAGAGCAAGACTCTGTCTCAAAATAAATAAATAAATAAAAACAGCCGGAAGACCCTGGGCTAATTGTGCTCCAACCAATGGCTCAAGGTTCAAGAAGGCCAATGCTGTGAGCACAGGCCTTCTCGAGCCTTGAGTGTACTGGTGAGCATGAAGACTGTCACCAGGGACGGACTGTCCTGAGCCTCCCACACCTGCTTGGCCAGGACCTCACACTCTCATGAAGCCCCACGCATTTTGTGGTTCAGTGGAAAGCCCTGCCGAGACAGTGAGAGTGACAGCCACCACTGCCAGAGCCCTAACTGCGTGCCTGGCACAGGACTCTGGCCTGGGAAGCAGTCAACCTTCTGATTCTTTCTACTCCCAAATGAGAAGGCAGAGGCCCAGATAAGTCACATCTCTTGCCCTAAGGGCACACAGTCAGGAAAAGGCAGGGTGGGAACACTAACCCAGACCTGTTTGACTACTGCCCCCAAGGGAGACTCAGTTTATTCAGGTGAGGGTGGTTGGAGAGACACTACTGGGTGGGGGTGCCCAGAGCAGGAGGAGCTGGCCAGGGCCTGGGCATGAGCCTCCTCCTGTCCCCTGCCAGAGTGAGTGGCGCTACCTCCTGTCCGGGGGCTCTATCCAGATCATGACTGAGAATCCAGCACCAGACTGGCTGTCAGACCGGGCCTGGCGAGACGTCCTAGCACTCTCGAACCTGCCAACCTTTTCCTCCTTCTCTTCCGACTTCGTGAAGCACCTCTCAGAATTCCGGGTCATCTTCGACAGCCTTGAGCCCCACCGGTTAGCTGGGCCCCAGAATATGGCAGGATGAGCCTATCGAGGGGACGAGTCCCTAGGAAAGGCTTGTCTGAGGGCCTTCTCTAAGGGGCCACCCAGAATTGCCCGGCAGCTGTGGCCACATCTCCTCTGTGTCCCCAGTGCTGTATCCCTGGGATAGCCCACTCTCCCCAGCTGTACAGCCAGATGAATCCCTGGGGCCACCAACCTCCTTCCAATAGGCTGGCTCTCAGGGAGGTGTGGGCCACTGTTGCAGGGAGCCTTTGCCCGGCATCTGGGACAAGTACCTAGACCAGTTCCAGAAGCTGCTAGTCCTCCGCTGCCTGCGCAGGGATAAGGTTACCAACGCCATGCAGGACTTTGTGGCCACCAACCTGGAGCCACGCTTCATTGAGCCCCAGGCAAGTGCTGGCACCCTGGCAGGACTCGCACCTTGAGCTCGTCCCCGCCCTGGGTCCTAGGGCCCTGGCTGCATCTGGATAGACTCCTTGGCCAGGCCAGGACCCCTGCTTGCTCCCTAAAGGCTCTGAGAGGTTCCAGCCCCCACCAGGAAGCCACTGGGGATCACTCTGAGAACCCCAGATCCCCCTCCCTTGCCCTGATCGCTCTGCAGCCCCAGGTGGTCTCAGCATCTCCCCCTGCCCTTGCAGACAGCCAACCTGTCAGTGGTGTTCAAAGACTCCAACTCCACCACGCCCCTCATCTTTGTGCTGTCACCTGGCACAGACCCTGCTGCCGACCTCTACAAGTTTGCCGAAGAAATGAAGTTCTCCAAAAAGCTCTCTGCCATCTCCCTGGGCCAAGGGCAGGTCAGGGCTAGGCAGGGAGGAAGGAAATGGGCTGGAGGGTGGGCTAACTGCCCCCCTGCTCATTGCTCCTGCCCCTGCAGGGCCCTCGGGCAGAAGCCATGATGCGCAGTTCCATAGAGAGGGGCAAGTGGGTCTTCTTCCAGAACTGCCACCTGGCACCAAGCTGGATGCCAGCCCTAGAACGCCTCATTGAGCACATCAATCCCGACAAGGTGTGTTGCCCTGTCCATCACAGACCCACTGGGGCCTCCTCTGCATCCATCAGGGACTAATGAGGCAGAAATAAGAATCATGCAAAGCACTCTGCCGCATGGGCTCAGCAACTGACATGTGCCACACATTGACATCATTAATCCTCTCAATCCACCCCCACCCCCAGTTACCTGTACAAGTGGTGATGTGACTTGCCCAGGGACACCCAGCACAGACTGTGACCTGGGACTTGCCAAAGCCCTTTTTTCTTTTTTTAGATGGAGTCTCACTCTGTCACCAGGGCTGGAGTGCAGTGGTGCGATCTCGGTTCACTGCAACCTCCACCTCCCGGGTTCAAGTGATTCTTCTGCCTCAGCCTCCCGAGTAGCTAGGATTACAGGCGCCCACCACTACGTCCAGCTAATTTTTTGTGTTTTTAGTGGAGACGGGGTTTCACCATGTTGGCCAGGCTGTTCTCGAACTCCTGACCTCGTGATTCGCCTGCCTTGGCCTCCCAAAGTGCTGGGATTACAGACGTGAGCCACTGCGCCCAGCCAAAAGCCCAATTCTTTTTTTTTTTTTTTGAGACGGAGTCTCGCTCTGTTGCCCAGGCTGGAGTGCAGTGACCGGATCCCAGCTCACTGCAAGCTCCGCCTCCTGGGTTTACGCCATTCTCCTGCCTCAGCCTCCCGAGTAGCTGGGACTACAGGCGCCCGCCACCACGCCCGGCTAGGTTTTTTTTTTTTTTAAGTTTTTTAGTAGAGACGGGGTTTCACCGTGTTAGCCAGGATGGTCTCAATCTCCTGACCTTGTGATCCGCCCGTCTCAGCCTCCCAAAGTGCTGAGATTACAGACTTGAGCCACCGCGCCCAGCCCAAAAGCCCAATTCTTAACCAGTTGTCTGTGCAGCCGCGCCTGACCCACCTCAGGGTCCCTGAGCAGGAGGCAGCCTGGTGTCAGGATGGCCACCAGGTATGGATCTCAATGCTCACATGGAGCCATGGCCATCAGGTACACAGGGACTTCCGCCTCTGGCTCACCAGCCTGCCCAGCAACAAGTTCCCAGTGTCCATCCTGCAGAATGGCTCCAAGATGACCATTGAGCCGCCACGCGGTGTCAAGGCCAACCTGCTGAAGTCCTACAGTAGCCTTGGTGAAGACTTCCTCAACTCCTGCCACAAGGTGAGGCACACTTGGCGCAGACCCACCCTACCTGGCCCCTGTCCCGGCTCCTCACCTCCCCTGACTCCCACCTCCCCCAGGTGATGGAGTTCAAGTCTCTGTTGCTGTCTCTGTGCTTGTTCCATGGGAATGCCCTGGAGCGCCGTAAGTTTGGGCCCCTGGGCTTCAACATCCCCTATGAATTCACGGACGGAGACCTGCGCATCTGCATCAGCCAGCTCAAGATGTTCCTGGACGAATATGATGACATCCCCTACAAGGTGGGCCTGGGGCAGACTGGGGTTGGGGGACTGGGCACTTAGGGGAGCCCTCACCCACCCACCCCATAGGTCCTCAAGTACACGGCAGGGGAGATCAATTATGGGGGCCGTGTCACTGATGACTGGGACCGGCGCTGCATCATGAACATCCTGGAGGACTTCTACAACCCTGACGTGCTCTCCCCCGAGCACAGCTACAGTGCCTCGGGCATCTACCACCAAATCCCACCCACCTACGACCTCCACGTGAGTCCAGCCCAAAGGGCTGCACAGGAGGGGCCTGCTAGGCTGGGGTTCTAGGGTACCATGAGCACCTTGGTGCTGGGTGGGAGGAGACGCAGCCCCCACCTTCCATCAGCTTTCTTTTCATCAATCAATCCATCCCACAAAGACAGCCTTGGCGAGGGAGTCAGTCCCTGCCCACTGGGGCTCGCCTCTGTGAGTGAACTCCTGGTCAGCCACTTCCTGGGTGGAATTACTCAGTGGAGGCTTGGGGCAGCTCCTCCAAGATGGTAACAAGGCCCAGACTCCACAGTCAGGGAAGGCTGCCACAGAAATGATGCTTCCCCTAAGATGTGTGGGGAGAAGCCATGAGCCAGGGCTGGGTTGTGTGGGTCATCAGTGCAAAGGGCCTGCGGCAGGAAGGAGCCTGACAAATTTGGGCCACTGAATAGAGGGGCAGGGAATGGATGGCAGTAACAAGGGGGCTGGGAGGGAAGCAAGGGCCATGCCACACAGTGCCTCAGAGGCCTGGAGTCCCAAGAGCAGGGACACGCATAAGGGTTATAAGCAGGAGTGATAAGTGGGGGATATGACAAGTGGGGATGTGCTCCATTGGAGGGTAACTCTGAAGGCTGGGGTGGAGCAAGCCAGGGGCTTCCATGTTGGCCTCTTCCCTCCTAGGGCTACCTCTCCTACATCAAGAGCCTCCCACTCAATGATATGCCTGAGATCTTTGGCCTGCATGACAATGCCAACATCACCTTTGCCCAGAACGAGACATTCGCTCTCCTGGGCACCATCATCCAGCTGCAACCCAAATCATCTTCTGCAGGCGACCGGGGCCGGGAGGAGGTGGGTGGTGTCAGAGGAAGGGGCCCAAGGGCTGGACGGGCTGGGCTCCACCATCCTGCCCACTCCCCTGTGGAAAGGAGCTCTGTGTATGTGGAATCCCACAGGGAATAAGGGGGGCCAGCCTTGATCCCCCGTGTTCCTTTGCCCCTGCAGATAGTGGAGGACATCACCCAAAACATTCTGCTCAAGGTGCCTGAGCCTATCAACTTGCAATGGGTGATGGCCAAGTACCCAGTGCTGTATGAGGAATCAATGAACACAGTGCTAGTACAAGAGGTCATTAGGTAATCACCCCACCACACCCCCGCCCCAAGTCAGCGGCCACTGGACTGTAGAGAAATGACAACAGGAGTTACTATGGGCCAGGTGCCATGCCAAGTGCTACACCTCTAACTCAGCCATTTTTGTTGTTGAGACAGAGTCTCTGTCTGTTGCCAGGCTGGAGTGCAGTGGTGTGATCTTAGTTCACTGAAACCTCCACCTCCCGGGTTCAAGCAATTCTCCTGCCTTAGCCTCCTGAGTAGCTGGGACTACAGGCGTGCACCACCACACCCAGCTAATTTTTGTATTTTTAATAGATACGGAGTTTCACCATGTTGGCCAGGATGGTCTCAATCTCCTGACCTCATGATCCACCTGCCTCGGCCTCCCAAAGTGCTGGGATTACAGGCGTTAGCCACCGCGCCCAGCCAACTCAGCCATATTTTTATTATTCACATTTTGTAGACGAGTAAACTGTGGCCCCAAAATATTCAGTAAGCTATCCAAGTCCAAGTTCACACATTCGCTAAGGGCCAGAGCTGGGATTTGTACCCAGGCCACCTGACCCAGTTCTCTGCTCTTAGTCTCTCTCTGTATTTTGCCATTGCTTTTCAGTCTGTGGCCTTGAGCTGGGGAGCATAGCTACTGCCACGCAACCCCAGCCCACTACTTATTCTCTTGCCACTGGCCTCACAGGTACAATCGGCTGCTGCAGGTGATCACACAGACACTGCAAGACCTACTCAAGGCACTCAAAGGGCTGGTGGTGATGTCCTCGCAGCTGGAGCTGATGGCTGCCAGCCTGTACAACAATACTGTGCCTCAGCTCTGGAGTGCCAAGGCCTACCCATCGCTCAAGCCTCTGTCCTCATGGGTCATGGACCTGCTGCAACGCCTGGACTTCCTGCAGGCCTGGATCCAAGGTGGCATCCCAGCTGTCTTCTGGATCAGTGGCTTCTTCTTCCCCCAGGCTTTCTTAACAGGCACTCTGCAGAATTTTGCCCGCAAATTTGTCATCTCCATCGACACCATCTCCTTTGATTTCAAGGTCTGGGCACAGCCAGGGCCAGGTCAGGTGACAAGCTAGTACAGCCCAAGGAGGAGAGGCTCTGAGGCCACGGTTGGTTGGCAGTTGGGGGCTCCCTAAGCCAGGGCATGGAAAGACCCAAGCCAGAAGAGGCCATGAGTCCCAGGAACGGGTCTGGCCTGGGTCCATCAGAAATCCACAGGGGCAGGGCACAGACCACAGGCCCTGGGCTAAAGTGGTAGGTACATGATGATGGGCAGGCAGGCAGCATTAGGCAGCTCTCAGAAGGGAGTTTTGTGCCTCCTAACCCAGATTCTCGGTATTGTTGTGTGTGTGGGGTGTGTCTGTGTCTACCCACAGGTGATGCTTGAGGCACCATCGGAGTTAACACAAAGACCCCAAGTAGGGTGCTATATCCATGGATTATTCCTGGAAGGTGCCCGCTGGGATCCAGAGGCCTTCCAGCTGGCCGAGTCTCAGCCCAAGGAGCTGTACACAGAGATGGCCGTTATCTGGCTCTTGCCAACACCCAACCGCATGGCTCAGGACCAGGACTTTTACCTGTGCCCCATCTACAAGACACTGACTCGTGCTGGTATGAGGCCCGGGGCAGGAGCCTACACTATGGGGGGGGACCCAGGACTAACCCAGCCCGGCCCAGCCCAAGCTAGTCAGACTGATCCAGGTTAGCTGAACAAGGGAGGACAACAGAGATTTGGGCCAGGCCAGCAAGCAGCAGGGAGGTTAATGCCCAAGGCCTGCCATCTGGCTGTGGGGAGCACCCCTGAGCTCCTATCCTACATGCCTCCCTCAGCAGGCCCACCTTGGGCCCCAAGAGCCTACAAGCCCCAGCCTGTCACTGGGAGTTCAGGGGGGTAACTGAGGCCCAGAGCAGGAACTTGTCTAGACTGGGTCCATCGGAGAATGAAAAGTGGCATCAACTCTGCCATCCCTACCTTCAGTCCCCAATACAGTAACCCTGGGCAGGCTTGAACCCTGGCCAGACCCCCTCAACCAGGCAGGTTTCCTCTTGGGTCAGGGCCCCCTCCCTGTCCTCAGCTTAGCCTGCCCACTGCTCTGCCCCTACGTTATCCCTGCTCTAGTAGTAACAGGGCATGACCTAACCCGTCCCCCTTCTTGCCCATTCCAGGAACACTATCAACCACAGGACACTCCACCAACTATGTCATTGCTGTGGAGATCCCCACCCATCAGCCCCAGCGACACTGGATAAAGCGTGGTGTGGCCCTCATCTGTGCCCTGGACTACTAGACGCAGACACAAGGGCTGAGGCCATTAAAGCTGAATTTCTAAGCAGTACAGCTGTGCCTTAGCTGCTTGCATGAGGACCCCTCTGCAGGACTCATTGCCAGGGGGGTGGTGAGGGGCTGCAGCAGCCTCAGCAGACGAGGCAGTTGGCAGAGGAGAGCGAGACAGAGGTGGCAGCTTTGACCTGCTTTACCTGTCCAAACGCAACAAGGAAGAGATGCCCAGCGTCCTCCCAGGGAGAACACACCAGGCAAGATTAGAGGCAGCCCTGCCTCTTTGACCCAAAGTCCCAGCACCCCTCCAGGTTGCAAAGCCACAGATTTGGTGAAAGCCATGGCCCTCTCCCCAGAAGGTACACCCTGTCTACAGTCCACCTGAAGCCCCTCCTCAGCTCAGGTCCTAAATCCCAGGCCTAGGATCCCAGGGATCCCTGGCCCGACAGTTGGACACTCAAGGATCATATACTTCTTACCTTTCTGGTCCCAGGGCCCTGAGCCCACGAGGTCTAGTAAGGTCCCTCCTCCCACCACACACGTATAGCCCAGCCTCCACATCTCAGGCCAGCAACCACAGGAGGGTTCATTTCTCAGGAGATTCTTAGGAGAGTTTTATTCATTCATTGATCCAGTATTTACAGGGGCTAGAGGGGTCAGGCTGTGCTCAGCCCAGAGGCAGCTGCCACACTTGCCAGCACCCCCCACTCAGTCACTATGTACAGATAAAGGGGCCTGCTTGGATCACCTTTTTCAAAACCATCTGGCAGAGGCCATGGAGCTGTGTTGGGGCCTGGGCTCCAGAGGCACTGCTGGGCCCATTACCCCTTGGCATCAGGTCCTCTGGAACACAGGGGCTCCAACTGGTTGTCTTGATCCTGCTGTCCCCACCCTGAGTGCCTTGCAGAAGCTGAGGAAGCTGGAGTAGCAGGGAGAGCTGAATGGTACCAGCTTCCTATAAGCAACCCTGTCTCTGCTACCCCTGAGAGGGAGACATGGTAATACTGAGGGGCTGGACAGAGGCTCCTCTGAGCCCCAAGCTCCAGGGACAGAGACCTAGAGCCCAATTTAGGCCCATAGCTAGGGCCACAACACTGAAGGCGAAGAGCCCCAGAACCTTGCTGTGGAGAGCAGTCTTGAACAGCCTGGCTAGAACAAGGAAGACAGTTCACAGGCCACTGAACAGTTCCCACATGCTCTGCTCAGGCCATGGGATCCCAGCAGCCTGCTCACCCCAACCCCACTGGGACACCCTACTCCCAACCCAGCCCAGTGCTGGGTCCCTGAGTTTGGCACTCTCCTAAGAGGAATGAAGAGAGAAGGCGTGGCTTCCTTACGACAGGGACACGCTGGTGGCTGGGGCTAGAGCAGCAGGGCCCAAGGCCCACCCAGGCCCCCAGCTGGGACCCTGTAGTTGGGACCCTGGCATGATACAAGGACCTGGGCCCACCAGGACAGCTCCTAGGAGAGAAAGCATAGTCAGTAGGAACCTATGTCAACATGGTGGTATGCTGGGTTGCAGCCCAGAAAAATAGATGTCTCTGATAGGTAAAATATATATTCTGCTGCCCAGGCAGAAGGGCCAGGTCCTGCTGCTCCACAGCCGGCTGTGGAGGAAGCTGCAGTACCTGGCTGCGCCCCAACTCCAGATGCTGCCTCCTGAGCACTATGGGGCTGATCTGCCCTGTGGCAGGCCTCAGGGCATGATGGAAGGAATGTGGCCTGGTTCCTCCCATTCCCAGGGCCTGGACTCTCTGGCTGGGACTATTCAGTAATACTGGGAAAAGGGGAGGTGGGGCAGGGAAGGACCCTGGTGAGGGCCACACGGCAAGAGTGGGCTGCAGAGTCAGGGCCAGCAGTCCTCACTGGCGCTTGGCCTTATAGGGGCGAGAGCGTTTCCGCCGGTCAGGCTTCCGCTGCTTGTGGAGCCGGCCGATGCTGACCCCTTGGCGCCGCCGCACGGAGATGTTCTGCTCCACTAGGTTGGCCAGCATGCCTGTGGAGAGGCAGAGACCCTTGAGCAGGTGCTGGCTGCCTCAGGCCAGGAGCTAAGGCTCTCATGGCCCTCCCTGTGCCCCAAGATGTGCTCAAGCCTCAGGAGAGGCCAGGGGAGGGGAGCTGAAGGACATGGCCCTCAGCAGGGCATTCCAGTTAAGCACATCGCCTCACCTTCCTGAGCCAGCATGGAGATAAAGGTGCAGATGAACTCATCGTAGTTGTGGGTCCTTCTCTGGTCATCAATCTGTAGGAGAGGAGAAGGCTGAGAGCACTGGAGCCAATCTTGCCAGAGCAGCCACCAGCGGACCTTGGGAGAGGCCAGATCAGGCAACTGGAGAGATCACCCACCTTGAACTTCTTCCTCTTCTCTACCTCTTCCTTGAGGCACGCCTCATAGTTTGCAATCTCAGCCTCCACACACTTTAGCAGTGCCAGCAGCTCCTGCCAAAACCCAGCATTGCACCTCTGATGGGCGCTGGCCAGCAACAAAGCCCCACGAGCAATAGGCAGCTAGAGGCAAGGATGAGCAGCAAGTCCATGCCTACAGAGACCCCTGCCACCACCCAGCCCAGAAAGTCTTCCTGGCACACGGCTCCAGCCAATCTTCACACCAAAGTTCCCATCAAGAACTTGGCACCTGGGCAGGAGGAGCTCAGGCCCTACCCTCTGCCAGGATTAAAGGAGAAAGCCACAAAGGAGGCTCACCTTGGGTGAGTACTTCTCCCCACTCAAGGGCTCACCAGGCCTCACCAGCCCTGTCTTCTCTCTGCTGTCTGTGGCTTCCACGACCTCCTTCTCCACTGGGCTGCTGGACCCCTGGCTGCCTTGGATTGGTCTGATGGAGGGAGAGGAACCCTTCCCACCCTCTGGGAAGAGAGGTCACAAGAAAATCATTAAAGTGCAGGACACTTTGTGGTCACTTGGCCACTTCCCTCCTCCCTCCTGGGTGCACCAAGTGGTCAGTGAGCCAGTCCAAGACCCACCTGTCAGCGCCAGGGGACTCAGCACCCCATCCTCAGCCAGGTGCAGCAGGCCTGTGCTGATGACAGGACCCAGATCGCGGACAGCACGGTTGTAGCGTATGCAGTCAACTCGCAGCAGGCTGTCATCCTCTCCAAAAAGCACCTTGGAGATGTGGGAGGTGACAGGGCTGGAGGGCCGCGTCGGGTTGGCTGAGCGGATGGGTGAGCGCAGTGGCGAGTTGAAAGCACTGCCGATCTCAGAGGCCGTGTCCGTACTCTCATTGCTGGGGGTGGGCGAGGGCTGCGAGTGTGTGGGCACTGCCACAGCCGGACTCCCAGCCCCGCTGCCAGTCTTGATGGACAGAGGAATTGAGAGGTCCTTCTGGGACTCTTTGAGCTTCTCAGCCAAGACGTTGATGGTGTTGGGCTGCAGCACTGACAGTTGCCCATCAGCAGAACCGCTCAATGCCCCTGGCTTCCCTGTTCCCTTCCGCTTATACCTGTGGGGCCGGAGAAGATGTGAAGCAAGGGAACGGGCCAGGTGACCATACCCAGCAGTACCCAGAATGGCTTAAACACATCCCGACCTCCAGGGGCTGACCCTAAAACTCCTTATACTTGGTCTAAGCAGCTTGAACTAGCCTTGCTAAGCCTGGCATCAAGTTCTGTCAGCTGCAGCCAAGTGTCTTCAAAAGATACTTCCTCTATTCCAGCCATCTCACTCCTGGCCTTTTGCCAATGCCCTGTGTTCCAGCAAAGCTGCCTCCCCACCACCCACATATCCATCCCTGCCCCCAACCAATCCTTCAAGGCCTGGCTAAAAGGCCACTTCCAACAGGACATGATCTATGCTTATATGCTTACCCCCCCGTCCACCAAAAACTTCCTGGAGACTTGGGGTCAGCCCCATCATGCCAGCCTCCCCCAGGACCCCAAACTTCGCAGGTACTCAACATTATTTGCTGCAGGGCATTCTCAGACACAGACTGAGATATTCAAAATGAGATCTGAAGCACCCAGAGCCTGGTAGCCTTAGAAAGCTGGGGCTGACCTAATGGCAGAGTTGGTATTCTGCACGTCATCCTCCTCGTCATCCTCATAGTCATCCTCATCATCTGAGTACTGCTGGGGTGGGCGGACTGGAACTCGGCTGCGGCCCACACCGGCCGCCAGGTCTTCTTCCTCCTGGGACAGAGACCAGGGCAGTTACAAACAAGTGCTGCTCAGCCCAGGCTGAGCCTAGACACTCACAGCCAGAGAGAAAGCCAAACATGGTTTTCCAGACTGAGTCAGTGGAACCCCTCCAGGTGTTCCACGGCCTGTCCTTGGCTTGTGGGGAGGCTGCCACCCACTTATACTGCATAGAAACCCACGGAGGGGTTCTAAGAGAAACAGAGTGCCCTGAAACACAAGCCTTTATTTTGCCAGTAAAACCCAACCCATAAAGTTGTACCAAGGAGTGTGACCTAAACATTTAATCCCACAGCCACGTAACTAGATTAAATTCAAAGGAGCTCTCCCTGCCTCCCTAAGCCCCTGCTGTTGTGGGGCCTTTTTGTATCAGGCAGAGGAACCTAGCAACCCAGGCCCAGGCAGCTTGACCCAGCCATGCCAAGGGTGAACACCAAGGAACCACATGGGAAAACTGCCTGTTGCAGCCTCTCAAGAGAATCAAGTAGAGAATCCTGCAAGGGTGCTCCCAGCTTACCTGCATGGGGGACTTGGCATAGTTGTGATTGTCTAGAAAGGCTGGCAGCCGCTGGACAATGGGAGTGGGGTTGGGGGGAACACCGTTGAGGCTACTGCCTGGAGGCTTCACCACCAGCTTGGGTTTGCTGGGAGGGCTATGGGATGGGGCTTGTGCACATGAACCAGCCACCTCCTCTGCACCATCTGAGACAGGGCAAGAACACAGGCAGGACTTCCGGTAGGATCTCCAAGAAAAGGTCACAGTCTCCCCAGCCCTGTGGAACAGCACTTCCCAGGGAAGAACAGCCGAGCCAGCCGGTGGAATGGAAGTCAGCAAGCTCTAAGTCAGGATCCCGCAACGAGACAGGGAAAAGAAGGAGAT
Organism: Colobus angolensis palliatus; assembly: GCF_000951035.1. NCBI lineage: Eukaryota > Metazoa > Chordata > Mammalia > Primates > Cercopithecidae > Colobus > Colobus angolensis. The sequence continues at coordinate 527,805 of NW_012118232.1, forward strand.
GGGGAAGAAAAAAAGAGGCAGAAAAAAAAATGCCTCTAGAGAAAACTAGAAAGGGAATGTACACTACAGAGAAGGGCCCAGGGGCCTGTGGTAATAGCAGCCCTTTAACAGGTGACTTTTTTTTTTTTTTTTTTGAGACGGGGTTTAACTCTGTTGCCCAGGCTGAAGTGCAGTGGCCGGATCTCAGCTCACTGCAAGCTCCACCTCCTGGGTTTACGTCATTCTCCTGCCTCAGCCTCCCGAGTAGCTGGAACTACAGGCGCCCACCACCTCGCCCGGCTAGTTTTTTGTATTTTTTAGTAGAGACGGGGTTTCACCATGTTAGCCAGGATGGTCTCGATCTCTTGACCTCATGATCCGCCCATCTCGGCCTTCCAAAGTACTGGGATTACAGGCTTGAGCCACCGCGCCCGGCCTACAGGTGCCTGTCTTTAGGGAAGGACTGCTCTCCCTCTACCTTCTGCCAGGGGAAAAACACTGCCCAAGGACATCCCCAGAAAAAGACTTGCCCGGCTTAGGCCTCCCGGGTCAGACATTAGGGGGTGGCTCTGAGGCCCACGAGAGGTCGCAAACCCTCCAGTACCTGTGTGGGTGCCCTCAGTGGCTGCAGGGGCCCTGTTTGCTTCCAGCACCAACGGGGACTTGTTGCTGGCTGACTTGGACTCCTCAGGCAGCTGTGACTCTTGAGACTTGTGGGTCTGAATCAGCTCCGGCTGTGTTACTCTTATCAGCTAACAACAGAATCCAAGGCTCAGAGGAGGAAGGGCAGACCCAGCCTTCTACCTTAAACAGCTAAGGGCTGAGGACCTAAAGGAATAATGGCCTTGGCTCCACCCATTCACTCACAGGGAAATAAAACACCCAAATGCAAACTTCCTTTTAGAAGCTATTCTCCCTCCCCACTCCAAGTCCCACCTTTCCCACAAGGGAAGCAAAGAAAAGATGTGTTTAGCTGAAGCCCAGATCTACAAAAGAGTGTGTTCGGGAATCAGAGACAAATGTTGTGGGGGAAGGGAGGAGGAATGCAGGGAGGGTTGGGCTGGGCAGGGGCCAGGGAGAAAGGGCACCTACCTGCTGCAGAGCCTCTAGTACTGTCTGACGGTTCACCTTCAGCACATGCAGCCTGGCCTCATACTTGATCCTGCGATCGGGCACCACTGCCATCAGGTTGAAGCGGATGTCGTGGTAGGGCTCCCTGCAGTCACAGCCGCAGCCGTGAGAGCAGCTCCTGCCCCGGCCCCGCCATCAGGTTGAGGCAGATATCCTGGCAGGGCTCCCTGCAGTCACACCTGCAGCTGTAGGTATAGGCCCCACCCCAACAGGCAGGCAGCGACTAGCCATACACGCCAGGCACCTGAGCTGGTACCTTCCAACAAGCTGTATGAGGGGCCTATCAGGAAATGAACTAGCAGACCTGGGCTGCCTAAGGCTCCACCAAGGCCTGCCCCTCCCCCAGCCCACCGAGGAGCAGGCCACAGGCAGCCCAGGCAGGAAATAGGACAAGGAGTTGAGAGCCCATGATCTAAGCCTGATCTTGCCAGATTCACCATATGGCCTTGCCATTTACAAATCACCTGGATACTCTCTGTCCCTCCCAAAGTAGGTACAGCTCCAGAGGGTAGAACAGGGCAGTTGCAGGGCCCTTACCCTGCAGTGGCGAGGCCAATACGCTCCATGATGACCCGCCGGGCCTTGTCTGTCCACTCCTCATCCTCCCCCCAGGGCCCTAGTGGAGACCAAGACAAGGAATCAGCGAGAAGGAAACCCTGAGTTTGGGCAGGCCAGCAGTGGGAAGGAAGACACGGAAGAGCAGTTGAGCCAGGGAGTCAGGAGCTAGTCAGGCAATATGGTGCAGGGTGAAACCCCAGCCAGGGCCAGGTGTCGGTACCCACAACCCCTGCCACTGGGTCCCACATACCAGAGGGCCCTGAGCCCCAGCTCCCTAGGAGGTAGGCAGGGACACCCAACGGGCCTCCAGCTCATGGTGCCTACCATGGTCGATGGGGTAGACCTTCAGCCCATCCAGCTCAAAGAGCCGGCCTGTGATAGGCACATAGCTGACAAAGTGGAACGCCTCCATGGTCCGCACTGCACTAAGGCCATTCTGCTTCTCAGGGAGGTGGCGTGGCTCGGGCCTGGGGAAGGACAGAGTCAAGGCCCAAAAAATGATACTCCCCCTACTCGCACCCCACATCAGCTCCCACAGCTCCCACACACCTGGCATGGCTATTATGTGCCTTGGCCAACTCCGGGGCATTGCCAATCGCATATCCTTTGCTCTACGGGGAAGAAAATAAGGCTGTATCAGAATAATTTCTCCTCAGGTAGGACTATGGTTGGAAGGCAAAGCTTCAGAGAGCAGCCTGGAGGCATTCCAGATGAACTTTCTTTTTTTTTTTTTTGAGGCGGAGTCTCGCTCTGTCGCCCGGACTGGAGTGCAGCGGCCGGATCTCAGCTCACTGCAAGCTCCGCCTCCTGGGTTTACGCCATTCTCCTGCCTCAGCCTCCCGAGTAGCTGGGACTACAGGCACCCGCCACCTCGCCCGGCTAGTTTTTGTAGTTTTAGTAGAGACAGGGTTTCACCGTGTTAGCCAGGATGGTCTCGATCTCCTGACCTTGTGATCCGCCCGTCTCGGCCTCCCAAAGTGCTGGGATTACAGGCTTGAGCCACCGCGCCCGGCCTCCAGATGAACTTTCTTAAAAGGTTTGTCAGGGCAGAAAAGAGCTCTGGAGTCCCAAAGAGATGGACTGTGCTGGCCTTGCACGGTAATTCGTGGATACTAGGAAGCAACATGGCCTGAGAGGAAAAGTCCTGACAGAGAAGGTTCTGACATGGTGTGACTTAAGGAAAGTCTCCTCCTTCCCTAAGCCTGTCTCCTTTCCCCACAACTGTGCCTAAAAACAATGGCCTTACACAATTTATTTAAGAGTCTAATGTAATATAAATGATCATTTGAAAAAGAAACAAAAAGAAACAGCCTAGTAGTACCCAGTATCATGTGGTAGCATTCCCAGTGGCCCTCAGGGTCAGATCTGCCCAGTTGGCTGTGAGCCAGGATGAAGGCACTACAGCCTACCTCAGGACTGAAGCCCTTGGTGAAGTCCTTCATGCGACTCAGGGTGGGTCCCAGGTCCACGTTGCTGCAGTTCAGGAGCACGCTCAGCAAGGCATGAGTGGCACAAGAGTTGGGTATCAGCTGTGAAATCAAGAATAGTCACCCATACACAGTACCCCTCACTGCAAGCCACAAGCCCATATACATCAAGAATGGGGATCCAAAGCAGGTCAGTCATATCTGGACAACTCCCCTTCTCAGCTCTCTTCATCTTTGCCTAATGTTTATTTATTTAACAAGCACCTACCAAATAAGCACTGGGTATCTGAGGACACAGAGAGTGGATTCACACACCCCCCTACTCTGAAGCTGTTCCCTTTAATGAATTAGAGCTCAGTTCCTTCTGCAAGGGTTTCTGTAGCCACCGCCCCTAGAATCTGCCTATCTCCTCCTCCTGTCTTCCTCTATTTCCACTTCCCAAGCAAAAAAATGGCAGCATCCCAACCTCCAAACAAAGCACAGAGTCCAGCAGACCTGGTGGGCAAAGAACATGTTATTCACAATATCGTCATCAATCACGGACGTATCATCCACCAAGGTAGAGACCTTTCGCCGGGACCGGCGCTCTTCGATCCATTTGAACAGGAAGATAAATCCATATACAGGGCTGGGGGAAGTAAGCAGCAGAGGCAAATCAGCCAAAGGGGAGAAGGCAATCAGCATTCCCTTATTTCTCTCACTAAGTCTTTGCACTGCGTCATCACTCAGGTGTCCTTGCTGTGATCCCACCTCTCCCCTGGCTTCTTCCCAATACTGTGTCTGAAGTGGCCTTGTGCTCTCATACACCAAAGGCCTGCCACAGGCAGAGCTAAGCATAAGCTTCTGGCTGTGATGCTCCGGGAGTCCACCAGTCTCCTTATGAAGTCTATGGTTCTGGGTAAGAGAAGAAAAGCTGGAACTGAGGGTCAAGGATGAGACAGGGTAAGAATACAAAGTAAGACAAGAACAAAAACTCTGATGAGGAACTGAGGCACTAATTCTCACTTGTGGGCCCCAATGAAGTCAGGAAAGCAAATGAACACCTACACCAGTCTCTTTTGTTCCAGAAATTAAAGCAGACTTCTTGGTTCACTCACTGTTGCTACTGTTGCTACTCTCTTACACCTCTATTCTGCAGGCCCACTGGGACAAGATCCTAAGTGTGGGCACCCAGGAGGGGCCTTGTCACCCCAACCAATCAATACAGGATGACTTTGTGTCAGGATTAAAGCCAGGCACACATGGACAGACTGAAATTAATACATTACACAACCGCACAAAAGGCACTGCGTGCCCTGGGTCTTCCTGCTGCAAGGCCAAGAAAGCAGCTGAACTAAAGGATGGTTAGGGGTGGGGAGGGGGCTGCTACAAAAAGGGAAGCGCTAAGGAAAGATTGGAAGAAAAGAAAGGATCAGTTTGATCAGGAGGCGGGCACTCAGAGAGCAAGGCTGCTTCTTTATGTCAGATTTTATAACATAGGGTTCCTGGCACTGCCTTCCCTAAGGGGCCCTGTTCTCTGGGACCTTCCCCAGCACTCTGGGTGTAAGGGGCAGCCCTGGTGTACAGCCACTTACCCCTGGCATTTGCTCTGAAGGTCGTAGATCTCCTCCACTTGCACCCCTTTGACACCTGCGATGAGGAAAGGAAAGCAGTAGGGAAGGACAGAACCTGGTGAGTGAGGGCGCAGGGGTGGGCCCCCACAGCCCCAGTCAGGCAGGCAGAAGAGGCTCTTACCGAAATCTTCCACCAGCAGGGTGAAGAGGCCTGGGTGGGGCGACAAGAGGAGGGGGTGATGGTCAGGCAGGCGCGCCCCGGGCCCATCCGGCCTCCCCAGCCCCTGGCCCTCCCGGTCCCCTCCTCACCCGGGTCGCTCTCCAGCTCCAGCCAGCCCTTATTCATCTTCCCGCGGGGCGGCCCCTCAGCGCCATGTCCAGGCCCTCCCGCCCCACTGCTGCCCCCACCGGGCGGGGCAGTTGGTGGAG